>NC_140167.1:178419372-178844841 GCF_963971535.1 Notolepis coatsorum
GGATCCTGCAATGCTAGAGGAATTAAACATCATTGATAAAAAGGCTATCGAAGATCTACTCGCCCTCCAGAAGCCAGAGGGCTTCGTTCAAGATCTAACCCTGGGCCCTGATGTGCGTCAGCCACACTTCAAGAAGAGCAAACATATAGTAATATCATCTCATGCGAGACTCCACGGGGCATTACCCTATAACAATGAAAATGTTCATCAGAAATGCAGATACCTGTGAATGTAATTAGATAGAGGCTGTTCTTTTTTTTCTTTTCTTTTTTCTTTTTTGTAAACACCTATAACTAATTATGGATGAAGATATGACCGCTACAGAAATACAGGAAATCCTCAGTAGAATGGATAACTCTATATCAGATCCTACTGAGCTTGAAACATATCTGTTCTCTAATGACTCTATCGATGGGCTATTTAACATATCTCTAGATACACCACATGATATGATTGACGCTAACACAAATACCCTTGTAGATAGCCCGGTAGACTTGGAAGAATATCTTCTTTCGACAGAGATGAATAATGTAATTACAGCATTGAATAATTCTGTACAAATTACCCCTGTAACTGAAATCTTAGAAGAGGTTCAGTCAGGGGTAGGGTCGCCCCCTGCTCAGGTCAACAATGATTCATTACTCATAGATATACAAGAGACTGAGTTTAATCTTCTAAATCTAGGCGTTTTCATGAATGGTTATGATGGTAACCCTCCAGAAGATTCAACTGAACTAGACGAACTCTTTGCAGAATTAGAAGATTTACAAACATCAGTCCCACCGTGCATGCACATTCAATCTCCTGCACACATCGTAAATCACGCCCGTCAGTAACACCTCTAACAATCCCTTCGACACCTCTCTCAACTGATGAGAGCCATATACCAACACCGCTGGGGACACCTTTATCATCCTCATCATCTCCTCACTCAAGCGCGGACAACCCTGCAGCGAGCCCTGTACAACAGGTCGTGGCATGGCAGGAGTACATAACAGAGAACCTTTTAATAATACAGAGATAAGAGAGCACTTCAACTTCCAACCAATGAATGGCGTACCAGACTTCCGTATATTCCATGATAATGTCGTGGCCACCATGGAACGTATGTTAACAAGACTCCAAAGTGATACAAATGATAAGGACATCATACAGATATCCTTAACAGGAGAGGGTGTGGGAGACAAGGTCTATAAACTCCTACGAAACGGCCGTGAGAATCTTAATGATTTTGACCAGATACTCGAACATTTAGTGCAATCAAATCTAGCACTTCTCGCTGATACGTCTTTACAACTAGTAGCCCAGATCGTGCGCTGCCCTACGGGGAAAGGGACCAAAAGAAAAATTGAGGGTCTATTAACTAGCGAACTCCTCCCTAAGAAGAGACGTTTCTTAAACATCATAAGTAACCCAAACGATCAACAATGCTTCGCAACGAATGTGGCAATGCTCCTAGATCCATCTATAAATCAGGATGTGGCTTACCTGCGCGGCAGAGATTTACATAAACTTGCAAATCTCCCTGAAGGGGCTGTAGCCTTTACCGATATACAACGCTTCGAGAGGGCTCTAAATCGTCCTATAGTTGTATTCTTCCGAAATGCTAAAGGTTTGTCGCATTATAAATCGGGGTTTGAAGGACCAGAACCTACCCTGCATTTACTGCTGCACTGTGAACATTACTACGGTATAACCAAACTAAATTCGTTTTTGGGTACAACATACGTGTGTCCTGGATGTTTTGCTGGGTACACTAGAAAGGGAGCGCACAGTTGTAAGACTACCTGCAGTATTTGTCATAACGTTCAATGTCACACCAAACCAAAAGCGTTACTGAAATGCAAGGATTGCAATCGGATTTGTCAATCGTCTTTCTGTTATGATGAACATAAAGCAAAGCGCTCAAACGTTCTAAAACAACGAAGTGTGTGTGAAACCTACAAAAAATTTGAAAAATGTGGTGAGATCGTCTACATCGCGGCCTCTAAACCCAAAGAGCACAAATGCAAAGTGCTTATCTGCTATACATGCATGGAGCCTTTAGCTGATGCGGCCGCCAGACGTGATCATTTCAAAACAGTACCCGTCGACACGAAGCCTAAAGCCAACATAGTGTTTTATGACATTGAGACATTTGTAGATGGTAACAACAAACATGTACCTTATCTCATATGTACTCAGACTAATAATCGAAAAGAATCATGGAAAGGACCCGACTGTGTTAAACGCTTCCTTAAACATTTTCGAAGACCACGCTATAATGGTTTCACGTTCATTGCCCACAATAGCCGCGGTTTCGATAGTTATCTGGTGTTAAATCCGTTGGTTAAAGACGGTTTAACCCCAGATCTAATCACACAAGGTAGTAAAATCCTATGTTTCGACGATAAAACATATCGACAGCGATATATTGACTCAGTGTCCTTTTTACCCATGAAGTTAGGTAAATTACCTCAAGCCATGGGGTTCAAGGACCAAGTGAAGGGTTATTTCCCACATTCGTTCAGCTCTCTAGAGAACCTAGAGTACATAGGTCCTTATCCACCACCAGCGGATTATAACCCTGATCGAATGTCCTCGTCAGAACGAGAGAAATTTTTTCTCTGGTACGCTAGCGTTAAGACAGGTGTCTTTAATTTTGCAACAGAGGCGAAACGTTATTGTACCAACGACGTAGATATCCTTAGCCGTGGCTGTCTGAAATTTCGGGACGATTTCATTAAAGAAACATCAGTCGATCATTTTCAGTCAATTACCATCGCCGCGGCCTGCTTACGAGTTTTCAAAACAAAATATCTAAAGCCAGAGACCTTAGCCATACCGGATCCCGACAACTATAGAAGTCAGAAATGTTACTCTAATGCTGCCATACAATGGATTGAATACATGTCTAAAAAACATGGTATTTCTATATGTATGGAGAGATGTACACAGATAGTCTAGCTAAGATAGCTGATTTAAAGACCATGTACGGTCTTGATACAACGGTCATATGGGAGCATGAATGGAAGGAATTGAAAGATACAGACGTACAAGTCATAGCTTTCCTAAAACAATACCCGGCCAGTCTAACCGAACAACCTTTGAACCCTCGAGATGCTTTGTATGGAGGTCGTACATCTGCTATAAGACTACGTTACATAACCACACCTGATGAGACAATATCGTACAATGACGTGTGTTCTTTATATCCGCACGTGATCCGCAGTTCCGAATATTTCTACCCCACCGGACACCCCGTTATTATACGAAGCGATTTCAAAGACCTAAACATTTATTTCGGGTTGATCAAAGCCACTGTCATACCCCCTAGAGAGCTATACTTTCCGGTATTGCCCTACCGAGGGAACGGTAAACTCCTTTTCCCCTTGTGTCGAACGTGCGCTCTCGCGAATAATCAGAATACTGACTGCCTACACACAGATGTAGAGAGATCATTAACAGGTGTATGGATTACCCCTGAGTTTAACAAAGCTATAGAGTTAGGTTATCGCGTAGCAGAGATTTCACGGAACGTAGTAACGATATCTTTGCCTCTTACATCCAAGCTTTTCTGAAGGGCAAGACCGAAGCTAGCGGATATCCCACTGATGTGGTCACCGAGGTTGATAAAGATCGATACATTGCCGAATACTAGAGACACAAGGGTATACTATTAGATAAAGCATCAATCTCTTCGAACCCTTCAAAGAGGTGTCTGTTCAAATTGATGCTGAATTCCTTTTGGGGGAAATTTGCGCAACGCTCTAATTTACCACACACGGTATTCTTAAGAGACCCTTCCGAGTTTTTCAAACTTTTATTCTCAGAAGAGTACGATGTAAAATATATGGCATTCCTGAGCGATAATGTGGCATTAGTTCAATGGTGTTACACAGAGCGTCATCTTCTCAATCAAAGAAACACCAACATTTTCATCGCATCCTTTGTGACAGGCTACGGACGTACACATTTGCATATCTGCATAAACTTGGTGAAGATGTTTTATATCACGATACTGATAGTGTGATTTATAAGACACATAAGGATAGCGAGAGTCTACCTCTGGGGTCCTACCTAGGCGAGTTGACTAGTGAGCTACGACCGGGGGCAGTGGCGGCCGGTGGGTGCTTCGCCACTAGGGGCGCTATACCAAACATTTTGCAAACATGTACAGTACCCAACAGACTCATGGCAAGACGTGAGCGATTCGACTCATGCTCACGGCAATGAATCGGCTCTTATGAACGAGTCGCTCAGCTGTTACTACAACAACACACAACCAGTCAAATAAAGTATAGTCTAGACTCTAATTCACAACTTGAAACACAATATATAAATAGAAAAGTTAGAAACAAAACTCGCCCCGTCTCCAAACACAGGCAGATCTCTCCCTCTCTCCTTCTCTCTCTCACACACAGCGCGACGTGGAATCAATTCGTTACACAATCAGACCTATTATATACCAAGAATAACTTCAGTATGAGTACAGGGCTGTACACATATTTTGCATATTGTTAAACGAGCCAAGGCTAGCTATTAAACTATCGATATGAATCGAAAATCTGGGACCCTGATGTAAACAAGACAAACGTCTTTCTCTGGTCTGCATCCCCTTAACAATTGTGTGTATTGAGCCGTACTGTATTGTACCCATTCTGCAATCTGTTAATAAAGTTCTCATTCATTCATTCAAACATAGACGATATTGAACAAGCCATAATCCACGTATTTTCAATCCGAGAGAGCTGCAGTAGTTAAATCAATGAGCCATCGACACAGTCAGTGTGGTAACGTTATTATTGCATCCAAGATTGATACACGGCTGGCTAGGCAGTTGGTAGTCATAGTCTTGTGTTATAAAATAAATAAACAATCAGCAATGTCTCGCTTCATGAATGGCCAGCAGTAGCCTAACAGTACTGCTCCTAAAAAAAACTATTTACAAACGTTAACGTTAACCACAGAGAGAGAGAGAGAGAGAGAGAGAGAGAGAGAGAGAGAGAGAGAGAGAGCGAGAGAGAGAGAGACTCACTGTTTAGTTGACACGTCCAGGGCTTGCCTTGATAAAGTGTATAATCCACTGTTGATGTACAGTATTCCAGACCACTGTCCACTGTGTCCAGACTGCATCCGCCATATAGCTTGTTAGCCAAGTGTTAGCTTGTTAGCAGTTGGTCACACAACACAAGTACTTCATTCCTTTGTCCATTTCCGAATTCAAACTACCTGGCGTTCTATCGCCATGCTCTAAGACAAACTCTAACCTTAACCAACTTTGAAAGAGTGCCTAAGCTTAACAGTCTAAAGAACTTGCAGTCACGGCACGCTCAGCTGCATGCATCTCACAACAACACAAATCTCTACCACCAACGGAGGACCAACCTAGGAATAACCTAGAATTGGAACATTAGAAATTGGATTCGGCCAATCAGAGATTGTCTCTGTGAAATTCTGCTACGGAAAAAAATACTGGCGTCGGCCAATCAGAGAGCGTCTCCGCGAAATGCGGCTACAGAAATTCTTGACGCTACTGGCTAGACCGCTTCAAATCGCGCCCGGATTCCAACATAATAGTCATATTTCAATGCACAACGCGTTATGCACTGATTGGCTGTGACGGATACAGCGATCAAACTGTGACGCACACTCAGAGCGCTATCGTGTCTAGCCCGGGCAGAGAAATACGAAAAAATAAAAAAAAATTAAAAAAAACAAGTGTTTTTTTATTTGAGATAATAACGTTATATTGTGCATTGGAAATACAAACATACTTAAAATGAGTAAATATTATTCATTTTAAACATGTTTATATTATTTATAGGGCTATAAAACAAAAAACAAAAAGATACTTTTTCTTGTTCTACTCTCATATAACCAGGCAGGGCCTGAAGGGGGGGCGGCGCCCTTGCGCCCCTAGTGGCAGAGCCGCCACTGACCGGGGGAATCCATCATAGACTGGGTGACTTGTGGACCAAAGTCATACGCCTATCTTACTAACCAAGATAACGTTGTTTTGAAAGCAAAAGGAATAACACAAACTTATGAGAGCTGTAAACAGGTTTCATTTGGGGGCATGTGTGGTTTAGTTGAAAACTATCTAAACCCTGACCATTCTGCACCCGAACACATCCTATACGCTGCCCAGTTCAGCATAAATAGATGTAAAAAAGATCTCTCTATCTCTAATGCCTCAGTCTTAAAAAAAAGTCAGAGTGGTTTACGATAAACGTAGGTTGTACTCTAACGGGACCACAAGACCTTTTGGGTATTGAGAGAGTAAAAATGGCCTTTACAGCAGAATATGATTTCGACCCCCGTTTAGAGCTTCCTATGTCTACAATTATAGCGGGCCCGAGTGGCTGTGGAAAAACATATCTTGTACAGAAACTATTGCAACATTGTACAGAATCTTTGTCGAATGTACCTGATAATATCGTGTGGATTTATGATTGTTACCAACCAATGTATGATGACTTGCTGAAAACAATAAAAATCACTTTTGTCAAAGGGTTGCCAGAATCATTCAACGATGAGACATTGTTCCCTAGCAGTATGGAACATCACCTAATTATTCTGGATGATATGGTATTCTCAGCGGGAGAGCATCTCGAAGTGGCTAAAATTTTCACCCAGTACAGACATCATCGTAAAATGAGTGTAATAATGCTTACACAGAATCTATTTCAACAGGGTAAACATAATCGTACAATTAGTCTTAATGCAAGCTACTTGATTTTATTTAAAAACCCTCGAGATAGATTACAACTTTCAGTATTAGCGGGCCAGATGTATCCGGGCGAGAGATCCTTCCTATTGGACAGTTTCAAAGAGGCTACTATCCAACCCTATTCCTACCTATTAATAGATCTACGTCCACAATGCCCTGATAAGTTGCGACTTAGAACCGGCTTACTACCCCAGGAAGGACCCCCTGTCGTCTACATTAGAAAATAGGAAACATGTCGTGTCGTATAAGGTCTCATATGTCTGTATTGAAAGCTTTATATAACACAACCCCCGCCATTCGGAAGCAGATGTTGGCTAGATCTTCACCCAATCTATTAAGGTGTATGTGTGAGATAGCATTAAATGTCCTGAAAGGTGTCATACCCCTTAAAAACGCACACACACAAACTACGAAGAAAAAAGAAAATCCTAAAGATATTAGCTGATAGCAAAATGTATCTTTCTAAAAAGAGAAGAGCCCTTATGCAAACAGGGGACGGGTTCTTTATCCCATTACTTAGCGCTGCCATTCCATTTCTGGCGTCTTTATTCACAAAAAAAAGCTAATAATGAGTAGCATGCAGAAAATGGTTCTTATCCCTAAAAGTCAATGGATCCAGGCCTCATCCAACGGGGTTATACCTCCTACTAACATCGCTGATAAAGCTTCAGATAAAATACATACAGGGATGTACAATATTCTGAACGACATTACAGTTAAAGAGGAACATGTGCTATCACCAGTTGACACCAACGCATCGCGACTACATAATCCGACTGTCTATGCAACGGATTCGGAAAAAGCTAAAAAAATGTATATTCTTCTGCATCGATATCTAGGTTTACTTAGACAGAAAGAGCAAGATACCTACAAGGCTCCACCTTTGGATACACTGATGGAAAGGCCAGAGGTCAGAAACCCTCACGATATAGAACAATTCGTTTCTGCACTCTCCGTTAGAAGTCAAGTAAAGGCACGGTTTATCCTACAACAACTAAATGTTCTACCCAACGAATCATGGAATCTTAGAGGCGAGTTTATTCATAAAGGCACAATCATTAAGGGGTCTCATATATTGGATTATCTAAAAACTCTGACTAGTATCTCTAAACATTCTACACCAGGCCCGGGTTATGATGTATTTCTACAAGCCTTATCTGAGGTTAATATACCTTTATCATATATAGGAAATAAAGAGGCACGTAATTCATTGAATGCTCTAAAGACTCGCTCTGGTGCTAATGAGGAGAGACTCTACGACATGAATTCACCCTCTGAAACTCCTATGCCCCGAAGAAAGAAGAGACGGATTAATGAAACAAATGGGGAAAGATCTAATATTAGAAAATGGCTCAGTGTGTGAAATGCATTTATGTTTTGTATTTTAAATTAAAAAAAAATAACAAAAAATACTTTCAGAATGTGTGTGTTTTATTATATTTGTTACATACGTTCATTTAACATTCTTAAACTACAGCACGCTTGTCTATGGACACCTTTGCATTTTAATATACATTTCTTATATTTTAGGACAAATTTCCTGACTAGGAGGTCATTTCTCAAAGTGTCCCCTGTATAATGTTTAAATATGATATCGTTCAGACTGTATCCTCTTGCTCTTTGACATAGAAAATATACACAATGATGTCCACAATAGGCTGAGAGTTCATTCTGCACACTACGAGTTGAATAATAATAGGATTCTGTAACATTTTGTTCTAGAAATTCTCGGATATGTGAAGGATATGCTTTAGAATTTGGACTAAGCCCGAAGGAATAAAAAAAGACACCCTCTCGCTCGTTATCAAGACTCACAGCGAGCCAGTGCACCCCTGGTTTATTGCTAGGATCCGTATTAACAATAAAATAGAAGGGTCTAATCAGTGTATTCTGTAAATTGCTTTTTAACTCATCACAGGCCCATACACCTTGAAAACGAGACCCCAACAAGGATGAACATAACATTTGTAATTCTACATTATTCATTTTCTAATAATAGTCTACCAACACTTGTCGTCGGTCATTGATTTCAAGAATTGAGTCAAAACAAGCATATACATATATATAGAGTTGCAGTGGTGTGTAGAGGCTGTTGGAATCTCATCTCCAGACGTAGATTCCCTGTAGATGCAGGTGAGGATGCTAGCCCATCCTCGTCTGGGTCCAGATTAAAATAATACAATCCATATCCTGCTAGAAAGTCACTTCGATCAAAAATCAGAGCAGAATCCTTCAGATGTCGGCCTGTGGCTGTGAATAAACTGTAGAACTCCCTAACAGCGTTCCCCTGTGCAAACTGAGGTTGATAAGCTTTTGAAGGAATCTGTCGTCCGTCTTGACTTAAGGCTGCATATTCTAAGTTAAAATGCTGGAAATTAAAAGGATTTCTATTAGGTACCCCGTTATAGGCCTCGTGCTCGACTAGAGTTAGTATTACGTACGTTGGCAGTAACCCCAAGAAAATATTCTCGTGGGTTGATACTGTAGAATTAATAGGAATCGAGAAGGTCTTTACATTATTACGTGATAATGGATATAGTGCATTCCCCTTCTGTAACGCTGATGCGTGACCTAACTGTACAGCCGGCGATATCGCAACCTTCTTGACAAATAATGTAGCACTAAGAATATGTAGAATGTAACCCCCATCGGCCGCTGACATTATACAGAAATCGTCTTTAGCCCTAGTGAGCTTTAATTTTAAATCAACCTTATTTAACAATAGACGATCGCTAGAAAATATATCTGAATGGATTCCTCCCAGGAGATGGAACTCTCTGGATAAAGCACATTCATGACCCCTGATTTTCAACCCCTTATTTCCCCCCTCCGCACCGATCCTAACATCCTCCATAGCACCGGCAGTATCTTTAGCGAATAAGCCAGCACTGAACTGGCTATTCAGACTATCCGGGGAGTAATTTAATAATGTCTCAATCATAGCCCTATAGGGATGTGTAGAACTAGACTGACTGATTAAACGATCCTGCACTGTGACATCTACTTGGCTAAAAATTGTATTTAGAGGGTAGTTGATTAGAGACATGTTAGCATTGGCAGCCAGATTAGTACCATCAGGATTGGTGATCTTGGCCTTTAAATATAATAACGTATTATTGAGATCCAAGTATCTCCCTAGTCAGAGCTGTTATAGGTGATATTTCAATATAATCGCTTCGTTCGATCGATAACTGTGTATATGGAGCTGCGAAAATATCCAGCTCGGACCTTGATCATTCTTGAGACCTATGGTGAATCATGCTTCAGTTAGAATATATCCTTAGCACGGACACGTTTCTTCGTCGGACGTCTTCTCTGACTAACGGCCCTAGCTCTACCTTTGTTCTTTTTATAAGACCTCTTATTCTTCCTAGCTGTCGATCTGCATCCAGGCGGTATCCTTCCTCTCGATGACCTCACGCCATACCCTGAACCGCTCTGTTCACCCATGTGGTATATTCTTAATGAATATCTAAGGTTATTTACAGCACAATGAGGTTGTTATCTGGAAGGAGGAAAAGGATAGTGATAGAAACATGGTCTCCTCCCCTGACTTAGTCAGATGAGAAATAAACGTGCAGTCCAGACAAAAGGAACTATAGTTCAACTCAACTGATTTATTTGCCAAAGGGCCAAAGGTGGATTAGCAATCAGGTACATACAGGAATTATTCATCATAAGACATGATTGTACAAAAGGTTTGATGAGGTTTATATAATCAAATAGCCCAGACACGGTGGCTCTTCACATCAAGACAGTTCTGCACATAAATAGTAGTCATATTATGTATGAAACGAGAATGTACTGAGCAATACACATGGTTGGTTAAACCTGGTCTAAGATTGAGTAACCGTCCCCTCTGTGGGGTGTGACTTATTTACATACAGTCTCCCCTGATTACAGTACATCTTTTCGCGTGGGGGTTGGGAATGTCTGTCTAACACCAATAATATCACTTTTGGCTAAGCCCTGCTTTTACATTATGGATTCTCTAATTATTCACACATATTAGTTATGAAATTCAATGTCAATATTACCACACCCATCCTAGTGGTCACTTTATGGATCACGTCATGTAAAACATATTTTCCGATATTTCTAGCAGCGGTCTTCACGTGGGGTTTAGCTATGTTAATACCAGTTTTAAGAAAAGGCATCACAAACTTGAATAATCTTGAGAAAATAGAACCCACGCCACCGCCATATTGTACCGGTGCCCCGGCGAATCCTGCTAACCCGTGCCCTACCTGATTTACATAATAATTAACGAACTGGCTGGGTTCGCCATAGGTCTCCATAATGTCTTTACTTCTTTTTATTATACGCTTACGTTCAGTGGTTTAAAATGTAATTTCACAATTACTTTCCCATACTTAAAAATTAACTAGTTTGTTTCTATCTGTCTTGATTTCTATTTGAATAGTATTTATATCGGTTTTTGAGACCCTCGAATAATGCACCTTATCATAACGTATGGTCACGATGTCTCCATACGTCCCTCTGATCTGCACAGTGGATAATAGAGGAACGAACGTGTCGCCGATGAGTTGGTGTTCTGAGAGGTTAGAATATAGAAACAGATTATATACACCAGAGCCTAGATCCGCTGGATGGGGTGCAACTGTATTAGCTAAATCATACCATTGGTTGCAATTTAATCCCAGAACATAACTGTTGTAAATTCCCCATTATTTGTTATGCTGTGTATTGTTATTTCCAGTCAGGCACTTCTTTGATGGCCCAGGGGTCCTATTATTTATAGTCTGGCATCTCTCTGGACAGCCCAGGGGTCCTAATGGGTTTAAATACAGCGGCCATCTTGCCGCCCATGTGTTCCATTGCTGTCTGCTTTCCCAGTGAGAGAGTGCGTTCATGAACTAAGTAAGTCACCAATAGCCTACAAATATAGTGCCTATGGTAATGATAGATACATGTCATATGTAGCCTGCCTTATGTGTTGAGATGCTGTGACATGCATGTGTGACTATGATTTGGTTTGCTACGTTGTGTTAATTCATGCTGCTAATTGAGCTATGCTAATGCCAATAATGCTATAGCATCTCTTCAGTTGTGTGTTCTGGATGCCATTGCATTCTGCCATTTACTTGTTATGTTTGGTCCATGCGGCCGATGCTAATATGCTAGATAGCATCTTTTCAGTTGTGTGCATTATGTTTGGTCCATGCGGCCAATGCTAATATGCTAGATAGCATCTTTTCAGTTGTGTGCATTATGTTTGGTCCATGCGGCCAATGCTAATATGCTAGATAGCATCTTTTCAGTTGTGTGCATTCTGCCGATTACTTGTTATGTTTGGTCCATGCGGCCGATGCTAATATGCTAGATAGCATCTTTTCAGTTGTGTGCATTATGTTTGGTCCATGCGGCCAATGCTAATATGCTAGATAGCATCTTTTGCTGTGTGTGTTCAGGTTATGATTAATAAGTATGTACCTCTGTTAATTATTGTGTGTTCTGCTTATCTGTTGCAGAACACCACTCACTCAATCTTTGATTGCTCCATCCAGCCCTACGACCTGGATGGAAGCACTCTTGAGATATCACTCAACAACAGAATCCTTAATAAAATACGAAAGGACTGTTCTCTGTGTCTGCGTCCGCTCTCTGACCGGGGTGTGCCATTCTGGATGAAGTGGCTCCAGCAAACCTTGCAAACAAACATTATATCTTCAATATTGGTCCTTCGAGCCGGAGAACGTCACCCACAACAGCGCCATGGACACGCAGAGCACAGCAGCAGATGAAAATGGAAGACGAGGAGGAAGGCTGCGACAGCTTCCAGCACACCTGCAAGGCTATCTGGTTAGCTTACCACAGTCCCTCATGCCTAATACTGCACCGCCTCTACCAGATGACAGCGAAGGTGCCACCGCACAGCAGCTGCGGTCACTCAGCCTGCAGACCGAGTTTGCAGCTACAGGTGACCAGCTCCACACTGCGCTCGGGCCCCCTCCCTGCCTCTCATTGCTGGGAGCAGTCGATCAGACGCGACACTGGGACCTATCACCGTATGCTAACACCCAGCCTGACCAGCTGGAAGTGTGTGTGGGGCTCACATCGCCATCCCCATCAGAGCAGAGCCACCACAGTCGGAGCCTAACAGGTGGCACCTCTGACGCAAGAGGACCTTGTTCTACCATGCCCCTACGCCTTCCACCACCATTGTCACATCATAGTCTGGGCGTCCCACCCAACCGCTCACCATGGTCGAGCTCGCTGCCACTAATACCTCTGCTGTGCCCAACAACTGCAACGTTACAGTCTCAAGCCACAACCTGTACACCGGGCCAAAGGCAGCAAGCCTACATGTCGACTCAGTCTCTACCGCCGACAGTAACCTCCGCACCGCTGTTCGGGGCAGCTCCGAGGCCCCCAGCACCCACCGCGATGAGTCTGGTCATGCCACAGTCTGACTTCGAGGTGATGCAAGCAGTGGGTCACGTGGGCCAGCAAATGCCAACGGTACCGAGTTACCAGCCTCCCTACCAGTCAAACCAGCCTGTGTCATCGACTGTGGAGAGAATGCATGGCAGCACACCAGCGGCCGCACAGACCCGGTATGAGCTTACGCCAATGAGATCTGCATATCAAATGCATCAAAATACTACAGCTACGCCTGCACAGCCTAATTATCAACCTCAGACTGCAACAGCACTCTACCCTGCACGATGGTTACCCACTGCAGCTGCTCTCCAGCCAGTGGGCCAACATACAGCAGGTGCACCTCAGCAGTCTACCTATCAACTACCCTCCTGGACAGCGCCGCCTTCACCATTCACAACCGCTGTCGCAGCAGCGAGGGCATATCAGCCTCCACCAGTATTCCCTGCTCAGCAAGCGTATCAAGCGCTGCCGCATCAGCTGAGCCACCATCAACAATCATCATATCTGCCTCCACCAATCAACACTGCTCAGCGATTGCATCAAGCACTGCCGTACCAGCAGAGCCATCAACAACCAGCATATCAGCCTCCACAAGCCATCCCTGCTCAGCAAATGTATCAACCACTGCCGCACCAACTGAGCCACCATCCACAACCAGTGTATCAGCCTCAGCCTCCTGCATCGACTCAGCCAGCCTATCAGCTGGTGCATCCAACACCTGGTCCAGCACCCTATTATTCTGTACCAGTTCCACCGGTCCAGTATGTCCGTCAGCCTCGGTATACATCACTACAGGATTCATACGCTCTCCAGCCTCCACGGCAGCCGGTCCCTGTACCTAAACTGCCTAAACTGGTCCATGACAGCGAGAGAGAATTCACTGACCTTAAGATGGCGCTGGACCACCTACTCGATGCCCACACTGAACTTTCTGAGCACTACAAGTACCGTGTACTTATGGAGCAGCTGGTTCTGGATGAGGCTAAGCTAATAGCCCAGTCCTGCAGGCATTACGAGCAACCCTACACCGCCGCCATGCAGGCCTTGCAGCGGCAACATGGACAGCCACATCAGCTTGCACAAAGTGAGATTGCCGCAATACTGAACGCTCCTGATCTCAAAGCAGGAGATACCAAAGCCTTCCAGAGCTTCGCCCTTAGCATCGACTTGCTAGTGGGAATGCTGACATCGCTGGAAGGACCTAACGGGATGGAAGTCATGTCGACCGGCCATGTGGACCGGCTCCTTAGTAAGCTCCCTAAGCAAGTGAGGGACGGCTTTGTGGAGCACCTACTGGCTCAAGGTCGCCTCAACACGACTAGCCTAAACCCGTACAACCTTCGAGACCTCGCCGACTGGCTCAGGGTAAAGGCCGAAGCTCAAAGACTGTCAGAGAGAATGGCACAGCACCATCGGATGGAAGGGACACAGTTCTCTAACAGAGACAAGCAAGTTCCCCCACCCAGACCTTGCAACCAGCCTTTCTCGGTTTTTATTATGGCTCCGCCAAGCCTAAACAAGACAACCACCAGCCTGTTGAGACATCTCAATCGGGAGCCAAGAAGCAGAAGTTCAAGAGGATGTGTCTCTTCTGTAGGAGTGCGGAGCACTACCTATCGCAGTGTCCGGACATTGTCAAATGCTCGCCGGGAAAGGTTGAGAAGTGGATAGCAAATGGCAAACGTTGTCGTAATTGCGGTCGTACCAGCCATGAGCAAGATGCCTGCACCTTGAGGAAAGCATGCAGTGAGTGCCAGGAGGTCCACCTCAGAGTTCTCCATGCCATCGCCAAGCCGGGTCCCCGTGCCTACCTCATCACACCAAAGGATGGTGCCTCGCTCTCCAACTCCAGACGAGGAGGAAAGGTGTACCTCAAGGTGGTACCAATCGTCATTACTAACGGAAGCAAGTCACTGCACACTTATGCGATCCTAGACGATGGAGCCGAACGCACGATAATACTGCCAGCTGCAGCTCGACACCTGGACCTTAAAGGCGAAGCGGAGTCCCTTGCACTGCGGACAATTCGCCAAGACGTGGCTCGCCTCACTGGCAAGTCGGTGGACTTTCACGTGGCCTCCCTGACTCATCCTTCTGAACAGCACCTGGTGAAGGGTGCCTTCACAGCGGGTCGATTAGCCCTGTCGGAGCAGTCTTACCCTGTGACTGCACTTCAGGAAAGCTATCGCCACCTGAGGGGGCTCCCATTGCAGGACTTCAGTAAAGTGCATCCACTACTGCTAATTGGTGCAGACTGCACCCATCTGATCACATCCCAAGAACCCATCAGATTCGGCCCCAAAGGTGGACCCGCAGCAGTCCACACAGCGCTCGGCTGGGCACTCCAAGGCCCAGATGGTCTTGCGTCGCATGCTACTTCATGCTACTTTACCTCTCTCACGTCTGCACCGGACGACCTCTATCAACACGTTGAGCGTCTCTGGCAGCTTGATGTGCTTCCATTTAGAAGTGAAAAGCTAGCAGTAAGGTCCCGTCTGGACCACGAGGCTGTGGGCATCCTGGAAGCACGCACTGAGAGGGTGAAGGTTTGTGACACACTCCGATACGCCACGCCTCTGCTCCGCGTAAACGACGCGCCACCACTGAAAGCCACTGCCGAAGCAGTCATGCCAATGCCCCGTAGCACAGAGCAAAGACTGGTAGGAGATCCAGCTAAGGCTCAAATCACTGGAGCAGAGATCAAAAAGCTCGATGGAGGATGTGCTGCCAAGCTGGGTGAAGAAGCGGTAAATGAGTCTGACGAGTCATGGTTCACCCATCACGGGGCGGCGGCCGACTCCTCCTTACCTCAACCTAACCTGCATGACACCGAAGTCTTCCTGCTGAAGACCAGCCAGGCGGACTGCTTCCCAGAGGAATTTAAGTGTCTCAGAGCTGGAAACCCAGTACTGCCCAGTAGTAAGCTCAGTACGCTCTCACCAGAGATGGATCATACAATGGGTCTTCTCCAAATTGGTGGACGCTCTTGTCACCTGGACACCTCCTGTTCTACTGACATCCACCCCATAGTTCTCGATCCTGGCCATGCAGTGACGAAACTCATCAAGGATGTAGATGCCCGCCTACTCCACCCAGGGCCCGATAGGGTCTTCGCAGAGACCAGGCACCAGTACTGGGTCCTGTGGGGAAGACGGGCCATCAAGCCGGGCAGGACGTAGGAAGTGGAGATGGGAGCCGGTGGTTCCGATGGTGGCAGACTTGCCTCCTGCCCGGTCGCGGCCCCTTAAGCCGCCATTATGTGACACCAAACAGGTTGCTGATGGGGCGGCGGGACGCCTCCCTGCCACAAGTGTCCTACGCTCCCGACCCGACTGTGGCACACGATGTCGACAATCCATAGACCTCGGTAGCCACTAAGGGAATTTGACTGTTTACATAATAGCTATGCTATTCTTGGGGCGGCTGTTGTAAATTCCCCATTATTTGTTATGCTGTGTATTGTTATTTCCAGTCAGGCACTTCTTTGATGGCCCAGGGGTCCTATTATTTATAGTCTGGCATCTCTCTGGACAGCCCAGGGGTCCTAATGGGTTTAAATACAGCGGCCATCTTGCCGCCCATGTGTTCCATTGCTGTCTGCTTTCCCAGTGAGAGAGTGCATTCATGAACTAAGTAAGTCACCAATAGCCTATAAATATAGTGCCTATGGTAATGATAGATACATGTCATATGTAGCCTGCCTTATGTGTTGAGATGCTGTGACATGCATGTGTGACTATGATTTGGTTTGCTACGTTGTGTTAATTCATGCTGCTAATTGAGCTATGCTAATGCCAATAATGCTATAGCATCTCTTCAGTTGTGTTTCAAGTTTCAAGTTTCAAGTTTCTTTAATAGTTGTCATACAGAAGTACAGAATACTTTAATACAAAATGTTTCTTACTGTTACGCTCCAGAGACTGTGCTAGACAAGATAGTATCAAATAACATAGTATAGCATGTAATTTAGAAGTAGAAATGAGGTCACAGTGTTCAGTATAGACATGTACAATGTTCGATGCAGAATAGACGTAACTGAGTTACCATATAATATACAATACTATGCAGTGTACTAATGTACAGTACTATATAGTGCAAAGCAGAAATGGGATGAGGTACAATTTAGGTACAATTTACAGTAAGGTGTACGAGTTGTAGTGCAATCCTTCATCAATAAATATAAAGTGTGGGGAGTGGGTGCTACAGTGTGTTTGTTTAAAGTGGGTGTGTGCTATAAAGTGTGTGGAGTGGGTGCTACAGTGTGTTTGTTTAAAGTGAGTGTGTGCATGTGGATGTGTGTGCTATGTGCGTTTGATGGTTGTTGTTGTGTAGTGTTCATTGTTCGTTTAGCAGCCTGATGGCCTGGGGATAGAAGCTTCTTCTGAGTCTTTATGTGCTCGCCTTGAGACTCCGGTATCGCTTGCCTGACCGCAGCAGTTCAAAGAGGCAGTTGTTCGGGTGACTGGAGTATTTAATGATTCTATTAGCCTTGCCCTTGCAACGCTTGTTGTAAATGTTCTGGAGGGTGGGGAGCCCCCCTCCAATTGTGCGTTCGGCTGAACGTGTCACTCTTTGTAGTCTGCTTCGGTCTTGTGCAGTGCTATTCCCAAACCAGGAGGTGATGTTGCCAGTCAAGATGCTCTCTATTGTACATGAGTAGAAGTTCTTAAGGATCTTCTGACTGACTTGGAACTTCCTTAGGCGCCTGAGGAAGTAGAGGCGTTGTCGTGCCTTCTTCACAACACTGTCAATGTGTGTGGTCCATGTCAAGTCCTCGGATATGTAGGCTCCGAGGTACTTAAAGCTGTTGACTCTCTCAACCGGTGCCCCGTCGATGCTGAGGGGGCTGTAGTCCTTGACCCCCGACCTCCTGAAGTCCACAATCATCTCCTTTGTTTTGCTGATGTTCAGGGAGAGGCTGTTTTCCTGGCACCATCCCGCCAGGACCTTGACCTCTTCCAGGTAGGCCCTCTCGTCGTTGGCAGAGATCAGGCCCACCACCACTGTGTCGTCAGCAAATTTGATGATTGTATTGCTACTCCGCTGAGCCACACAGTCGTGTGTGTACAGGGAGTAGAGGAGGGGACTCAGAACACAGCCCTGGGGGGCCCCTATGTTGAGGGTGATGGATGAGGAGGTGCAGTTGCCTGCTCTCACCACCTGGGGTCTGCCCGTCAGGAAGTCCAAGACCCACTGGCAGAGGTCATAGTTCAAGCCCAGGTCCCTGAGCTTGGCTATGAGTATGGAGGGGACTATGGTATTGAATGCCGAGCTGTAGTCGATGAATAGCATTCTCACATAGTTCCCCTGCCTCTTGTCCAGGTGTGATGCTGCTGTGTGCAGCACATGGGCTATGGCGTCCTCCGTGGACCTGTTGGGGCGGTATGCAAATTGCAGGGGGTCCATGTTGATGGGGAGGGAGGAGCAGATGTAGCCCTTTACTAGCTTCTCAAAGCACTTCATGGCTATGGAGGTGAGAGCTACAGGGCGGTAGTCGTTGAGGCAAGCAGGCTTGGATTTTTTGGGTACAGGGATAATAGTGGACTTCTTCAGGCAGGTGGGGATGACAGCCTGTTCTAAGGACAGGTTAAATATGTCAGTGAATACCGGGGCCAGTTGGTCGGCACAGACTTTTTGGACGCGGCCGGGGATGCCGTCCGGACCTGCTGCCTTCCTGATATTTACTTTTTTAAAGGTCCGCCTCACCTCATGCTCTGTTACCCTGAACACTGAGTCTCCATCAGCAGCAGACCCCCCCCCCCCCATTGCCGTGGCTTGTGGGCTGGTGTTGTTATTACCAGCATCAAACCTCGCATAGAAGGAATTGAGGTCATTTGCTAAGGAGATGTCACTGTTCAGTTTGAGGGTGGCGCCTTTGTAGTCTGTCATCGTTTTGAGCCCCTGCCACATAGCTCTAGTGTCAGCCTGTTCAAACTGGAGTTCAATTTTATCCTTGTAGCGCCGTTTGGCCTCTGTCACTGTCCTCCTTACGTTGTATCGCGCCACCTTGTGGTCATTCATGTTGCCTGCCACTAGGCCGTCGTTGTATGCTTTGGTGCGCGCTCTCAGAGCTTCACGGACGGATTTGTCTACCCAGGGTTTTTGATTTGGGTAAACTCTCATTGTGGTAGTGGGGATTGTTTCTTCCACCAAAGTACGAACATAGTCCAGCACTGTCTCCGTGTAGACATGAATGTTATCTGTGTCGCGGAACACGCTCCAGTCTGTGCAGTCAAACGCAGCCTGGAGCGTCTCCTCTGACGTGTGTGTTCTGGATGCCATTGCATTCTGCCATTTACTTGTTATGTTTGGTCCATGCGGCCGATGCTAATATGCTAGATAGCATCTTTTCAGTTGTGTGCATTATGTTTGGTCCATGCGGCCAATGCTAATATGCTAGATAGCATCTTTTCAGTTGTGTGCATTCTGCCGATTACTTGTTATGTTTGGTCCATGCGGCCGATGCTAATATGCTAGATAGCATCTTTTCAGTTGTGTGCATTATGTTTGGTCCATGCGGCCAATGCTAATATGCTAGATAGCATCTTTTGCTGTGTGTGTTCAGGTTATGATTAATAAGTATGTACCTCTGTTAATTATTGTGTGTTCTGCTTATCTGTTGCAGAACACCACTAACTCAATCTTTGATTGCTCCATCCAGCCCTACGACCTGGATGGAAGCACTCTTGAGATATCACTCAACAACAGAATCCTTAATAAAATACGAAAGGACTGTGTCTGCGTCCGCTCTCTGACCGGGGTGTGCCGTTCTGGATGAAGTGGCTCCAGCAAACCTTGCAAACAAACATTATATCTTCAATAATAACATAACTCTGCTGGGAACCTGACCTCATACAAACCATAACCCGTAAACTCACAGGTATTGCTAATTTCGTTAAAAAGGAGCCCGGCCTTTTTATCACCTGTCAAGCGTAGACTATCGGTGATTAGTTTTATTAATTGTTTAGGGTTTCGATAATAACCGCCTGTACCTATGTGCTGTCTTTCTACCGCAGTGCTAGGCCGTTTTAGAGGTCTATACTCAAAATAGGCTGATTCAACAGGTATATTGTACCAGGTATGTGGATAGGTTATTTCTGCCAGACCCACTAACCATTCTCCTTTTAAATGTAGGGCTTTAGCTAGATTAATACTGAAACTGGAGCACATATTCTTGGGGAAAACTCTCATGCATGCATTGGAAGGGAGCGTGACGTAAAACCCTTCCATTATGATAACCAGGGTTGACAAACAATAATCCTGAATGAATTCCTCCTTCAAAGTTTAGGATTATATAAGGACATTGTTCATACAGCTGTGAGAGTACTCTTTAAGATATAAGAGTTAAATTTCGCTGGCCAACCTCTCCATTTCACCAGAGTGAATATTTTACCATTTAGTTTCTTATCCCCCAGACATTTCTCTACCATATATCTCTTGTTCTTTGACTCTACAATTTTCTGTAACTCTGCTTCATAGAATGTGCCGCTTATAGTCTCATCATCCTGGTCCTTCAGTACATACACTACCGGTACACGAGGTATACGTTTCTCTATAATAAACGTCTCATGTGTATATGTTTGTTCATAGCGTTTGTCGAAGACACCCTTGTATCTAGAGAGGCGTACAACCGTACCGATATCAAACTTAAATCTAGGTGGTTTTTTAGGAGTTAGAGGTGTTGACCCATACAGGTTCTGGAATACCTGTAGTAGGTTATTTTTAGAAACCTCTATGGCAGGGGTCAGGAACCTTTTTGACTGGGAGAGCCATAAAAGCCAAATATTTCTAAATATATTTCATTGAGAGCCATATAGTATTTTTAACGTATAATAAATTAAATATGTCTTACTTTTAATGCAACTTCTGGTGCTGCATAGTTTTGCTGATGGCCTTGTAATCTGGTTCATACGTGGTGAGGTTGAGCTTCATGCAGGCGTTGAGGCTTCCATCAGTTAAACGTGAGTGTAGGTTGGTCTTAATGTTCCTCATATGCGAGAATGACTGCCCACATGCATATGTAGAGCCAAACATGGTCAATACGGCAATACTCACGCTGCATTGTGTGGTATGTCACAGGAAGCTCGTTCCAAGTTTTAAGAATCAGCTGGTCTTCAGGTTGAAGATTTTTAATTTCTGTCCACTTGTGTTCCCTCGCCAGCTCTGCTCGCTATATCTTCAGCTACAGATACTATTATCTGTATCTTCAAAACTAATTTCTGTTTATGACACCGTATTATTAAGAAATATCACAAGTATTTTATTTATTTTTATTTTTTTTACTCAAATTTCTGGGAGCCATATGCTGTCACCAGAAGAGCCATAGGTTCCCGACCCCTGCTCTATGGGTTTCATTTTAATACTGGAGTGATACGAATTGTTATAACTCTCTACCATATCCGGCAACATATTAATATAACGGAAACTATTTTTAGCTGTAAAAAATCTCCACATCCGGTCCTTCAATGTGCGGTTCAGTCGTTCGATGACGCTCGCTTTTAATTCGCTTCCGGTAGCAAAGTGGTGGATGTTATGTTTTTTTAACAACTGTTTAAAATGTTTGTTAAAAAATTCTTTGCCTTCATCTGTTTGTATTTTTATGGGTGCACCACTTTCATCTAAAACTGTAGCGAAAGCCTTTGTAACTGTTAAACCCGTTTTACTTTTTAGCGGTCTGACGTATACCATCTATGAGAATACATCAATTACAGTCATCAGATATTTAAAACCATCGTTATCTTGCGCTAAGCTTTGCATATCGCATAAATCAATTTGAAATTGATAAAGAGGTCTTGGAACAAATACTCTATTTCTATTAAAATTTATTCTAGCAGGTTTATGCAGAGTATAACTATCTTGTTTTGAAAGCCATGCCTTGATAACCTTCATTCCAACTCTAGCCCCTGTAGAGGTCTCCACAGCCTTTCGTAGGCGGTCTACTCCCCCATACGAACCAGGGTTAGATGGGTCATAATATATTTTAGCCAATACACTATCCATATTTTCTAGCACCTCTTCCCTAGGATTATAATACAGGAGTGAATAAGTATACAGCAAACATTTCTCTAAAGAAGGAGAGACAAGGTATTTTCTTTTTTAAAAACACACCTTTTTAATGATTGTACAGAAGCATAAAAAACATTTCATTCCAGTAATCACTCATTCTCTATACACTTTTGCCAGTTTTGGCACTGAGGACATGAATTCAAGTACAGAGTCGTAGACTGCATCAGTATCGATCTCGGGGTAGTCTAGATGTATATCCTTAATCACTTCTTTCAGACATTCGCTATTCTTAAATTACTGAAACTCGAAGAGCAATCCTTCACAGATCCCCTGCATTCGTAGAGGGGACGGGATGGGTAAACTCATACGCCACAGAAGGGCGCTGATTGTCGGTGTCAGCTGGCCACACCACAGCATTGTCAACAAGGCCGCTTCATTGACAATGTAATACAGCGATGGTTCAAAGAGACATTCGTGCTGCCTCTGACTGGGATGTTGTATGCTACAGCCATAGCATTGCTCGATGAGATGTTGATCGATACAGCACTTCAGTACTTCGGCCAGAACTAATTTAATACTAGCTATCATTAGATGGTCGAGGAAACCGGCTCTCTCGTCAACCACTACCGGTAGTATTGTAAGCCTTCTCGATGGGGGATTCACGATCGCCTCAGCGACAGGCATTTCTTCCGGGTATCCCGATTCAGGCGTGTGTGATCGCCAGGGGATGCAGTTATGTATGGGTGTGTAGACAGCCTCTGCATCGACGATGGTCTCCTGTGATGACAGGTCTGGTGCTTCGGGGGTCCTCATCGTTACCCCGCTCCAGATAATTGAAGACATGTCTCCCTGAGATGTTGATGGCTCCGCGATTCTGTATAGGCAGGCTGGTATCTGTACCCCAGGAGAGGCAGTACTGGTTAGAGGAATGTAGAGTAGCGGAGAGCTGGATTCTTCAGAGTCCAGTTCGTATCCAGTGTAGAGTTCGTACGGGGAGTAGGTCATGATTGCTGTCTAAAAGTATAAACGCACTGTAACTCCTTTTTAAAAGGCTGATTTACGGATAACACGCCCCTTCTATCGCCCCCTCGCTAGGGCAGTCACACTCCAGTTCCCCTAATTCGAGATCCGGAAAGAGACGTCTCCTAATGTGATCCAGATCCGATCGCACCTTTAACATCTCACTCGTGACAGCTCCACAGGTGTGAAGACATTCTAACCATGTGTTTATAGGAACACGAAATAGGGTGCGTTCTGGTCCCATCGCATACCTTTTGAAAATAGTTAAATCTCCAATCCCACTAAGTCCAGGGGTGGTATGTATAGAGATACAACCGGTGTAGTAGATATAGTAACCATCTATATCACTCGAACCCGATAGCAGATTGATTAGTTGACCATCCTTAAGCCTTCTAGCTATTAAGCCATCCATAGCCTCAAACGAAGCTTTTTTTAGCTGCCAAAACTCTCTCTCACTTAAATAGATCTCGGGCCTTCTTCCAACGCCTTGGAAGTCCGCTAAAGCCATTTTATAGATCGCAACTCGGTCTAGTCGTCCATCATACTCCAGACTTAACACACCATCGGAGACCGGCCATACTTCATTATAAATATCCCGTCCATATCTGCATGGTGCCTGCAGCAATGCTTTAATACGAGCAAGTCTGTCTGATGTGTGTATAACGGGTGTAGACATATTGTCAGCCATTATGTTCTTCATTCAGGGAACACTATCTCTAGGAGGGAACTTTCTAAATATATAGTTTTTATACAACGCCCACGTCTATGTCACGCGTAATATCACACACCCCCTATAAACACAGGCATAGGCATATAACAGTGCCTAGACATACACCTACTAAACCTACCCGTATCAGTAGTTTATTAACAGTATCTAGGGAGATAATACTATTTTGATCACATTCTGAGAGATCTACTGTAGTCACGTCTTCTCTGGAAAGCCGGAGCGGTATCACCTCTTTCGGTGTTGTTGTCGACATATTGACCTTGATTTAAAACTAAGATAATAACGCTGTGTTGTGACAGATATTCGCAAGGAAGATTATCTGGTGGGGTCACACCTCTGACTGCTTTTAACAACTATCCCCTCGTTGTGACCACTGGACCGTATTAACGCTACATTCAGACCATAGACCCCTGCTGTAAAAACATCATTAGGGTTCAGATTGGTAGCCTATTGAAATGTTTCACTTTGACACCCAAGATCACTAAGGGAAACCCAAGAAACCATTTTATAGACATATTACATCAATATAACAAAAATATTCCCATACACATTCTCTTGCATTTGGCTTTATCCAAGAAAACACACACATACACACATACACACACACACACACACACACACACACACACACACACACACACACACACACACACACACACACACACACACACACACACACACACACACACACACACACAC
The DNA here is from genome assembly GCF_963971535.1 of Notolepis coatsorum. NCBI lineage: Eukaryota > Metazoa > Chordata > Actinopteri > Aulopiformes > Paralepididae > Notolepis > Notolepis coatsorum. Next base: position 178,443,942 of record NC_140167.1, read on the forward strand.
ACACACACACACACACACACTACTGCTCAGTGATGCAGTGAGGCACAGTGATGCATTGTATAGTCTGATGGCTGTTGGAATGAAGGACTTCCTGTGCCGTTCAGTGGTGCATTTAGGTAGTGTGAGCCTAGCACTGAACATGCTCCTCCTGTCAGCCAAGTCTGTGTATAGTGGGTGGGAGGGGTTTTCCCTGTTGGCCTGGAGCTTAGCAAGGCTCCTCCTCTCCGCCACCCTCACTAGGGAGTCCAGCCCCACCCCAACCATGCTACTGGCCTTCCTGACCAGCTTATCCAGCCTGTTTGTGTCCCCTGCTCTCAGTCCGCTGCCCATGCAGGTCACAGCGTACAAGAAGGCGCCCGCCACCACCGACTCATAGAACATCCTCAACATCCTTGTACAGACATTGAAGGATCTCAGCCTTCTGAGGAAGTAGAGTAGGCTCTGGCCCTTCTTGTACAGGCCTCTGCGTGTTTTGACCCGTTCAGTTTGTTGTCGATGTGCACACAGAGGTATTTCTACTCCTCAACCATGTCCACATCGACTCCCCTGATGGATACGATCGTCACAGGTGCACTCCTCCTCCTCCCCAGCTCCACCACCACCAGTTCCCTGGTCTTCGTCACATTTAGCTGCAGGTGGTTTTTAATCGCACCATGTGACGAAGTCCACTACCAGGGCTCTGTTCCTCGTACCTGGCTAACTGAGTTAGCCGGATAATTTTCAGGATAACTTGACTTAAGCCAGACCTTTCGGTTCCCTGTGGATTGTGGATATGAAATTATGAATTACGAGGGATCTGTGGATTGTTGAATTGTATCACTGTCACTCACACGTTATTGTGATATTGTAACTGGGATTAAAATGTATGAGGAGATGCGCTGTTTGATGGATTTGATGACATGGACGTGACTTGAGAAATTGAATGAGCCTTTGACGTTTTGATGAATGAAATGCAGTTATCTGATGATGAACATGAGGTGTCACTGGTATAAACCAAAGGTTAATCAATTCAATGCATGTATGGATGATGTCCGAAACAGATTAAAACCTTGTCATAATCACGGCGAGAGCCTTCTTCACCCCTCCTCCTTCCACACCATCACGGTGAGAGCCTTCCTCACCCCTCATCCTTCCACACCCTTATATGGGCAGCATCCGACCAGGGGCGGGGCTAGGGGGTGGCTACTGGGGCTCAAGCCCCGAATGTTTTCTGAAAAGCCCTGAATCTATTTTCAAAAAAAAAAAAAAAAAATATTATAATTATTTTTTGGACAATTAATCATTGTTACATGAAAATATGTTTGCACCAGATTTAGCAGAAGCTAATTTCCATCTGTAGTCTATCCAGCTGCTAACTGTATTTGAGTGAGTTAAGTCTTGGTGTTATGGTAGACTCAGACCTAAGCTTTAAATCACAATCAACAAGTTGACAAAAACATAATTCTTCCACCTTAGAAACATAGCTTTTGAGATCTCAGACCCATCTGCAGTGATAACACAGGCTGCCGGCATGTCTTTATGAATGGAAATATCGAATAAAAGAAACAACGATGAAGCCCCGACTATACTCTGGTTTTCGGGGGGAGAGTTAACCCTAGATCTTAGATCCTAATATGAAAAACGATGTGATTTAATGTTCTATGTCTTACCTTGACTTTGTCTATTTTACTGTGTAGTACTCACTGGGCTATGATGTTCTGATCTAATCAGAACCTAATTAATCTGCTCTGCGTTGTGTATAAATCTTACAACCCTGTGGTACTTATAACAAAACCAGGAAATCGTTTTACCCGGCGTCAACAGAGAAACGGCGGTTTGAAGAAAAAGATTTCCGAGCAGATTTGATCAGAAAGAATCCGGGTTTTTATTGGGATTCAAAAGCAATTTACAAATCAACGATTTGAAGATTTAGTGCAATGAATTCTGCTAGATGCAGTCACTAAGCCGAAGGTTAGCAAAATTCAGTCTAAACGTTCAATATCTAAACAGCTATAAGCATCTCTCGTTCTCGGCTCTTTTCTTCTTTGATGGTGTTTGGAATCTCTCGTCTCAATGCGTCGACGCGGTCCTCCAGCCAGTGGGAAAAGAATGTAGAATGGTTGTTCCTCGCTCAGTTTATTCATGGGGTTGTGTCTCTCTCTCTCAGAACCACATAATTTAAAGACTAGCCTCCACCCGCCAAACGTTACGTCATGAGGGCGGGTCTTTCTGGGAGTCAGAGAGCTTCCGATTGGATAACCAGTGGTCGTGACCGTTTGTAGTCTATCGCCACGTCTGATTCGCTGACACTAGATGAAACTAGATGCCTGTCTCTTTGAATAGAAATGTTCCGGAAACTCCTTTTAAGGATATCTCTGCTGGAGGTAAGGTTCTCCCCCAGATAACAAACGGTTACTTTTAACAGCTGCCTGTGGCAGATTCTATGGGGGGATCAACTGTAACCAGTTGCAGCTTGGCCGTTTCTGTTGTGAGACGTAATAAACCTGTGTTTTTAGGGCCTGGTGTTGACTTCCTTTGTCTCAGCCAGCCCCAAACGCCAGGATGTCTATTGATCTCACTATCTCTAAGGTGCAGCTTGGGGAGTTTGAGACAGAAGTCTAGTGTGTCATTTGTTTATGGTCAACAAACCACTATTGTATCTGAGTTTGGCCAGAGGAAGTAAACCAGTAGTATGTTGTCCCGCCTATGTGCAAACTCACGTTTATATCCCCCCCCCCCCCCTCCTCCTCAACGAGGGGGATGGTAGCGGATCTCTGTGAGTCAGGAGTGTGTGATGAAATGCAATTACCACCTCTGCCAGGCTTCCGTCAGGTCCCAGAACAGTTTAATATACAGTTTGCTTTATGAAAACTACTACAGTTTCCCCGGTTTGGGGATTCTTTATCCCCAATATTCTTGTTAGTATTTTCTCAATCAAACTGTTACAAATACCTTAACCTTTTAACTGTTTAGCCAAATCACATAAAAACCAAATATTTAAAGCATCCTTTTAACACACAGTTCATATTTGTTAGTGTCAATTACTTTCAACACCCACGTTAGCTCCCTCACACAATTAACGACTATTAGTCAGTTGACGTTTACACAATTCTAAGTTCACTCACACCGTTTAACAATTTCCAGTTATTTGAAGATTACACAATTTATCAGTTATTCCAAGTTCACATCCGTCTAGGTCCGTCCCTTTATACAAAAAGGGCATCGGACCAATTACCAGGTTTATCTCTATACTTATGTGTATTTAACCTAACATGATGTTTTGTGCGGCTAACTCTGAAAGAAAAGATTATTACATTGCATCAACATTAAACATTTCTAAAAAAGGAGAGAGCTCAATAATCAAAAATCAAAAAATATATACACGCTCTCTCCATGGCCTATCATTTAGCTTTCCCTCACTTTACCTATGTGTACCTTTGAGGCTTCTTAATGACTCGTTGTGGTCGAGTATCTCTTTCCGGGCTTGTGCTAAGCACGGGTCCCTCCGATCCTTCTGGTACACCATCCAAATCCACAGAGGAGAAATTATTATGTTCCAATTCATAATCTTCTCCTCTGTCTAGCTCCTGTAGGAATCCCTCATCCCCTACCAGTGGCCAATCGTTTTGCCCTCTGTCTGGCTCCCCATAATCATTCGCATCTTCTCCTTCGTTTAACGGTTGCGCCGCCCCGGTTTCATCGTCCGCCGCTTCGCCTTCGTTTAGCGGTTGCGCTGCCCCGGTTTCATCGTCCGCCGCTTCGCCTTCGTTTAGCGGTTGCGCCACCCCGGTTTCATGCTCAAGGGCCCGTGGGTCAGATTCCCATTCTTGGCCATTATCTATTGATTTTATACAATGTGACAGATGGAACCACATCGGTGATCCTTTAACCTGTAAAGCCCTTTCGGTGGCTCGGACGACTTCGTATGGCCCTTCCCGTCTTGCGCCAAACCATTTACGCCTAAATACTTTAACATAAACGTAGTCACCTGGTATGATTTGAGGTGTAGTCGGCTTCTTCACCTCCTCCCCGGTTTCATGCTCCTGTCTACTGGAGACATGATCCAGAATATTTTTGTGGATCTTTGACATGTACTTCACGTACTCGCGCATATCATTGTCCAGGATGTCCAAACTTGGACCTTTGCCTGCCGCTCGCAAGCCTGGTACTACCATGCCACGCCCTAACATCATCTCATGCGGTGTCAAACACAGACCGCGAATTTCGCTCGAATGACATGCCATCAAGGCTAAAGGGAGAGCGTTTAGCCAATTCAAGCCTGTGTGTTGACAGATCTTAACCAATTTGTTTTTTAGTGTCCCGTTCATGCGTTCCACCATCCCCTGGCTCTGCGGATGATAAACGGCCCCCAATCGCTGTTTTACGCCTAAATGTTGGAGTATTAAACGTACAGTTTTGTCGACAAATTCTTTTCCATTGTCCGAACTGATTCTGTCCATTAGCCCAAATCTCGGACATACCTCTTGGCATAAGAACTTAGCCACCGATGCTGCATCCTTGTGCCGGGTGGCGCACGCCTCCACCCACCTTGAAAACCGACAGACAACAACAAGAATATATCTCTTCTGATTAATTGGTTTAATCATGTCAATGTAATCAATTACAAGGTCTCGCATTGGACCATTGGGCGTGGGGATATGTCCTGGTGACACACTAATCCCCTTACGTATATTATTTTTCAAACATACTGTACATCTCCTTATCACATGATCAATTTGACTGTTTAAATCTGGCGCCCAAAAGCCATATTCTCTGATTTTTCTCCTTACCTCTCCCCGATGAGCATGGCAAAAGTCATGCGCCGTGTGAATCAGCAGTCCGACCAGGCCAGCAGGAGCCACCACAAATCCACCGTTGCAGCGCCACAAACCTAAATCATCCTGACAAGCCCCCCTGGTTATCCAGAGGTTCCGTTCTACCTGACTAGCCTCCTCCTGGAAAGTCAAAACATCCTTGTAAGTTATCTTGTCCTCTAGCTCAACCTCGTGTGTGATGACCAAAACCTTACCTGCCCTGTCAGCACCCGTCACTTCCTTGGCAGCTTCATCTGCTCTTTTGTTTCCTCGAGTTATTTTGGACTCGTCTGACTGGTGAGCAGCACACTTGATTATCGCAATCTGCTTTGGTTTCATAATTGCTTCTAACAAACGTTTAATCTGACTACAATGTTTTATGGCGCTTCCATCGGCTTTCTTGAATCCTCTCCCTTTCCACACTGTGCCAAATAAAAAGGCGGTTCCATGTGCGTAGGCCGAGTCGGTATGAATATTTACAGTTCTGCCCTCTGCCATGTTACATGCTTCCGTCAGTGCGACCAATTCTGCTAACTGGGCTGAGCAGGGTTGTGATAATGCTTCGGCCTTTTCCACCACAAACCCTTCGCCCTGTGACCTTATCACGGAGTAGCCTGCTTTTAGTCCCTCGCCAACTCGATAACAAGAGCCGTCAGTCCATAGTTCCAGATCTGGACTGCTAAATGGAAAAGCCTGCAAGTCTGCTCTGAGTTTAGAGTACCTCTCGGCTTCGGCCACACAGTCGTGGGGTTCTCCATCCTCAGGCGTAGGGATGTCGGCTGCCGGGTTCGTTATGGAACACCTGACCAGCGTCACATCTTCCTGTTCCAAAAGCCTGTAATAATGTCTAATGCGAGGCATCGTTAGTGCAAGTTTACCGGACTCCAACAGACTCTTTAAGTCATGCCTCACCATGATATCCACTGGATATCCCATCATGATACTTGCGGCTTTCTCGTACATTGTATAGACTCCAGCCATTTCTCGGTAGCATGGAGCCATCCCCATCTCTACTTCCGAGTAGGCAATTGAGTAGTACGCCATTGGCTGTGGTCGCGCCCCCTCCCCGGTGTCCTGGGTCAACACCGCGCACGCCTGCTTCTGATCTGGAGAGGAAGAGACGTAGAGTATGAATTTCTTGGTATAGTTAGGCAAAGCCAGGGCCGGCGCTTCTAACAGTCGGGACTTGATTGTTTCAAACGCCCGTAAGCCATCCTCAGTCCATACCACTTTACTACTCAGTTTATCAACGCCCGCATCTTTCATCATGTCTCTTAATGGTTTCACTATTTCTGTATAGTTTTCGACCTATGGAGAGCTGTACCCCGTGATACCCAGAAATCCCATCATTTGTCTTACCGTCACAGGTTTGGGCGCCGTCTTAATGGCCACCAAATGTTCTTCCGAAATAGCCCGATGGCCCTGTGAAATTGTTTGTCCTAAATAGATCACTTTAGGTTTACAATATTGCAACTTTTTCAACGACACTTTGTGGCCTTTTTCTGCCAACAGCTGCAACAGTCTTACGGAGTCGCGATGACATGTTGTCTGATCGTCCGCGCACAGTATCAGATCATCCATGTACTGAATGACCCTAGAGGTCAATATTGTATCCAACCCGTCTAAATCCTCCCTTAGGATCTTGTTAAATATGTGTGGTGAATGCTTTAGTCCCTGAGGGATTCTAGTATACTCATAATGCTCATTCTTATAGGTAAAACCAAAAAAATTCTGGCACTCCTTGCTCAAGGGCACACTAAAATATGCACTACACAAATCTATAACCGTAAAGTATTCAGCTTTCGGTGGGATAAATGTCAATAGCACATGGGGGTCGGGGACATCCGCGGGATAGTCAAGTAACACCTCGTTGACAGCTCTCAAATCGTGTATCAGCCGGTACGAGGTATCAGGTTTCTCCACGGGTAGCAACGGCGTGTTGCTCCGGGGAGTAGTTGTTTTCTGTAGGACTCCCGCTGTCAAAAGTCCTTTGATTTGTGGCTCGATTCCAGCCACCGCTTTCTCCTTCAATGGATACTGATTTTTCCAAGGCAGGGTGGCCCCAGGTCTAAGCTCCACCCTCACAGGTTGAGCGGACTTGATTAATCCAATGTCAGTGCTGTTTTTTGACCACAGCGTCTCTGGCACCGCCTTCATCATGTCCTCCTGGAGGCTTAATGTGTTAGGGACTTCTCCCATTGTCTCTTGGGATAGAAATGTTCCGGAAACTCCTTTTAAGGATATCTCTGCTGGAGGTAAGGTTCTCCCCCAGATAACAAACGGTTACTTTTAACAGCTGCCTGTGGCAGATTCTATGGGGGGATCAACTGTAACCAGTTGCAGCTTGGCCGTTTCTGTTGTGAGACGTAATAAACCTGTGTTTTTAGGGCCTGGTGTTGACTTCCTTTGTCTCAGCCAGCCCCAAACGCCAGGATGTCTATTGATCTCACTATCTCTAAGGTGCAGCTTGGGGAGTTTGAGACAGAAGTCTAGTGTGTCATTTGTTTATGGTCAACAAACCACTATTGTATCTGAGTTTGGCCTGAGGAAGTAAACCAGTAGTATGTTGTCCCGCCTATGTGCAAACTCACGTTTATATCCCCCCCCTCCTCCTCAACGAGGGGGATGGTAGCGGATCTCTGTGAGTCAGGAGTGTGTGATGAAATGCAATTACCACCTCTGCCAGGCTTCCGTCAGGTCCCAGAACAGTTTAATATACAGTTTGCTTTATGAAAACTACTACAACTGCTATCTATTTTATGCTTTATGTCTGCACTTTATGCATTCCTCTTGATCTGCCAATGTTGTGCTCATTTTATGCCTGTCTTTTTGTACTGCTGTGAAGCACTTTGAGCTGCAATTCTTGTATGAAAGGTGCTATACAAACACAGTGTATTATTATTATTATTATTATTATTATTATTATTATTATTATTATTATTATTATTATTATTATTATTATTATTATTATTATTATTATTATTATTATTATTATTATTATTATTATTATTATAAATTATTATAGTTTGCTTCATTAATTAAAGGGTGTGAATTTAAGTGTTCTCTACACAGGAAAATTCGCAGAGTAAAATTTACTCAAATTGAGTAAAATTTTACTCCCAAAAAGACAGTATTGGCTCCGAATCCAAATAGAGTCAAATTGACTCTTGTCATAGAGTTAATTCTTCAGAGTTATTTCTACTCCATTTAGTGTTAACATTTAACTCTACAAAATGCCAATTTGCTCCATTTAGCATAAAGTAAAAACAACTCTAACATCATTTCACTCAACACAGAGTTGTATTTTACTCCGTAGAGTTGTGATTCCATCAATAGAGTTGTATTTGACTCTGTATAAGAGTAGTAATTGCCTCAATATAGAGTTATAATTCCCTCAATATGGAGTGTTATTTTAATCTATAGAGTTATTTTTCACTCAATATAGAGATATTTTAAGTTATATTTCACTCAATATAGAGTGGTATTTTAATCAATATAGAGTTATATTTCACTCAATAGAGTTATATTTCACTCAATATAGAGATATTTTAAGTTATATTTCACTCAATATAGAGATATTTAAAGTTATATTTCACTCAATATAGTGGTATTTTAATCAATATAGAGTTGTAATTCCCTCAATATGGAGTTGTAGTTCACTCAATATAGAATAGATTTCACTCAATATAGAATATCATATTTCACTCAATATAGAGTGGTATTTTAATCAATATAGAGTTGTAATTCCCTCAATATGGAGTTGTAGTTCACTCAATATAGAATAGATTTCACTCAATATAGAATATCATATTTCACTCAATATAGAATTAAATAATAATTTACTCTGGAATAATACATTTAAAATAAACGGGGTCAAAGCAGAAATCAGTATTTAACAATGCACTTTTATTTGCAACAGGCATATCCTTTGGGATGCAAACAGTTTTACAACAGCATGTGAACAAGAATCATGACTTCAAGGGGCGATCGATAGAAAAAAAAGGTCATTAATAAAATAAGATTCATCAATAAGCTTGTGCAATCTTTGTCTTCAGTTGCCAAGAAATTTGAAATTCCTAGTACCTTGGACTTAAAGGTCTATGATGACTTAAAACACTGAAGTCGACAAGGAGGCGTTTCAGTTAAAGAAACCAGACATGGGTGTGTTGGAGATTTGTTCACCCCAAGTTTCTTATTAACATGGAGCCTAGCCTCATCCAAAATGTCACACAGGTACTGTATATGTTTGTACTTTGAAATGATCTTTGTTTCTATACGCCCAATGTAATGTAACATAGTAAAAAAAAAAAAAAAACGCGTCTGAGGAAGAACTTGCTTGGTGTGGATCCTTCCTAATCTAATGTGATCTTTTTACATTACACTTGTCACAAACATTCCTCTCTTGCTAATCACACTTGGTATATGTCTACGTGATTGTTAGATTCAGTGAGCCCCTCTGCAAACAACTCCATTATATACAAAAATCACCATGACTTCAAGGCTTCATGGGGAGAGTAATCGATAGAAAAAAGGTCATAAATAAAAGACAATTACATTTTGGCCTCTGTAAAGTGACAGCAGCATCTGTACACCCTTTTAAAAAGGGATAGCTCACCCAAAAAAATAAATCTATCAATTACACACCCCATGAATCCTTGAATTCATGGAGATTTGTTTGTTTGTCGCATTCCTGAGCCAATAATTCAAGCCAGTCATCAAATTATTGGCTCAGGAATGCAACAAAAAGAAATCACCATGACTTCAATTAAGGCTTCATGGGGAGAGTAATCGATAGAAAAAGGGTCATAAATAAAAGACAATTACATTTTGGCCTCTGTAAAGTGACAGCAGCATCTGCACCCTTTTAAAAGGGGATAGCTCACCCAAAAAAAGAAATCTATCAATTACACACCCCATGAATCCTTGAATTCATGGAGATTTGTTTGTTTGTCGCATTCCTGAGCCAATAATTCAAGCCAGTCATCAAATTATTGGCTCAGGAATGCAACAAAAAGAAATCACCATGACTTCAATTAAGGCTTCATGGGGAGAGTAATCGATCAATTACATTTTGGCCTCTATAAAGTGACAGCAGCATCTGTTCACCCCAAAGAAATAAAAGAAAACTAATAGTGTTCATCCCCAGTGCAATAGTTCAAGAGCTTAGTGATTTTCTCTTTTCCTTTTTTAAATCACAGGAAACAGTATGGAACAATAAATGAGCTTGAATCGTCATCACTGTATGACATCTGTATATCGAATGCTTTGTAAAACAAAAGCTCTTTGACATCAACTACATGAGGTCCATCTGTAGTACACACAACTTTAAATGCATAAAAATGGTCATCCAGAGACACGGTTTGTAGTGCAAATGTAAACAACAGTAACCTCTCATCTTTAAGAACAACACGGTGGATTTTGTGAAAAACTGGAACCTCACTAAGAACTTTAAGACAAACAACGAAAAGTGTGGTTTCTTACATATCTTGATGTGATATATCAAGAAATATCTACAGCAAGAATTCTGGGGCTCAATGAATCCAAAATGTCAATGTGGTTAGAAGTGGTGGAGAGAATAAAAGCTAGCTTATAATGGTGGTGTCTGGTTAGGAGTGAGGGATAATGGAGGTACTATCCAAGAGGGGGTCCGGGAGGGGGGGGTTTGAGCTGGAGCATATGTGTGTAGGGTTTTAGAAAATAGGTATTAGGGGTATATTATATACTAACATTTATATAATTGTAATTTCGCTGGATATACACTGTATACGGCTAAAATGTTATTATAGACTATTTTTGTTTTATCCTGTTTCTGTACTTGCATATATTATAACCACCTTTACTGAAAAAAAAATAAAATAAAAAAAAAAGACAAACAACTAAACCTGGACGATACATATTTCCATGGTGTTTGGCCCATCTAACATTTAACACCTTGGTGTCACTTGGTACCTGAAGAGTCTCCGCTATCTCACAGCCTCTGTCCATCACATTTAATGCTACCATTTTACTTGGACCAAGCACCAGTCTGTTGGGATCAAATGTCTGCCAATTGTATGCTACTTGACTTTGGTGTTTCTTTGTCAACGTTTTAGTTATATTTTTGAAGCTTTTTAGTTGTTTTTTAAAGAAATTATGCTTCGCTTCATAGCGCATGCACCAGACATGCAAAAGTGGTCAAATTTTACGAATACATGTAGGATAGTGCACCATAAAATGATGCTTTGGTAGTAGCCTCCTGTTGGGAAACAAATGCTTGAATAACCCGTGGTGCTCTGCAATCAAGTGTTTTAAATAAATAGTAATGCCAGTTGATAACCTGGGAGAAAATACAATATCTGCTATTTGAAGCAACAGCAGAAGCAAATACCAGTGTTGATCATTTGGACAAACCAAGTCTCCAAAGATAAGTGGTAGATTGCGAAGTAAACACCAAGATTGGATTGCATTTAACCCCAAGTCATTTGAGGTCTCTACTAACTTCAATGCAGGTGGCTTGTTGTTTTGTTCCAGGTAACCATAGTTAAAGCTCTTAATTCTCAAGTCTATTTCCTTTGATGTTGTGTAGTTTTTAATCAAGTGTAGTATTAGCAGTTTCATTTCATATTGTGCCACGCCCTCCAAGATATCATGCATAATATCGACAGAGAAATTGTCACATGTATTGAAGTACTGCAAGGAATTTAGAATGCAAGAACGTTTAACTCCCATCACATAGGGAAGACCAAAAGTCGTCTCCATTTTTTGGCAGTGTTCTGCATGAAGTGCTCGAGTTCGCATTACTATCTTGGGTGAATCTTCTTTGAATTCTGTCTGAAAGTCCTCTTTCTCAGCAAGATAAAAGCGGCAACAATATCTGGCACTGAATGATTCTACGAAACCAAACAAACTGTGAATACCAAGGTTGTCACCTGTAACTTGGACAATAGTTCCATACACTGGCTGATCATACAATGGGACCTTAATTCCATCCTTCTCCAGTATTTTAATATCTTCCACAAGTGGAGCAAGTATTTTAGAAAAGCCATGTGTTTTAATGTCTTGGGTATGGAATAAAGCGACCAAATGAATATTAAGCAGAATTGAGTTGTACTTTGGAGAAAAATTACGCAAGGTGAAATAGATTGCTCCTAATTTATGTATTCCTTTTTTACTCCCCAACGGATTCGCGCATTCAAAATCATCATAGAAAAGCTGCACCTGAATTGCATGCTTCTGTTTTGAAAATAGAGGATGACTCTTGAAAAACTCTCCATCACACAAGTCATTAAGAAGATCTTCTCTTAAACTGGAATCACTCTTCTATATTAGGGTGTTTGTAAATAAAGTCTAATGTTTTCAAAATTGGGATATAAACACATTTATCAGTAACAACAGCCTGATCATAAGTTCCAGTAGTCCGATTGTACCAATGACATATTCAACTGGGTCTACCCTTCCCCACTTCTCTGTAAAATATTGCCTTCTCTTAGTTTCAGAATTTAAGATACAAAAGGGATTTTCAATTTCTTCAAAACACTGATCAATTTTACACTCAACCTCACTTTTGATAGGTTCCTGTAAAGATAGACACTGCTTCACATATTGTTTTGCTTGATTATGGATATCATCAACAATCACTTCCATTGAAGTTACCAAAGAGTTGATTATTGTTTCACCTACACCTGCCACTTTAAGTTCAGCTACTGTTGCAGCACAGCTGTCTACAAGACTATTATTAAGAAGGACTGGAAGGAGTGGGTCAGAAGGGGCACTGCCTGATGGAAAGTCATCAACATAACTTTCAGCTAAATGTTCAGCTGTAAAGCGGCCTTCACCAGGATCATCACATGGTTGATGACGTGCTTTAAGATGCTTTCGAAACCCAGAAAAAGTGCAAAAGACATGTAAACAACCAGGCTGACCACATTTAAGACGAAGTGTCCTTCCTGAACAAAGTCCGTGGATCATCCTCAAGTGCCTCATCAGTGAATTGGCATTTGCCTGAGAGTTTTTGCAAATGAAACACAACATCTTATCAAAAAACACTGGAGCATCAGAGGCCTCAAGATAAAATATCTTCTCAGTATCAAAAGTCTGTGCAGCATCAGAGGCCTCAAGATAAAATATCTTCTCAGTATCAAAAGTCTGTGCAGCATCAGAGGCCTCAAGATAAAATATCTTCTCAGTATCAAAAGTCTGTGTAGCATCAGAGGCCCCAAGATAAAATATCCTCTCAGTATAAAAAATAAATCAGTGCAGCATCCGAGCCCTCATCTCTTTAACCCTGGGGTTGACATTAGTGGTAGCAGCATCGATCTTGTAAACGGCGGTTTGCAAGAAGTTGTACATATTGGCCAGATCCCGGTTGTATGAGGTACCAAAGACAAAATGAGCTTTGAAAAGCTCATCAAAAGAGGCAAGAGAGTCTGGTGACTTACAAGGGATTGCATGTTTGTCAATCACAATGAAGTACTTGTGAATCACACTCCTCTGGGTCCCCACAGCAAGCAGATAGGGTTGAAGGCTCTCCGTGATGCTGTCCAAATGCCCCTGGATACTGGTCCCAGTCTGTGACAAGAGAACTTCATTAGTCTTGCTATTAAAATTAGTCACGGTTTGCAAACAGTGGTCTTTGCATGATTTCAATCATGCAGGTCAATATTAGGGACAGAACTAGGGATGCACGATAATTATCAGGCCGATATCAGCAATTATGACGTCATCCCGATAAAAGTATTGATAGCTCTGATAATAAAAAAAATATATATTTTTTTTTTACTTTTTTCTTTTCATGTCAACGTTCACACGCACAATTATGCTTATTTAGGATTTGACTTGATTCAACAACAAAGCAGTCGGGGCAATGGCAAGCCAAAAACGGTCGGAAATGTGGTTATTTGAAGTTTGGATGTTTTTCTTCTCACAACTGAGGTAGGTAGATTACATTTTTAGAGACTAAAGTACCGAAAAAGGTACCGTTGGGTACCGGTATCGATTCACAGGTACCGGTACCGTATCGGTTCAAATGTGAACAGCATCCCTACTGACAAAGCACAATACCTGTTGGTTTTTAGTTGTTCAGGGAAACACATTGTTAATGACATTGACGGATTGTGAATTTTGTGATCGACTCAAATTATATTTATTTGGAAAAATAAATATAGTCACTTTATTTGAAGAGTCAAAACTGTTCTCTTGGCTTTGTTTTGTTCATATAGTAACGCTCATGTAATGATAAATCTGGTTAGGTCAAAACTACAGGAATATACATAAAAAAATAAATAATTATAATACAATAAATATATATATCGGTTATCGGTATCGACCTTGAGGAGCAGAAAGTTATCGGTATTGATATCGGGGTCAACAAATCAATATCGTGCACCCCTAGACAGAACAGTGATCCTTCTTATACTTTAATTTAACTGTAACTAGGGATGCTCGATATTGGCTTTTTTACCGATATACCGATATTGTCCAACTCTTAATTTCCAATACCGATATCAACCGATACCGATATATGCAGGGTTTCCCCCCCAAAAAACGGAATAATTTCAGGTAATTAACATTACATATGTCTTGTTGTGGAATTAACATAACATTATGCATACTTTTGACAATAAATAAAATCAGAAATTGTTCTTACTTGCCTGGGTAAATAGAAGTTGTACATATTGGCCAGATCCCGGTTGTATGAGGTACCAAAGACAAAATGAGCTTTGAAAAGCTCATCAAAAGAGGCAAGAGAGTCTGGTGACTTACAAGGGATTGCATGTTTGTCAATCACAATGAAGTACTTGTGAATCACACTCCTCTGGGTCCCCACAGCAAGCAGATAGGGTTGAAGGCTCTCCGTGATGCTGTCCAAATGCCCCTGGATACTGGTCCCAGTCTGTGACAAGAGAACTTCATTAGTCTTGCTATTAAAATTAGTCACGGTTTGCAAACAGTGGTCTTTGCATGATTTCAATCATGCAGGTCAATATTAGGGACAGAACTAGGGATGCACGATAATTATCAGGCCGATATCAGCAATTATGACGTCATCCCGATAAAAGTATTGATAGCTCTGATAATAAAAAAAATATATATATTTTTTTTACTTTTTTCTTTTTATGTCAACGTTCACACGCACAATTATGCTTATTTAGGATTTGACTTGATTCAACAACAAAGCAGTCGGGGCAATGGCAAGCCAAAAACGGTCGGAAATGTGGTTATTTGAAGTTTGGATGTTTTTCTTCTCACAACTGAGGTAGGTAGATTACATTTTTAGAGACTAAAGTACCGAAAAAGGTACCGTTGGGTACCGGTATCGATTCACAGGTACCGGTACCGTATCGGTTCAAATGTGAACAGCATCCCTACTGACAAAGCACAATACCTGTTGGTTTTTAGTTGTTCAGGGAAACACATTGTTAATGACATTGACGGATTGTGAATTTTGTGATCGACTCAAATTATATTTATTTGGAAAAATAAATATAGTCACTTTATTTTAAGAGTCAAAACTGTTCTCTTGGCTTTGTTTTGTTCATATAGTAACGCTCATGTAATGATAAATCTGGTTAGGTCAAAACTACAGGAATATACATACAAAAATAAATAATTATAATACAATAAATATATATATCGGTTATCGGTATCGACCTTGAGGAGCAGAAAGTTATCGGTATCGATATCGGGGTCAACAAATCAATATCGTGCACCCCTAGACAGAACAGTGATCCTTCTTATACTTTAATTTAACTGTAACTAGGGATGCTCGATATTGGCTTTTTTACCGATATACCGATATTGTCCAACTCTTAATTTCCAATACCGATATCAACCGATACCGATATATGCAGGGTTTCCCCCCCAAAAAACGGAATAATTTCAGGTAATTAACATTACATATGTCTTGTTGTGGAATTAACATAACATTATGCATACTTTTGACAATAAATAAAATCAGAAATTGTTCTTACTTGCCTGGGTAAATAAAGGTTGGTTATAGAAATGTAAAAAAAATTATTAATTTTGTTTTTACCGATACCGCTATTTTCCTATATCACATTTTAATGTCAATATCGGCCGATAATATAGGCAACTGTAACCTTACCTTTATGAACTTCACAAGGGAGTCAATGGCTTGTCTGGCTGAGAGCTTTCCCGGTCTCTTGTTGCGGCCCTGAGGTGATGGTGGCATGAGGTGGACAAGGAGCAAGAGGGAGGACATCTCACTGTCCCATCCTGAAAATACAAAAAATTAAATAAAAAAAATCAGAAATACATTTGACTAAAAGCTGTGTTTCCATTTGTTTAAAAAACAATTCACCCTTCCATTATTATATTCCTTTAATTCAAGCATACCATTGTTCAGTTATATTGTGTCTGTTGTGGATTCAGCATTCTGAAGCAGGTCTTGAAGGTCGCCGGTCTGGGTGAGGCCACGACTTTGTTCAAGGACTTTCTGCCTGCAGAAAGTAGGCCACTTCTCCAGGAACTTTGCAGAGATGTCATCACCAAACATCAGACTGAAATCCTGCTCAATCTGCAGACAAGATGGAATAAAACATGGTTGAAATTTTTTTGTCATACATTGTTAAATAGTAGGGCTGACCCCTATTAATCGATTAGTCGACTAATCGGTCGAAAGGGGCCGTAGTCGACATATATATATATATAATATAATATTATATAAAAAAAAAAAAAAGAAAAAAAAATTATAATTTTTTTCAAAAGAAAAGAGGCATAGAAGCGTGGCTAACGCTAATGGCAGGCATACCAGAGGCTAACTGCCTACGAAAACAGGCACAGAGGCACTGAAAGTGGATTTCACCCGTCTAATGAACACACTATACTAGACAAATATCAAGATGTATCCATCAGTGGACCAATTGCATGCTTTTGCAGAGGACAAGAAGCCTTCAGTCGACTCCTTCAGACATTAAGCACCCCCCACAGCCCAAATGGAATGATAAAAAAAAAATATATATATACTTTTTTTTTTTTTTTTTCAATCCTAGTCGACCATCCAAATCCTTAGTCAGGGACAGCCCTATTAAATAGGTTCACCCTATGACCAGGGATGTGATCTAAATTGTTTAAAAAGGTCATTTTTTATTTCAGTTAGACTTTAATGCAAGCCACATACCATTCCTGTGATGTCTAGGAATCGTGGAAAGGTGGTGAATATAAGAGGACTTAATTGGGTCATGCACCATTTCTTGGCGATGGGTGAAGGTCTGTTTCATTTTCTCCTTGATGATTGCTTCATCAGTTGTATGCTTCATCAGTGCACTGGCCTCACGACACTGGGTGTCTGTGGTTAGCTGGTTTTCCTCACAGAAGGGGGCTCTGTCGCCAGAATTTGGACCACCTGTAACAGTGTAGAAACCACACATACTGCTGCAATACTTTCCAGTGATATGCATTTACTATAATGATCCATCTTCACAGTTGCTAGATAAACAGTGGACTGGGACAAGCAAAATTACATACCGATCAGTGGCTGAACATTACGGCTCTTCTTTTGTCCCTCTGATGCTACTTTTTGAAGTGATTTCACCCTCCATGCCAGAAACCCACTCCCATCTACTGGATTGTAATACTGCTCCTAAAACACAAGAAGTAAAGAGAAAAAAAAAAGGTGTTATTTGGTTTAAATGGGCATGTGTAAATGTGTTTATTTCTCTCCTTAAAACTTAACACATGCCCTTCTCTGAAGAATTGCTAAAATCAAGGTCACCAGGTAGGACATCTGTGGTTCTGAAATTGTTGAGGTTAGGAGAAATGGTTAGCATACAGAAATGTTAACAAATATTTAGTTGAAATCGTACTCCGCACAGCCCTATTTTAAGCAATTCCAGAGAAGTGAGGAGTAAAGGGGTTGGTGTTTTATGTACCATGCATGTGATTGGATAATGTTATGCATAATGTTGTGTTAATTCCACAACAAGAGATATGTAGCCTAATGTTAATTACCTGAAATTATTCCTTTGGGGGGGGGGGGGAGAAACCCTGCATATATCGGTATCGGTTGATATCGGTATTGGAAATTAAAGAGTTGGACAATATCGGTATATCGGATATCGGTAAAAAAAAGCCAATATCGAACATCCCTAGAAATTATATAACAAGAATGACCTATAAACATAATAATTGTTAGACTAGAAGTCTTTATTTGTCATGCAGTTTTAACACACACACGCAAGATGGGCGACCCACAGGAACACACACACACATGCACTGAGTCGCCGATGAAATGTCTCTCTGCACTTTTCCCTGATGTACTTACATATCCCAAATTGCCCTGGGGATCGGCCAGGTATGGGAATAAGGCAGTGATGCCCTTTGCGTAGTCTTCTTTAACACGCCTTGAAGGACTCGTCCTACAGTGCACACACACACAAGTATGAGATCCAAACAAAAGTATTGCTGTGCCAATGCCTTCTGCACAATCTATGTAAAGCGCTTTGGATAACCATTTATCATTTACCAATTCTGCAAAAAGGAGGATCTTAGTAAAAACCAAAAATGTGTATTGGGTGCGTAATGTTTAGATGACAACATACCCATGCTCTTTTGCCATGTGCGCAACCAATATCTTCACCATGTCGCGTCTTCTGGTATCCGTTAGGGTTTTTGTCCGAGCATAATCGGCAATGATCCTCTCTCCTCCAGCTGTGTCCCTCAGAATCTTTTCAGTCATCTAAGCGGGAGTAAAAAAGGGGGGACACACACACACATGGATAGACAGTCATATTTTTAAGCATTGTTCCCACAGGCCCCTAAATTTGGTGGCCAAGTATATTTAACCCTTTCACTGCCACACTACAGATGGTTAACCCTTTACTATCACACTACTGACGGTTACCGTCGGTAGTGTGATAGTAAAGGGTTAACCTTCTGTAGTGCGGCAGTGAAAGGGTTAACCTGCTGTTGTGCGGCAGTGAAAGGGTTAAGGTGACAAATGTAAACCATGACCCCTCCCCCCCCATTTTCTCCCCAATGCCCATGCTACCCCTTTATCAGAGTCACCATCTCCATTTCAAACAGTCATATGCAAAGCTTACCAGAGTGAGACGAGTCAGGTCAGCACCGTTTCTTGGAGCAGGACTAGACTGCAAAATGATGGTGTCATCAGACTCCCCCTCATTGTCTGCACCAGAGCTGAGAACGGAGCTTTGGCTGGAGTTGCTTGCAGAGGTCCTCACTGAATCTAACAATCATGTAGACATATAAGTGTGATTAGATAGGAATGTTTGTGACAAGTGTAATGTAAAAAGGCCACATTAGATTAGGAAGGATCCACACGTTACATTGGGCATATATACAAAGTACAAAAATATACAGTACCTGTGTGACATTTTAGGTTAGCCAGGACACGTGTAGCCTTTTTACAACGCATCCGCGTTTCCGGCGCTTTGATTGGCCAGGTCATGTGACATGTGCGCCCAATAGCGTGTTTGCCCATTTCCGCGTCCAACAGCCTGCAAACTACCTGGCGTTCTATCGCCATGCTCTAAGACAAACTCTAACCTTAACCAACTTCAAAGAGTGCCTTTAACCAGTGTAGAAACTTGCCGTCCCACGATTGCCGCTCATGTCACATGACCTGGCCAATCAGAGCGAAAAAACGGGAACCCGGAAACGCGGATGCGTTGTAAAAAGGCTTCAAGCAGCCAGGACTGTATGGATGAGGCTATAAGGCTCCATGTTAGCAACTCACCTTCAGGATTTGAGTCTTGGGGTGAACAAATCTCCAACACACCCAGGTCTGGTTTCTTTAGAAGAAACTGAAACGCCTCGTCATCGACTTCAGTGTTTGAGTCATCATAGACCTTTAAGTCCAAGGTACTAGGAATTTCACATTTCTTGGCAACTATCTACAAAACAAGATTGCACAAGCTTATTGATAAATCTGTTGTGCAATTTATTTAATTTGTATTAATTAAAATGTCATAAAATGGGATATTAAAATAGCCACAGAAAATTTGATCATATGAGGAAAATTGACAGCCTTAATTGACATACTTAACACCGGTTCCTGACAGGCAGCGAGCGTGCGAACTGGAGACGAAATCGTGCGTGACACTGTCCTGATATGAGGCGGCGCGTGTCCGGGTGTGTCTGTGTGTGTGTTACCTGGAAGCACACGGGGGCAAAGCAGCCTGCGATTCTTGACCAATAAAAAGTGTTTAGGGGCGTGACTCGGCCGCGTAATCGCTCAACTAGAGACACAGCGAGCGAATATTTGAGGGGGGAACGACATCGCCGCTCAGTTCGCTGTCGCTCGCGGCAGGTCAGGATAGTCTGATTGAAACGAATACATTTTAATCATTTTCGCAATCATGCTCGCTCGCGTCGCTGCCTGTCAGGAAGGGGTGTAAGACATTGATTGGTTCACTCTATCCTAAATAAAATGGATTGTGCTTTGTACTGTAGGTCTACAGCTTAAATTAACATGCAGGGAAAGCCTAAACTGATACCCAGTATGTTGTTGCATAGGGCAGTGGTTCTCAAACATTTCATGTCAAGGACCCCCCAAATTGACAATTAGCCCACAGACCCCCATTTGAAAAGATGTGCCATGGACCCCCATAAGACAATATTTGTACGGCTCTAGCAGTGATTCTCAACCATTTTAATTCCAAGGGCACCCATTTAATGGCATTTGTATCTTTGGGACCCCAATTTATATTGTAAAATCAATGTTAATTTAACTCTTGACGGTGTACAATGGACGTTGGGGTCCATTTGTACACCGTCAGAGTTACAGACCAATAAGGGTCCATTTGGTTCCCAACTATCAAGGCGGACGCCATTTTGAGAACCAACGGCACGCTGTGCAAAATGTTTCACTCACCACACTCCAAAAAAGTTGTGAAGGTCAATTGGCCCTCAAAACAGATGAATTTCTGCCGGTCAATGTGTTTAACACGTACAGCCTGCATCTGATGGCAAATAAATAATAACAGTTACTAAGATGATATAGGGCACAACAACTCATGCATTATGAGGAGTGTTACAATTAGAAAATATTACAAAAGCACCATACAGTAAATTTCGCTGAGTACATTTTACTCAAACTGAGTAAAACTTTACTCACGTCTTGGGCTCAAATTGACTCAGTTTGAGTAAAATTTACTCTGTGAAATTTACTGTGAGGCTATCTAGTTCCACAAGTTTCCATTATATTATACATGGAGGCAGAACACACATACCTAACATTACGGTGATGGAGCGTCTAACAAATCTATGTGCACGTGCACCCGTTAACGAGCGACAGTGAAAAGTGTCTGGGCGGAAACAAGCGCTTGACAGTTTGGTTCCGCATTAAGAGTCAATCCACAATCTAGAGGCGAATTGTTGGGCATTCATTCAAATTAGTCAACCCAGTACAATGGTTCAAATAAACACTTGTTGAACCGAACAGTGCGTCAAATTAACTTGTTATGTCCATTTACCGCTAGTAAAACAGTCAACCTACAGCACATCGCGGCAAATTTACGTGACTCTATTTAGAGTAAAACACACGTCGTCTCTGCCACCGTTTCAGCAAAATCCGCCAACATGTAATATATAATTGTTCCATCTCCTGTACTATGTCTACTTGTCTTGTATGTTCTTAATACGTCAGTTTTTGTATGGATATAGTTATATCACTACTTTTAACAACAGCCTACAGGTATGGTCTCAGGCCTATACAGGTAGCCGCATGCAGGTGGAAATTAGCTTCTGGCTAACACTAGCTCATATACATTTTACATGAAAACCGACATGTTGATTAATGTGCACTGTCCCTGATAGCAATACTGTTGATAATTGAATACTCGTGTTGCACCGACGTACCTGTTCTTAAGTTATTGTCCATAAAACTGTAAAACGTTTATTTAATAGCGTGCGTGCAAACGTAGCAGCTAACATGCTAACATCGTGATAGATGGCTCTGTGGCTTAGCTGTAATGTACGGTGACTCTATTTAGAGTAAAACACACGTCGTCTCTGCCACCGTTTCAGCAAAATCCGCCAACATGTAACATATAATTGTTCCGTCTCCTGTACTATGTCTACTTGTCTTGTATGTTCTTAATACGTCAGTTTTTGTATGGATATAGTTATATCACTACTTTTAACAACAGCCTACAGGCATGGTCTACAGGTATGGTCTCAGGCCTATACAGGTGGAAATTAGCTTCTGGCTAACACTAGCTCATATACATTTTACATGAAAACCGACATGTTGATTAATGTGCACTGTCCCTGATAGCAATACTGTTGATAATTGAATACTCGTGTTGCACCGACGTACCTGTTCTTAAGTTATTGTCCATAAAACTGTAAAACGTTTATTTAATAGCGTGCGTGCAAACGTAGCAGCTAACATGCTAACATCGTGATAGATGGCTCTGTGGCTTAGCTGTAATGTTGCAAATTAGTTACACACATTGCTGTTTAATAAATTAACAAATAACAATAATAATCTTACCTGGTATTTGGCATCCAACTTGATCCAAGAGAAGGAAAATATCGCTGTATTGCGCTCTTGCTGCTACACCTGAGCTTGAAGCGACGACTTGCCGAGAGAGAAAGATGGCGTCGTCACCTTTGGAAATTATATTGATAGTAGGCGTGACCAATGCTGTATTACTCCAATAGAAACTCTTCTGGAACTTTACTCTCACTCTATTGGCCACAGGCAATGATTATGCCCCAAATGGAGTAAATATGACTACTTGAGAGGAAAATAATAACTCCGTAATAATTACTCTGGGAAAATGACTCCCCAGTTTTTCCTGTGTAGTGCCTTTTGTCTGCTTTAAGGTGGTGGTATAAGTTAAAGGTTGTGGTGTCGAAGTAAAAAAAATCTGTGCCCGCTATCGCGGGCACCTATCTGGGCTAAGCCCCGGATCTCCTACAATCCTAAATACGCCCCTGCATCCGACCCCTGCACTCCCACGCTGCCAGAGGGAAATCAATCAGCGTGGCTGTGAGGGATTCCCTCATCATCAAACCCCTACTTCAGCCCACGGATCCTGCTCTCCCTCGTCGCAGTGTTAACCTAACAACCTAGGTACGACGTCTCACACTAGCTACTCTGTCCTTGTTGCATACCTTGTCTTAATCTTGTTCTCCCTGTGCCCAAGACCACCGCTCCCGAGACACCACCGACCTGGACGCTCCTGTGCTGCACGAGGAGTGCACCTGCTCGCATCTATGTGCACATTCCTGTACTATAATACCTGTCTCCTTGGTGCCTACATTAAACCAACCTAAAACGCTCCATTCTCTCTCTTCTTGTGTTCTGCTATTGGGCTCTGCCACTGCTGCCATAACAAACCTGATTAATAGTGAAACTGTATAGCCTCCCTCCAAGCCTCTCTGACACATTATTTCGGGGGTCGCGCCTTGAAAACTTTGGGAACTGTTACAGACTCTGTCCTTGTATCATTATTTCCCTTGTATGTATCCTTGTATATTATATTGTATTGTATATGGAATTATGTATATTATGTGTTATGTATGTAGGCAGGTTGTTTTGTTGTTTTTTTGTCTCCCTCCTGTGTAACATATCTATCTGTCAGGGTTTCATTTCCTTTTGATATTTCATTTGGTGCCACTAGGTTTATAAAAATAAATACTATTATTTTGCAAATTGTTTCATGGTTTTGTGTCACTGCACCCTCACCTACCCTGTCTGTGGCCTTGTGTTGCGTCTCCTTACTGGGGTACGTAACAGGAACCATGTATTTATATAGTGCATGATACCTAAGCCGAGCGCATACAGTACAGATATCCTCATAAGTATCTATTCATTCGTATCAATTAGATACTCTTTGGGCTTGTTTTTATCTACTTATTCTGAAAGAGTTGAACTAATTATTTTCGCTAGCAAGATCTCATTCGATTATTCATTCCATTAATAATAAACACTGCACAGGTTAGTGCAGATGACGCTGAGCGTCACCAGTATTCATAGAACTTGGTTATATACATAACCTTACGTTAATCAGCCATGCCGGCTGTCAACTTTTTCTATTTAGTTATTGTGGTTTTGTATTCTGTGCTTTCCCCCTTCTCATTAAACACCCTTGGAACCAGCCTCTACCTCCCATCGTTCTGCATCTGGGTCCTACCCTTAGGCGTAGCTTTAGGGGGGGGTGGCAGGGGACATGTTCCCCTCAATATTGAGAAGAGGTAAATTTGTCCCCCTCAAAAAATATAGCTAATGAAAAGATGAAAGATAACCCCCTCCCCAAAAGAGGTAAAAAAAATGTGTCCTTCTTACCTGTAAGTACATATTTACCTACAATTTCAGACACCCCTACAGGACCATACCATCTCAACCTTGTAGGCGTGCCTCTCATAAAAATACACCATAATGCAGGAAATGAAGTGTTTGACGCTCAAGATTTCCAGGGGGAGGACCACCTGACCCCCCGCTTAAAGGCACACGCCAACATTTCGGGAAATTTGTTTACAGTCTTCTCCAGACACTTTAAAGTGTGTGTGTGTGTGTCCCCCCCCCCCCCCCAAATGTTGTAACCAAACCTACGCCCTTGGTCATACCCCCCCCCTCTCACACCGCTGTGATGCCATATCTCTGAGGAAGTCTTTGCGTTCACGATTTTGCCATGTACTGTAAATGTCTTTTTCTAGGCGTTGCAATTTGTGTTGAGGGTGGCGACTAATAACAATTGCAAGGAAAATGTACTCATTGAAACCTTTTCTTGACACTTGGCAAAGCATTCAAACAGGTGGAAATTGTGAGTTCAACTTATTATGACGTAGTTATTCAGCTGTATCGTGTTGGTCAATGTTCAAGTCAGCGCAATGTGAGGTGGACTGAAACTGCAGACAGGGATATCCAGAACAAATCTTACTGGTATTTGCTTTTTTCTGCTTCTCCATTGGCTCTCTCTGCACTGAAATTAAGGATTCATGGGTACATGCTAAAATCACAAAGGATTCAAAGGAGGATCACTGGTGGTAGATGTACTTTAATATTAAAGATCCAATGCGTGATTGTAGTATAGCCCACTACTGGCTTTGTCCACATTTTGAATTGAAGTTTTTTTTTCTCTCTCGTCTGGGCATTTTATACAATGACTGATAGTGTGCAACAGCTAAAAGCAAGGTTTACGTTTGGCTTGAGGTTACAAACATTGTCTGTAAATATTAGAGTAAATCAGCTGTGTTTTAAGAACTGTTGGGTGAGTATACCATGGTTTAGGTGGTCCAACAAATCCAGGAATGTATCTTTAACGTTAGGTTATGGCTATAACCAAGTTCTGTGAGTATTGGTGACGCTCGGCGTCACTACTGCACTGTACCTCGCTCGTGCACGCGCACTGAATAAAAAATTCCACAATGTACTTTTACATCCCAACATCCGTCTGGCCACACCCCTATCAGCTTACCTACATAAGCAGGGGTGGGGCCACATACTCGCCTCCTTCCCAAGCTTTCACCACAAGGTGAGATCAAGGGCAGCAGCGGCGTCTGACGCTGAGCGTCACCAATACTCACAGAACTTGGTTATAGCCATAACCTAACGTTCTGTATCGTATGGCTCCGCTCGGCGTCACTACTGCACAAGGGAGGCTGAGCGAGAGCCATCGGCCGACAAATGTACCCCGCTGAGGCCCCCCACAACCATCAGATCAGGGAGGACCGAGCCCCCCCGACCCCCCCTAATGGAGGGCACCCCCCCTATTGGAGGATCACAGGAGGGCGACGGATCCGACCGTGCGAAGAGGCACTCAAGCAACTCAACGCACAGGGTGAGCAGACCGTGGCCTGACCCCACGACTACACACACGCACAACCCGCATGCCACCCGGGAACGAACGGAAGGAACAACCTCGTTACTGCCCCCAGAATCACGGGGTCAAGAGCAAACCCAACCCCGTGGCAAGGCCGTAGAAGCGGAGCGCGAAGGAAGACCCAGACCCACTGAAGGGACTGGATCCCCTGGAAAACGGGGGCCCGGAGAGGTCAATGACGCCAGGCATCAAGACCCCACCAGGTGGTCACTTAGTGACACCGCCCCCCACATCGCCAGCGTATTCGGATAAGGCCCCTCCAAGAGCGGGCCCTTTCCCCCCAATAGCACACCGCCTGGCACACTGACCCTGCAGAACAGGCAGTCAGCATGGCCGTAAGCACACAAAAAAGGTTAACCAACGGAAGCAGGCAGCGCACCGGGGAAACCAGGCAACAGGCTGTAACCTGAGCCTGGAGCATTGCGGACGAGACAGGCGCCAAAGGAGTTAGCTGAGAACAGCCCCCCCGGCGGAAGGGGCGTATGCTGGCGTTGTTGCATGACCAAGCCTCCATTAAAAAAAAAACACCCAGAAGGGTTGAGGCAGAGAAGGCTGACATGATTGGCAGACGTCATGAACGTGCAGGGGCACACTCAACCGGGTAACCCGGGTGTAACTGAGGGGTACAATTCCCTGACTGTATTACTAGATATGATACTTACTACCACTACCTTTGTACTTAATATTCGGCCACCCAGTACACGGCATAAATATATTATCATAAACACTCTCACGTAGATGAAACGGATCCAACACAAATGTACGAAGTCGAAACAGGTCTTTATTTCTACACAGCGATGGTGTGTAGAACAAGCACTTAATCACTTAATTACATTTATGAATTGAAATAGTATGCACTTTTATGGCAAAGAGTATTCGTCGGTATATCAATAGAGAATGTCCAATCTCTGAAGGCGCAGGTGGTAAATATACGACCTGGAATAGTTAAGGAATAACAGCAATGATACTTTAATGATTATATACTAGATACACTAGAGGGGGTTAATCCGGTCGCTTGTAAGCCGACAGGAGTAGGAGGGGGGGGGGGGGGTAGAATCCGGCTGCCTCGTCCGGCCAAGGGTATCCCAGGTGAACCCACTGTAGTGCCGTTCAATGCGCCGGCGATCCTTGGACCACAGATGAAAGCAGGTGGACTCTTTGTGGGCCGGCTCTCTCCGGTCCACGGGGGAGAGACGTGAAGCGACCTCGTCTTGCAGAGCGTCTCCTCACCTTGCGTCCTCTCCAGGGGGGGGGGGTTCCAACACACGGCAGTGTCGGGGGTCTTTATCCATGGAATAATCAAAGTATACAAAGCATAATCCCACTGAATGCGGTAGTTACCGTCCTTTAAGCCTCCTCGGAACCGATGTCAAACTGTACTCTAAGATATTAGCCATCAGATTGCAAAAGCATATGACGTCTTTAGTTCATACGGACCAAACAGGCTTCATAAAAGGTCGCCTGATCAATGATAACATAAGGCGAATACTGCACGTACTAGATACAGACAAAGAGGACATCACACCTAAGGCGATACTATCCCTGGATGCTATGAAAGCATTTGACAGGTTGGAATGGTCGTTTCTATGGGCAGTATTGGAAAGGATGGGGTTAGGAAAAGGTTTCATTGATATGATTAAAGTACTATACAAGGACCCATCGGCCATGATTACAACAGGCACAATCATCTCCAAAATCTTTCCGGTATCACGCTCTGCCAGACAGGGTTGCCCTCTTAGTCCCGGACTATTCAATTTATCATTAGAGCCTTTAGCACAATATATAAGACAATCCCAATCCATAGAACCAATCGTAATCAAGGGCACACAACAAAAAATTAGTTTATATGCGGACGACGTAATATTGTTCATGCAAAACCCCAACACCACATTGCCTCATCTGCTCAAGTTGATTGAGAACTTTGGTGATCTATCGGGATTTAAGATAAATTGGCCGAAGTCGGCTTTCCTTCCACTTAACACCCCTGCAAAAAAAGATATAACCCTCCCAGGTGCGATACCGATGGTAAAACATTTCAGATGCTTGGGAGTGGAAATATTCCCCACCATAAGACAAACGGTGAAGCACAATTACACAAAAATACAGAACAAAATCAAGGACGACCTAGACAGGTGGGCAAAACTTAAAAACTCAGTACAGGCAAGGGTATCAATAGTTAAGATGGATGTATTACCAAGAATCAATTTCTTCAGCTCAATGCTTCCGTTACCTCCTCCAGAGGGCTACTGGAAAAGATTACAAACCTCCACATACAAATTTATTTGGAATAACAAACCACCTCGCATAAAAAGATCCACCGCACAGAGAAGTAAAGCAGACGGTGGCATGGCAGTCCCAGATTTTTTACAATATTTTAATGCCTTCACATTAAGACCATTGAAGAAGATATGGTTTGACCCCGAGGCTTTGGTATCTTGGAGAGAATTAGAAGAAAACATAGTAGCCCCACAGAGATTGAAAGACATAGCATACACTAAACTTTCAATCAAGCATTGTGAGCGAGAATTTGGCCCAATAATAACCCATGCAATCAGGACATGGCGGGAAACTCAAAGGAAATTTCCTAACAATCAAGTATGGCATAATCACACTCCCATATTCAATAACAATGCTCTCTTAATGGGAAAACGACCTATAAGATTCCCTGTATGGGAAGAAAGAGGCATACACTCATTAGGGGATATTTTTAATAACAAGGGCCTCTGTAGTTATGTCGAAATATGCATAAAGTTTAACCTCACCGAGTCCACATGGCTTTTTTACATACAGTTAAAACTTTGTATGAGATCTCACGGTGTTCCATTACACATACCAATTGAACACCACAGATACCACAAATTTTTCTATGACAGAAATACATTGGGAGGTTTTGTATCAGGTTTTTATTCACAATTACTAACGTCCTCGTACGAAACCCTTCAACTAGACAATGTCTGGAGGAGGGATATACCAGACCTGGAAAATGACTTTGATTGGCAAGGAGCCTGGGCAAATGTCCGACTTACATCAAGGAACCCGGACCATCAACAAATCAATCTGAACTATATTCACAGGACATACTTGACTCCTATAAGGCTGTGCAAAATGGGGCTTATACAAAACTCCAAATGCTCCCAATGTACAAATGGGGACGAAGGAACATTTATGCACATGTATTGGGACTGCCCACCAGTTAAGGCATTCTGGGAAGATGTGTCCCAACAATTATCAATACTCGTATTTTGGAATATACCTGTACACCCCGCGGTATTGCTATTGAATGATGTTTTTGAGTTTGCAGTGAATCCACAACTAAAAAGATTGGTTTTATCGGGTATCACAGTAGCTAAAAAACTGATTGCATCACGTTGGTTTCAACCGGAAAAAATGTGCCGGAAAGTGTGGTTTCTTACATATCTTGATGTGATATATCAAGAAATATCAACAGCAAGAATTCTAGGGCTCAATGAATCCAAAATGTTAATGTGGTTAGAAGTGGTGGAGAGAATAAAAGCTAGCCTATAATGGTGATGTCTGGTTAGGAGTGAGGGATAATAGAGGTACTATCCAAGAGGGGGTCCGGGAGGGGGGGATTTGAGCTGGAGCATATGTGTGTAGGGTTTTAGAAAATAGGTATTCGGGGTATATTATATACTAACATTTATATAATTGTAACTTCGCTGGATATACACGGTATACGGTTAAAATGTTATTATTGACTATTTTTGTTTTATCCTGTTTCTGTACTTGCATATATTTTAACCACCTTTACTGAAAGTTTCATTATACATTGTGTGTTGAGTACTGACTTTTAATAAGTTTTGTTTTGCAATAATAAAAAAAATTAAAAAAAAAAAAAAGCATAATCCGTGCCTGGGAAGGCGGGCTGTCGTCGGTAGAATAATCCGGTATACAGGTCCACTCGCTCGTCGGCTCTGGGGCTCCTCGGGTGCAGCTTCACATGGGGTCAACCACCCTGGGTAAGCAGCCAGTTCTCTGCCCGAAACGATGGGGTACTGACTACGGTAGTATTCTCACCGCACGAAGCACTATATATTAACAGACTATTATTAGCTTAATAGACTACGTCCAACTCGACGATATAGTGCCAAATATGACTATTCAAATATTAATATACACGATGTCTCAATACCGATGGTAGGCGAACTTGGCCTTACTCCCACACGTGGCGTCGCGGGGAGGCTTTACGTCTGTGACTCTATTGGAGGGTAAGAAACTGGACTGAAAAGAAAGTCCTACTTTAGTAGCGCAGTATATATACGCACTATGAACAAATAGTCCCATTAGTGGTGCGGTAGCCAGATTCCTACGCGGAACTAGGACTTGTTCGTACATGTGGAGCGGTACGTTTGAACTGGGTCTGAGGGGTATGGCAGCCTGGCACCAAGGTCTCGACCAATAGTAGAATGGAGACTATTATGGGATGTTCAGTAGGCTAGAATGGATATTCAATGCATATTGTACAAGGAATATACAAGGGATATCAGGGAATATTAGAGAATATACAAATACAATTAAATATATATATATAAATAAATATATATATTCGGTTTAATCTGGCCCTTCACAACAGCCACCCCCTGAATAGGTCCCAGACCTAATCAGTTAAACAGAGACAGATTAATCGCGTTGTCTATTTACACATAAGGGTTTGCTGTAGGGGTCAGTCAACTTCACAAAGTCATAGGGTTGTAGGGTCATGGTCATCATCGATTGTGTCTGGGAGTCGAGGCAGTTCTATGAGCCTCGCCACGGGACGGGTGTAAGTGCGACCCTGGACGAGCACTTCAGCTGCTCGGACCTTGCCGTCGGCACCGGTGATCACTTTGCTTACGCGGCCGGCCGGCCACATAGCTCTGGGCAGTGATTGATCAATAATCATGACGACTGTTCCTTCTGTCAAATTGTCTCTCTCCTTTACCCACTTCTGGCGGGTCTGTAGAGACGGTAGGTAGTGTTTAATGTCATCCGGTAGATTGGGGGCTCTGCGTAGGCGACCACCCACTCTGATGAGGGTATGAGCGTCGCTCTCGGGGGCCAGGTGAATTAATCTGCTGTCGGATGGGACGGGCTTTCCTCCCTGTAGACAGGCCAATTCATCGGGGAACGAGTCTCTCTGGGCTCGCTGCAGTAGAAGCAATTCTGCTTCCTCGTAGTTTGCTGCTGACATATCAGCGGGGGACTTGCACTCCGGGTGGTACCGCAGGAATGTTCTTTGTTGTGCACTCTCTATGGACGTGCAATCGTCTATGTTAGGGTCGGTGGAGGCTACGGTGCTCAATCCACAGAACACAGACTTCTTATTTTCCACCTCCTCTGGACTTGCTTCCCTCGGGATAGGCATGGGCCACTGTCCTTCCGGGAGTCTTAGGAATGCGGGGCCGTCACTGTAGACATTGCGACGGGTGAGGTCATCCAGGGGCATCCCCCGGGTGATGACGTCAGCTGGGTTCTGTTTTGTATCAACGTAGCGCCACTCTGTTTCTCCGGTTAACTCTTCGGTTAAGTCTTGAATCTCGGTGACTCTGACTCCCACGAAGACTTTGTACTTGCATGAGTCCGATTTGATCCAGGCGAGTACCGTCGTGGAATCTGACCACAGGATTGTTCTAGACACCGGTATGGTGAGCTCACGTTGGATGAGCGTGGCTAGGTGCGCTCCGGCTAGGGCTGCGCAGAGCTCTAGACGTGGGATAGATTGTTGCTTGCGTGGGGCTATTCTCGAGCGGGCGAGGACAAATGCTGTGTAGATCTCTCCCCCCTGGTCATGGGCCCGCAAGTAGGCTACTGATCCGTATGCGACCTCTGAGGCGTCACTGAAGACGTGTAAGTCCATTTTACATGTCTCTGGCCTCACCGTGGGTGGGAAGTAGCTTCGGCGCATATTAACGCCTGGGAGTGAGTGGAGCTCCATCTCCCACTCTCTCCAGGTGGATGCAAGGTGTGCGGGAATGGGGTCGTCCCAGCCCTGGTCCTTGTCCCACAATGCTCGTACAATCATTTTTGCCCTGGTGGTGTACGGTAGAATACATCCTAGCGGGTCATATTGTCGGGCGAGTGTTGTGTACACACTCCGTCTGGTGGTCGGCGCCGCCGCCGGCCTTCCCTGCTCCGTAGTCAGGGGCTTGTGTCTGTAGTGAAGCGAATCTGTTTTGAATCGCCACACCAATCCCAGGGTCATCTCCTGGGCTTCTCCCGGGATTGTAGCCATCCAGGTCTCGCTGCTGGCTGCCTTGTCCTCGGAGGAGAGGCTGCGCAGTACTTGCGGATCGCTGCTGGCCCACTGCCTGAGATCAAAGCCGCCTTTGATCAATGAGGCGCGGAGTTTAATCAGGAGAGCCTCGGCTCCTTCCTGGGTTGAAAGGCTTTGTAGACAGTTGTCTACGTAGAAGCTGTTCTTTACGCTGTGTCGGACCTCTTCGTCCGCTGCTGGGTCCTCTGCTACATGTTTCTGTAGTGCAAATGTCGCACAGCAGGGGCTGCACGTCGTTCCGAAGGGGAGGACTTCCCATTGGTAGATGGCTGGGTGCTCATCTCCTGGCTTCTCTCTCCATAGGAACCGTAACAGGGGCTTGTCCGCCTCTACTAATCTCACCTGCAGGAACATTCCTTTAATGTCCCCGCTGATGGCCACCTTTTCCTGGCGGAAGCGGAGTAGAACGCCGAGTAGGGAGGGGCCGAGTGTGGGACCGGGCAGTAACTCTTTATTCAGATTTTGGGATCCGATCTGGTAGCTGCAGTTAAATACTATGCGGTCTTTACCGTTGTGATGGACCTTGTGGTGGGGCACGTACCACGATTCAGTGGTCTGGTCAGCCTCTTTAATGTCCATCTTTGTGACGTGTCCCGCTGTGATGAGCTTCTCAATCTCAGCGCGGTATACACTCTCTTGGGCGGGGTTCTTGGCTAAGCGCCGCTCCGTGTTCAGCAGGTACCGTTCTGTGGCGTCTGTCTTGGCGTGGAAAGTAGGCATTCCTTCTCGCCGCAGGAGTGGCGTGGCGTATCTCAACACGCCGTTGACCGGGACTCTCTTGGTCCCTGTCTCGAGGAGGTGAATTGCGTAAATGTCATCTTTAGAGCGAATGTCTTTCTTTCCGTTCTTAAAGGGCATTTGTTCCAAGGTCCATAGCCGCTCTACGTGTTGCAGGAGTGCGGTTTCTCCCTCTGTGACTCGGGAGTGGAGACATCTAGTGGCTGTACTTCGGTTGAGAGATTTGGCGAGCGGGCCTTGGAGAGTCCATCCCAAACGGGTCTCGACTGCTGCAGGACAGCCTCGGGGTCCGGTATGAACCCGGTCTATCGGGACAATGAGGTCTGCATGGTCGGAGCCTATCAACAGGGTCGGCATAGCATTGTCTATGAGCGGGATCGGTAACTTGCGCAGATGTGCATATTTCTCCATCAGCTTGGCGACGGGGTATGTGTACCGCGACAGTCCTATTTCTTGGCTGGTGAAAGCGTCTGCAATCTGGTACCGTCGCTCAGGCTGGCCGCTTGCTGCGATAGAGAATGAGACATTCTCGCCCTTTATCGTCTTCAAATCTCGTCTTATTGTCCGAATTGTCATTTGGGTTTCGCTTCCCCGCAGCCCTAGCTGGGCCGCAGCGGAGGCGAGCAGCAGGGTCTTCTCTGACCCGTCATCGAGGACGGCGTAAGTGTCCAGGACTTTATTCTGGTAGCTTAGTGTCACACGCACTACTTTTAGGAGTACTCGGGCTCCACTGCTGCTGGCGGGATCGATGTACATGACGCTCGCTTTGCGGCTGGATGGTGCAGGTGAAGGGCGCCGTCTGTTACTGTCGTGAAGTATGTCCAGATGGGCTCCATCGCACTTGGTGCACCTTTTCTTTAAGCGGCATTCGGCTGCCATGTGTGAGCGCGCACAGCGAAAACAGCGCTTGTTGGACTTTATCCATTGACCTGCTTCCTCCGCGTTCAGCTTGGGGAAGGAGTCACATTGCGCTAGCCAGTGTTCTTTCTCACAGTAGGGGCACACTATCTTCCACTTCTCCGTTCTGGAGGGGGTACTGTGGCTCCTGCTGCTCGGTACTGACTCTGATTGGTGCATCACAGTCACCGATCTTCTTCCATCATTTAGTCGTCTGGTTCCTTCTCTGGAGCCAGGGGTGCTCCGTCCGAATGTATCTAGCCGTAGGCTGCTGACTTATCTCGCCAGGAAGTCTGCTAGATCGAGGAGGTTCGGTTCGGGGCCATTCGGGTCTCTGTGGTCCCTCTGCCGCCTAAAGCGCTCCTGACGAGCGGGCGGCAGCTTCTCCAGGATCCTTTCCACATTTGAGTTGGCGTAAAGTTCATGCCTCCCCTTCTCTCTTTGCGCTCCCAACATCCCTACCAGGGACTGCACTCTGATGGACAGGTCGTCCAGTGCTCGATTGTCTATTGCTGGGGGTAAGCGGTCGATGTGTCGGATCTCCTGGATCACGTAATCCCATATGCGCCCATACCTCTGGTCCAATGCTACCAGCGCTGCTGTGTATGGGGTGGTGGAAGTCGCGTAGGCGAGCGCTATATTATGTGCGCGGGGTACCTTTAAGTGCTTCAGTAGGATGGCGTATTTGTGGCGTTCATCCAATACATCCACCAACATGGTCTCCAGACACATGCGGAGTTCTGTATACTGGGCCCGGTTCTCTTGGGTGAAGTCGGGTACCATAGGCGTGCCAATGTATGACGCTGACTGTGGATACATCGGCGAGCGTTGGGGGAGAGGCCTCCCAGGCGAGTCTCCTCCCGCTCCTTGGTATGGGCTGGTACCGGCAGTGTACCATGGCCCGCTTGTCCAGGTGCTGTTCCTCGGTGCGGGTCGTGCGTCGTGCTCACCCGGGTATAGAGTCGGGGGTCTGTAGCGCAGCTCCGCGGGAGTATAGCCTGGGCTGTACCGGGCCTCCTGGTCCGGTAGAGTACTGTGCTGTCTTCGGGCGTGGTTCTCCTCCTCTTCCTCTTCGTCTTCAGTTAGGTCATCCAGTGCTTGTAGTCTCTGGTTTAGCCTCTCCACAGGATATGCTGCTCCTTCCCGGTTGCTAGGTCTCGCTTGGACCGGTGGGGGGAGGTGGTCTGTGGGGGGTATAGACCTCGTCTGTTGGTCAAGTTCAGGGTTGTTTACTCGGCTAGGGGATGCCGCCCTGGAGGTGTGTCTAGACGAGTTCCTGGAGCCTCTGGCGGAGGGAGAGGGTGTTGTCCGTCTGATCAGCTGTTCTATTAGTTGCGACTGCTGTCTGTCGCGCGCTGCGTCCCGTTGAGCACCGGCTCGTTCTCGGGCCACATTCTCTTCCATCTGAATGCGTCTTATTTCTAGACATATCTGCTCGTGTTCGCTTCGCTGCTGGATCTGCAGTCGGTCGCGTTCAGCAGCGGCGTTCAGGCTGATGAGGAAGGCCTGCTGTAGGGTCCTCTCTGCCTCGCTGGGAGAAGGCGGTTGTATAGGGGAGCCTTCCCTCGGGGTACTCCTTGCGGAGCCTTGGAGTTCTATCTCCACGGTGCTCTCCCCGTCTTCTTCCGTGCCGAGTTCTCTCTCGGTAGCGTTGTATTCCTCCCGGGACTCATCGGGGACTACTTCTTCAGTACTGGCGGGGTGTGAAGTCATGTCTGGTTCCCACTGGTCCCCACCGTGAACTTGGTCAGTTACATTAGAGCCCGTAGGGGCCTCTATGGTCGGGGTAGTCTGGGCGTTGGGGTTAGACATACTTTTACTTTCTAGTTTTACCGCGTTTACTGTTAGTAGAAGACTAGGTTGTTGACTGACAGCGTAAGCCTCTAAGTACTGAGGGAGCCGTCGTTCGCGCGGCGGGCGTTGGTTAGGAGGATCGTTTCGTGGAGTGTTCATCATAGGCCATTTCAATATTAATAACACTATATTAATATTACACTAATTACCATCCGGCTCGAAGGACCAATTGTAACTGAGGGGTACAATTCCCTGACTGTATTACTAGATATGATACTTACTACCACTACCTTTGTACTTAATATTCGGCCACCCAGTACACGGCATAAATATATTATCATAAACACTCTCACGTAGATGAAACGGATCCAACACAAATGTACGAAGTCGAAACAGGTCTTAATCACTTAATTACATTTATGAATTGAAATAGTATGCACTTTTATGGCAAAGAGTATTCGTCGGTATATCAATAGAGAATGTCCAATCTCTGAAGGCGCAGGTGGTAAATCTACGACCTGGAATAGTTAAGGAATAACAGCAATGATACTTTAATGATTATATACTAGATACACTAGAGGGG
The DNA here is from genome assembly GCF_963971535.1 of Notolepis coatsorum. Taxonomy (NCBI): domain Eukaryota; kingdom Metazoa; phylum Chordata; class Actinopteri; order Aulopiformes; family Paralepididae; genus Notolepis; species Notolepis coatsorum. The sequence goes on from NC_140167.1 coordinate 178,479,813, forward strand.
GTTAATCCGGTCGCTTGTAAGCCGACAGGAGTAGGAGGGGGGGGGGGTAGAATCCGGCTGCCTCGTCCGGCCAAGGGTATCCCAGGTGAACCCACTGTAGTGCCGTTCAATGCGCCGGCGATCCTTGGACCACAGATGAAAGCAGGTGGACTCTTTGTGGGCCGGCTCTCTCCGGTCCACGGGGGAGAGACGTGAAGCGACCTCGTCTTGCAGAGCGTCTCCTCACCTTGCGTCCTCTCCAGGGGGGGGGGGTTCCAACACACGGCAGTGTCGGGGGTCTTTATCCATGGAATAATCAAAGTATACAAAGCATAATCCGTGCCTGGGAAGGCGGGCTGTCGTCGGTAGAATAATCCGGTATACAGGTCCACTCGCTCGTCGGCTCTGGGGCTCCTCGGGTGCAGCTTCACATGGGGTCAACCACCCTGGGTAAGCAGCCAGTTCTCTGCCCGAAACGATGGGGTACTGACTACGGTAGTATTCTCACCGCACGAAGCACTATATATTAACAGACTATTATTAGCTTAATAGACTACGTCCAACTCGACGATATAGTGCCAAATATGACTATTCAAATATTAATATACACGATGTCTCAATACCGATGGTAGGCGAACTTGGCCTTACTCCCACACGTGGCGTCGCGGGGAGGCTTTACGTCTGTGACTCTATTGGAGGGTAAGAAACTGGACTGAAAAGAAAGTCCTACTTTAGTAGCGCAGTATATATACGCACTATGAACAAATAGTCCCATTAGTGGTGCGGTAGCCAGATTCCTACGCGGAACTAGGACTTGTTCGTACATGTGGAGCGGTACGTTTGAACTGGGTCTGAGGGGTATGGCAGCCTGGCACCAAGGTCTCGACCAATAGTAGAATGGAGACTATTATGGGATGTTCAGTAGGCTAGAATGGATATTCAATGCATATTGTACAAGGAATATACAAGGGATATCAGGGAATATTAGAGAATATACAAATACAATTAAATATATATATATAAATAAATATATATATTCGGTTTAATCTGGCCCTTCACAACAGCCACCCCCTGAATAGGTCCCAGACCTAATCAGTTAAACAGAGACAGATTAATCGCGTTGTCTATTTACACATAAGGGTTTGCTGTAGGGGTCAGTCAACTTCACAAAGTCATAGGGTTGTAGGGTCATGGTCATCATCGATTGTGTCTGGGAGTCGAGGCAGTTCTATGAGCCTCGCCACGGGACGGGTGTAAGTGCGACCCTGGACGAGCACTTCAGCTGCTCGGACCTTGCCGTCGGCACCGGTGATCACTTTGCTTACGCGGCCGGCCGGCCACATAGCTCTGGGCAGTGATTGATCAATAATCATGACGACTGTTCCTTCTGTCAAATTGTCTCTCTCCTTTACCCACTTCTGGCGGGTCTGTAGAGACGGTAGGTAGTGTTTAATGTCATCCGGTAGATTGGGGGCTCTGCGTAGGCGACCACCCACTCTGATGAGGGTATGAGCGTCGCTCTCGGGGGCCAGGTGAATTAATCTGCTGTCGGATGGGACGGGCTTTCCTCCCTGTAGACAGGCCAATTCATCGGGGAACGAGTCTCTCTGGGCTCGCTGCAGTAGAAGCAATTCTGCTTCCTCGTAGTTTGCTGCTGACATATCAGCGGGGGACTTGCACTCCGGGTGGTACCGCAGGAATGTTCTTTGTTGTGCACTCTCTATGGACGTGCAATCGTCTATGTTAGGGTCGGTGGAGGCTACGGTGCTCAATCCACAGAACACAGACTTCTTATTTTCCACCTCCTCTGGACTTGCTTCCCTCGGGATAGGCATGGGCCACTGTCCTTCCGGGAGTCTTAGGAATGCGGGGCCGTCACTGTAGACATTGCGACGGGTGAGGTCATCCAGGGGCATCCCCCGGGTGATGACGTCAGCTGGGTTCTGTTTTGTATCAACGTAGCGCCACTCTGTTTCTCCGGTTAACTCTTCGGTTAAGTCTTGAATCTCGGTGACTCTGACTCCCACGAAGACTTTGTACTTGCATGAGTCCGATTTGATCCAGGCGAGTACCGTCGTGGAATCTGACCACAGGATTGTTCTAGACACCGGTATGGTGAGCTCACGTTGGATGAGCGTGGCTAGGTGCGCTCCGGCTAGGGCTGCGCAGAGCTCTAGACGTGGGATAGATTGTTGCTTGCGTGGGGCTATTCTCGAGCGGGCGAGGACAAATGCTGTGTAGATCTCTCCCCCCTGGTCATGGGCCCGCAAGTAGGCTACTGATCCGTATGCGACCTCTGAGGCGTCACTGAAGACGTGTAAGTCCATTTTACATGTCTCTGGCCTCACCGTGGGTGGGAAGTAGCTTCGGCGCATATTAACGCCTGGGAGTGAGTGGAGCTCCATCTCCCACTCTCTCCAGGTGGATGCAAGGTGTGCGGGAATGGGGTCGTCCCAGCCCTGGTCCTTGTCCCACAATGCTCGTACAATCATTTTTGCCCTGGTGGTGTACGGTAGAATACATCCTAGCGGGTCATATTGTCGGGCGAGTGTTGTGTACACACTCCGTCTGGTGGTCGGCGCCGCCGCCGGCCTTCCCTGCTCCGTAGTCAGGGGCTTGTGTCTGTAGTGAAGCGAATCTGTTTTGAATCGCCACACCAATCCCAGGGTCATCTCCTGGGCTTCTCCCGGGATTGTAGCCATCCAGGTCTCGCTGCTGGCTGCCTTGTCCTCGGAGGAGAGGCTGCGCAGTACTTGCGGATCGCTGCTGGCCCACTGCCTGAGATCAAAGCCGCCTTTGATCAATGAGGCGCGGAGTTTAATCAGGAGAGCCTCGGCTCCTTCCTGGGTTGAAAGGCTTTGTAGACAGTTGTCTACGTAGAAGCTGTTCTTTACGCTGTGTCGGACCTCTTCGTCCGCTGCTGGGTCCTCTGCTACATGTTTCTGTAGTGCAAATGTCGCACAGCAGGGGCTGCACGTCGTTCCAAAGGGGAGGACTTCCCATTGGTAGATGGCTGGGTGCTCATCTCCTGGCTTCTCTCTCCATAGGAACCGTAACAGGGGCTTGTCCGCCTCTACTAATCTCACCTGCAGGAACATTCCTTTAATGTCCCCGCTGATGGCCACCTTTTCCTGGCGGAAGCGGAGTAGAACGCCGAGTAGGGAGGGGCCGAGTGTGGGACCGGGCAGTAACTCTTTATTCAGATTTTGGGATCCGATCTGGTAGCTGCAGTTAAATACTATGCGGTCTTTACCGTTGTGATGGACCTTGTGGTGGGGCACGTACCACGATTCAGTGGTCTGGTCAGCCTCTTTAATGTCCATCTTTGTGACGTGTCCCGCTGTGATGAGCTTCTCAATCTCAGCGCGGTATACACTCTCTTGGGCGGGGTTCTTGGCTAAGCGCCGCTCCGTGTTCAGCAGGTACCGTTCTGTGGCGTCTGTCTTGGCGTGGAAAGTAGGCATTCCTTCTCGCCGCAGGAGTGGCGTGGCGTATCTCAACACGCCGTTGACCGGGACTCTCTTGGTCCCTGTCTCGAGGAGGTGAATTGCGTAAATGTCATCTTTAGAGCGAATGTCTTTCTTTCCGTTCTTAAAGGGCATTTGTTCCAAGGTCCATAGCCGCTCTACGTGTTGCAGGAGTGCGGTTTCTCCCTCTGTGACTCGGGAGTGGAGACATCTAGTGGCTGTACTTCGGTTGAGAGATTTGGCGAGCGGGCCTTGGAGAGTCCATCCCAAACGGGTCTCGACTGCTGCAGGACAGCCTCGGGGTCCGGTATGAACCCGGTCTATCGGGACAATGAGGTCTGCATGGTCGGAGCCTATCAACAGGGTCGGCATAGCATTGTCTATGAGCGGGATCGGTAACTTGCGCAGATGTGCATATTTCTCCATCAGCTTGGCGACGGGGTATGTGTACCGCGACAGTCCTATTTCTTGGCTGGTGAAAGCGTCTGCAATCTGGTACCGTCGCTCAGGCTGGCCGCTTGCTGCGATAGAGAATGAGACATTCTCGCCCTTTATCGTCTTCAAATCTCGTCTTATTGTCCGAATTGTCATTTGGGTTTCGCTTCCCCGCAGCCCTAGCTGGGCCGCAGCGGAGGCGAGCAGCAGGGTCTTCTCTGACCCGTCATCGAGGACGGCGTAAGTGTCCAGGACTTTATTCTGGTAGCTTAGTGTCACACGCACTACTTTTAGGAGTACTCGGGCTCCACTGCTGCTGGCGGGATCGATGTACATGACGCTCGCTTTGCGGCTGGATGGTGCAGGTGAAGGGCGCCGTCTGTTACTGTCGTGAAGTATGTCCAGATGGGCTCCATCGCACTTGGTGCACCTTTTCTTTAAGCGGCATTCGGCTGCCATGTGTGAGCGCGCACAGCGAAAACAGCGCTTGTTGGACTTTATCCATTGACCTGCTTCCTCCGCGTTCAGCTTGGGGAAGGAGTCACATTGCGCTAGCCAGTGTTCTTTCTCACAGTAGGGGCACACTATCTTCCACTTCTCCGTTCTGGAGGGGGTACTGTGGCTCCTGCTGCTCGGTACTGACTCTGATTGGTGCATCACAGTCACCGATCTTCTTCCATCATTTAGTCGTCTGGTTCCTTCTCTGGAGCCAGGGGTGCTCCGTCCGAATGTATCTAGCCGTAGGCTGCTGACTTATCTCGCCAGGAAGTCTGCTAGATCGAGGAGGTTCGGTTCGGGGCCATTCGGGTCTCTGTGGTCCCTCTGCCGCCTAAAGCGCTCCTGACGAGCGGGCGGCAGCTTCTCCAGGATCCTTTCCACATTTGAGTTGGCGTAAAGTTCATGCCTCCCCTTCTCTCTTTGCGCTCCCAACATCCCTACCAGGGACTGCACTCTGATGGACAGGTCGTCCAGTGCTCGATTGTCTATTGCTGGGGGTAAGCGGTCGATGTGTCGGATCTCCTGGATCACGTAATCCCATATGCGCCCATACCTCTGGTCCAATGCTACCAGCGCTGCTGTGTATGGGGTGGTGGAAGTCGCGTAGGCGAGCGCTATATTATGTGCGCGGGGTACCTTTAAGTGCTTCAGTAGGATGGCGTATTTGTGGCGTTCATCCAATACATCCACCAACATGGTCTCCAGACACATGCGGAGTTCTGTATACTGGGCCCGGTTCTCTTGGGTGAAGTCGGGTACCATAGGCGTGCCAATGTATGACGCTGACTGTGGATACATCGGCGAGCGTTGGGGGAGAGGCCTCCCAGGCGAGTCTCCTCCCGCTCCTTGGTATGGGCTGGTACCGGCAGTGTACCATGGCCCGCTTGTCCAGGTGCTGTTCCTCGGTGCGGGTCGTGCGTCGTGCTCACCCGGGTATAGAGTCGGGGGTCTGTAGCGCAGCTCCGCGGGAGTATAGCCTGGGCTGTACCGGGCCTCCTGGTCCGGTAGAGTACTGTGCTGTCTTCGGGCGTGGTTCTCCTCCTCTTCCTCTTCGTCTTCAGTTAGGTCATCCAGTGCTTGTAGTCTCTGGTTTAGCCTCTCCACAGGATATGCTGCTCCTTCCCGGTTGCTAGGTCTCGCTTGGACCGGTGGGGGGAGGTGGTCTGTGGGGGGTATAGACCTCGTCTGTTGGTCAAGTTCAGGGTTGTTTACTCGGCTAGGGGATGCCGCCCTGGAGGTGTGTCTAGACGAGTTCCTGGAGCCTCTGGCGGAGGGAGAGGGTGTTGTCCGTCTGATCAGCTGTTCTATTAGTTGCGACTGCTGTCTGTCGCGCGCTGCGTCCCGTTGAGCACCGGCTCGTTCTCGGGCCACATTCTCTTCCATCTGAATGCGTCTTATTTCTAGACATATCTGCTCGTGTTCGCTTCGCTGCTGGATCTGCAGTCGGTCGCGTTCAGCAGCGGCGTTCAGGCTGATGAGGAAGGCCTGCTGTAGGGTCCTCTCTGCCTCGCTGGGAGAAGGCGGTTGTATAGGGGAGCCTTCCCTCGGGGTACTCCTTGCGGAGCCTTGGAGTTCTATCTCCACGGTGCTCTCCCCGTCTTCTTCCGTGCCGAGTTCTCTCTCGGTAGCGTTGTATTCCTCCCGGGACTCATCGGGGACTACTTCTTCAGTACTGGCGGGGTGTGAAGTCATGTCTGGTTCCCACTGGTCCCCACCGTGAACTTGGTCAGTTACATTAGAGCCCGTAGGGGCCTCTATGGTCGGGGTAGTCTGGGCGTTGGGGTTAGACATACTTTTACTTTCTAGTTTTACCGCGTTTACTGTTAGTAGAAGACTAGGTTGTTGACTGACAGCGTAAGCCTCTAAGTACTGAGGGAGCCGTCGTTCGCGCGGCGGGCGTTGGTTAGGAGGATCGTTTCGTGGAGTGTTCATCATAGGCCATTTCAATATTAATAACACTATATTAATATTACACTAATTACCATCCGGCTCGAAGGACCAATTGTAACTGAGGGGTACAATTCCCTGACTGTATTACTAGATATGATACTTACTACCACTACCTTTGTACTTAATATTCGGCCACCCAGTACACGGCATAAATATATTATCATAAACACTCTCACGTAGATGAAACGGATCCAACACAAATGTACGAAGTCGAAACAGGTCTTAATCACTTAATTACATTTATGAATTGAAATAGTATGCACTTTTATGGCAAAGAGTATTCGTCGGTATATCAATAGAGAATGTCCAATCTCTGAAGGCGCAGGTGGTAAATCTACGACCTGGAATAGTTAAGGAATAACAGCAATGATACTTTAATGATTATATACTAGATACACTAGAGGGGGTTAATCCGGTCGCTTGTAAGCCGACAGGAGTAGGAGGGGGGGGGGGTAGAATCCGGCTGCCTCGTCCGGCCAAGGGTATCCCAGGTGAACCCACTGTAGTGCCGTTCAATGCGCCGGCGATCCTTGGACCACAGATGAAAGCAGGTGGACTCTTTGTGGGCCGGCTCTCTCCGGTCCACGGGGGAGAGACGTGAAGCGACCTCGTCTTGCAGAGCGTCTCCTCACCTTGCGTCCTCTCCAGGGGGGGGGGGTTCCAACACACGGCAGTGTCGGGGGTCTTTATCCATGGAATAATCAAAGTATACAAAGCATAATCCGTGCCTGGGAAGGCGGGCTGTCGTCGGTAGAATAATCCGGTATACAGGTCCACTCGCTCGTCGGCTCTGGGGCTCCTCGGGTGCAGCTTCACATGGGGTCAACCACCCTGGGTAAGCAGCCAGTTCTCTGCCCGAAACGATGGGGTACTGACTACGGTAGTATTCTCACCGCACGAAGCACTATATATTAACAGACTATTATTAGCTTAATAGACTACGTCCAACTCGACGATATAGTGCCAAATATGACTATTCAAATATTAATATACACGATGTCTCAATACCGATGGTAGGCGAACTTGGCCTTACTCCCACACGTGGCGTCGCGGGGAGGCTTTACGTCTGTGACTCTATTGGAGGGTAAGAAACTGGACTGAAAAGAAAGTCCTACTTTAGTAGCGCAGTATATATACGCACTATGAACAAATAGTCCCATTAGTGGTGCGGTAGCCAGATTCCTACGCGGAACTAGGACTTGTTCGTACATGTGGAGCGGTACGTTTGAACTGGGTCTGAGGGGTATGGCAGCCTGGCACCAAGGTCTCGACCAATAGTAGAATGGAGACTATTATGGGATGTTCAGTAGGCTAGAATGGATATTCAATGCATATTGTACAAGGAATATACAAGGGATATCAGGGAATATTAGAGAATATACAAATACAATTAAATATATATATATATAAATAAATATATATATTCGGTTTAATCTGGCCCTTCACAACACCGGGAGTTGACACTGCTCCAACACACCAGGGAATCAACCACCTTGTCGTTACCCTATGCGGTGGTTGTTCCTATAACCCCTCAAGAAAAAACTCCAAAACACACCTGCGGGCATAACTGGCTATACCGCAGTACAAGTGTTTCAGTTTTCAAAAAAGGGTTATTCCAGGCCTACGGGTCGACGAAACATTACTTCGTACCGGGCCCGGCGGCACGGGAAGCACAGGGTTCCAGAGGAGGTCCAAGACCACCCCAACAGCCCCCTCTTCGCCACGCGTGAGAGAGGAGCGAAAAGAATGGAGAACCAGCCCCAAGCACACCGCACTTGGTATTCCCAGGCGGTCTCCCAACCAAGTACTAACCAGGACCAAACCTGCGTAGCGGCCGAGATCGGACGAGATCGGGCGTGTACAGGTTGGCATGGCCGTAAGCCATTACGACAGTGCAGAGTACAATATGTACCCAACAAGGGTCTCCATAGCGCCCAACCCTGTGACACCCGGACCGACCTGGCATTTTTCCCCCCGAAAAAAGCACAAGTCCCTCAGGGTATCAGAACAGCAGATCTGCATCCCCGGCGGACAACGGGTTAACTGACCTGGACCAGCGTGACCAGACCAGTCCCGTGTCCTAACCACGCCGACATGCCCACTCCAGGAGATGGGATAGGTATGCGTGTCGATCTAAAACATGAAAAGAGGGCGCCACCCAGACGGTCCTCATTTAGACCGTGCTCAGTGGCCCACCCCAAGGGCGTGAGACCCCTCTACCTATGTTCAGATCTATTCCGTTAACATCCCCCAGATATGAACGAGAATTCATCGAGACAACCTAGTAAACTGGCGCTCGGAAGAGACAAAATCCCATCCCAGTTGCCCTATAAAAACGCTGTTTTAACAAGCAACCAAGGCGCACTTAGCCCCTGTGTGATCCTGTAACAGAAACACACTGAGCCAGCACTATGTATGCGTCGAGACCCAAACACATCAATGGATAGTCTAGCAAGACACCAAACATTGTTCCTCCAAGTCGCCTGGGAGAACGACACAGCCGTCGTGCTTCATGTACCTTCCTCTTTTTATCCAAAAAAGAAAGAACACAGACTGACATGAATCCCTCGTGACGCAGGCTGAGGGTAATTTTTTTTTACATTTTTACATCCCACCACCCTCCCTCCCATAGGGAGGAGGCGGAAATCCCCAGAGAGACTTCCCACGCGAGCTGTATAGATTGAAAAGAATATATTGTAACATTGAGCCATGTAAAATTTTGGTTTAGGGCTCTCCGAGGAGGAGGCACTGAACCCATACACACTCAATAATCGAATTGAATCGAATACACACACAATAGAGCAAGTTTCAAGTTTCAAGTTTCTTTAATACTTTCATACAAAATGCTTCTTACTGTTACGCTCCAGAGACTGTGCTAGACAAGATAGTATCAAATAACATAGTATAGCATGTAGTTTAGAAGAAGAAAATGAGGTCACAGTGTTCGGTATAGACATATGTACAATGTTCTGAGTTACCATATAATATACAATACTATGCAGTGTACTAATGTACAGTACTATATAGTGGAGTTCTACTCACCTTGACAATCTGAGGAGGAGGCTCTGCACTCTGAGGAGGCTCCCTCACATGGAAGGAGAGTCCTAACTCACAGAAGGCCCGAGTAGGAGCTTCGTGAGGAGAAGCCCTGACCCCTCCCTGAAACAGATCCATCATATGGACCTGAACAGCTCACGGAAGTCTTACCAACAGAGACGCGCACAGTGACGTACTCTGTGGCGGGGGAATTTCTGCGGTGCACACGCCCAATATTCCAGGGCGTGGGACCAGGAAACTCCCCCCCCCCCGTCCCCTCTTACCCTGTAACGTGCCGAACAGCAACGTGACAGGAACCTTGAAGGACAGGAGGTCTTAACCCCTGCCCATCAAAGAAGGGGAGGAAATGATTACCAGTTCACCCCTTTACGACCCCACAGCCATGATACGATGTAACGACAAAAAAGAGTATGACACAGTCATAGTCAGCTACATGAAGCGTCTAACAGCTTCACACAGCTCATGTGCTAACCTGCTATCTGATTTTTACTAAGGAAAAAACACAGAATAGAGAGGGCCCCCTTAAGAGCCCCGGTACCAGACTTACACATGTGCTTCTGTGGCCAACCCAACCCAGTTGTAGATCACAAGATACACACAACCCTTTACCACCACAAAAAATGGCAATACACTCTACAGAGGAACGCCGTTTTTCATAATGAGAGAATACACAATTCTCGATTAGGATCGGCCACAGGCCTTGCTAAGCACACATGAAAAGTGACCAAACAATCTTTTCTTTTAGGAAAATACAGTTCCTCAAGCAGTTTTAGCACAACCCCAGCAATCAGGCCAAGGGTTACACCGTATCCCACCACACAGTGACACAATATATTGTAAACAACATGTCTGAGAGGAGGGTGAGGAAGTCCCCAGGGAACCGGGGGGAACACCCCTCCTACCTTACCCTTAATACAGCCAGTTGAACAGGTAAACCTGTTAATATGTGAACACACTGTTCATTGTCATTACAGGCTGAGAAAAGAATTCATTCTTCACTCATATGTCACTAAGCATAGCTTTATAGGTTAGTTTAACCCCCTTAGTTGTGAGTACACGGTACATGAACACACATGATGTTTCTCAACACAACAAACCAGATCATTTTTACATCTGTAACAAACAACCCAATTTGCATGGAGAAGCTAATACCAGTGACAAGACAATTCACACACAACTCGCGTCGTATCCTAAATGTAGTGCAGCAACACTCGTTTTGGAAAACATCGTTATTACAAAACATTAGAAGGGAAGGAAGAAGACGCGTTTTAAGGTCTGGTCAGGACCTTCCTACCGAGAGCGCAGATCAAGCAAACTGCAGTCTCTAACAGGGCACCGATAGTAAACACAGCATCCTGTGTTGACGATACGGGCAGCGTCGCTGCTCCCCGCCGCTACGGTTCTCCTTGTTGACGCAGTCCTCGCCGGCCGGCTCCGGGTAGGTTCGACATCCTCTGTCAAAGATGACGTCGTAGTCAGAGTGTTTAAGGCATGTTATAGTCACAGAAAACGTTCAACAGTGTAGCATTAAGCTAACAGCCATTCGGCTGATAGCAGCAAGCTAACGTGTACTAGCCTGGTAAACACAGCGAGCTAACACCGCAGCGAACAGCTGCGCAGCTAACAGCTGACTGGCTAACACAGTAGGCCACAACTAGCACGCAAGCTAAGCAGCTATCTGCTAAGCAGCTACCACCTGAACTTGTACACAACGATATAACAAGCCACACTTCAGACAGGCCGCCGTTCTGAAACCCTCCTCACCTTTTAAGAGAGAAGAGAAAAAGAAATGTCAACACAGTTTACAACGGTGATTTTACCAGACATCCGGCGGAGCCAGCACAAGTCCCATCTGGGCTGTAGCCGACTTGAACATGGATCTTCCGATAACGAACATCCATGCCCACATTTCCTCGTTAGGGTATACTCTCATTTGTATATGAAAGATGGGGCCTACACGGTTACAGAGAAGCATCCACTCGTCCAGAGAATTCTGGGATCACCAGTTACTGGTCGTGGCCCACTAGTTGACTATAATGGGCTTCAAACCAAGATCCTCCGCCGTCGCCTAAAAAGGCTGAACAGAAGGACCCTAATCTGGGGCCGGTTTTCGTAAACATTGTCAGCTAGCCCCCATAGCACTAACCGACAAGTGGTGCTCGCAAGCAAACATTACTCACCAAACCTGGAACCCACCGCTTCTCACAACAGTCGGTGCGTCCTACAGTCCAGCTGTGTTGCTGGAGGGTCTTACCCCATCCAGCCGCAGCAAGGAGGATTGTAGTTGGGAGGCATGTCAGCGGCGTGAACTCCTAATACGAAAAAACCGGTGGAGGTGTAGAATGATCATCATCTTCCAGACACTCCAGTAACGAAGACAATATCGCCGTATTTTCACGAAAATAGTGAGAGAGAAAATAAAGATATGATGTCAACGTATCTCTTGTTTTCCAACTTTCTCCTACTAACAACCTCGTCAAGTGGGGATCTACCGAAGGCACTTCCTTGTGGTGAAAGCGAAGAAGGAGGCGAGTATGTGGCCCCACCCCTGCTTATGTAGGGGTGTGGCCAGACGGATGTTGGGATGTAAAGGTACATTGTGGAATTTTTTATTCAGTGCGCGTGCACGAGCGAGGTACAGTGCAGTAGTGACGCCGAGCGGAGCCATACGATACAGAACCCTTTCACTGCCACACTACCAAATGGTTAACCCTTTCACTGCCACACAACAGCAGGTTAACCCTTTACTATCTAATCTACTATTTATTCTCTGTTTGAGTGGCTCCAGATTTTACATATTCAATCACTCCATTCTGATTCTGTGGAGGAAATATAGAGCTCATCTCTATATCATATCTCAGCCCCTCAAAGAACATGTCTTCAACCCCTCCCCTCCTCCCCATTTGTCCCCTATCCTGTGTGTCGTCGTCGTTGTCCCCCCCTGCTCGACCCATCTTATGGGGTTTCCCCCTCCCCCACTATAAAGGGATCCTCCCCACGTCATTCTGGTCTCCTAGCTAGTGATCTGGGCGAGAGCCATTCAGCCATATTCTCTCCTTGTTGTAACATTTGATCTTTGGTTAATAAAGCCATTTATTAACTGGACCCACTTGACTGAGTAAGTTATTCCTAACTATTATATCTCCTACAGTTCCATCCTAGAGGCAAATCTTTCCTGTGACAAAACAAAATGGCAACCAATGTAATAAAAAAAAGTCAACGAACAAACAAGATTCTTGTACCGGATCTCCTCTCTGGTAAACAAGAATACCTTGAAGACTCTAACAGGAGCACTCATTCAAGGGTACTACGACTATGCTTGCACCTCATGGTACCAAAGCACCTCAAAGGCCCTAAAAACAAGACTACAAACATCACAAAACAAACTGGTCAGACTACTGCTTGGCCTTACTCATAAAACCCACCTTACCCCTGCCCATTTTGACAACCTAGGATGGCTTAGAGTAGACAACTGTCAGAATGCAGGTAGGTGAATTCCAATGGTTGAAGGCAATCACAGAGACAGAGAGTGTTTACTCTTGAACAGGTTCGACTTTAATAGTAAGAACACAGAGTAAATTCTAAGAGAGAACAAGTGCTAAAAGCACAAGTGTAAGATAAGGTAAATGGGAGCTTATTGGAGGTCCAAAGTAGAACCGTCCGCGTTATCCCCGAACGCAAATAGTGAAGACCTGACAATGGACAAGCAGAAGAGAGGTATGTTAAATAGAGACCAAATACCAACATTCCACACACACCCCCGTGACAGCCAATCAGGAACCACCCCTAAGTGACAGCACTAATTGACAGGGAAATGACAGGTGACAAGCCCAGTGACATATGCCAGGAATGTGGGTGGTCACCGACCGAGGTCGGTGTCCAGAACGTAACAGTACCCTCCCCCGACGAACGGCACCAGACGTTCACCTAGGAGCCTCGGGATTCAGCCGCCGGAAATCAACGATCAGGCTGGGATCTAAAATATCCCTTTGAGGCACCCAAGAACGCTCTTCTATCCCGTACCCCTCCCAATCCACCAAGAACTGAAACCCCCTACCCCTCCGCCTACAACCCAGTATCCTCCGCACCGTGTAAATGGGTTGACCGCCAATAAACCGGGGCGGAGGAACCACAGGCAGTGGCGGGGCCAAGGGCGATGAGAGGAATGGTTTCAACAGGGACACATGAAACGTCGGATGAACCCTCATAGAGCTCGGAAGTCGTAACTTGTAAGCCACTGGATTAACCCGATGAATCACTTTAAATGGTCCTATAAAGCGAGGAGCCAGCTTCTTGGATTCCACCCGGAGAGGGAGATCCCGGGTGGAAAGCCAAACCCGCTGCCCTGGACGGTAAACTGGAGCCGGACGACGCTTACGGTTAGCCTGCCGTTGGGTACTAACCGAAACCTTCTGTAGCGCCTTCCGAACCTGTTTCCACGTCCTGCGACAGCGAGCCACATGTGCCTGGGCCGAGGGCACCTCCGCCTCCTGCTCCTGCTCGGGAAACAGAGGAGGTTGAAAACCATACTGGCACTGAAAGGGAGACATACCGGTAGAAGAGGAGAGAAGGGTATTATGCGCGTACTCAGCCCAAGCCAACCTCCTACTCCACATTGCCGGACTACCGGCAACGTAACACCTCAAGACCCCCTCCAAATCCTGGTTGACCCTCTCCGTCTGCCCGTTCGACTGTGGATGGAACCCAGACGACAGACTGACAGAGGCGCCGAGGCCGGCGGCAAACGCCTTCCAGAACCTGGAGGCGAACTGAGGACCCCGGTCCGACACGATATCTACTGGCAGCCCGTGGACCCGAAAGACATGCTGTATAATTAAATCAGCAGTCTCCCGGGCCGAAGGAAGCTTGGGGAGAGGGACAAAGTGAGCCGCCTTAGAGAACCGATCCACCACCACCAAAATGGTGGTGAACCCGTCCGAAAGGGGAAGACCAGAAATAAAGTCCAGAGATATGTGTGACCAGGGTCGTTTAGGAATAGGAAGTGGTCGGAGGAGACCCGCCGGTGCCCGTCGAGAGGTCTTACTACGTGCGCACACCGGACAGGCCGCCACAAAGGAACGCGTATCCCCCTCCACTGTCGGCCACCAGAACCTCCTACGGATAAATTCCAGGGTCCTGGTTGCCCCTGGGTGGCTGGTGAGGGATGACGCATGTGCCCACTGTAGCAAGCGTGAGCGCGCCACCTTGGGAACATACGACCGTCCCGGAGGACCCCCACCAGGATCGGGCTCCCGCGTTAGCGCCGACCTTACCACCTTCTCTATGCCCCAAGACACGGGTGCCAAAATCAAGGCCGGTGGAATAATGGGATGGGGCTGCTCCTCCCGCCCAGGAAGATCAAACTGGCGCGACAACGCGTCAGGTTTGATATTCTTGGAGCCGGGTCTATAGGAGATGGTATATCGAAATCGTGTGAAGAACAACGTCCACCTGGCCTGGCGAGCGTTAAGGCGTTTAGCCCCTTGGATGTAAGCCAAGTTCTTATGGTCAGTCCAAATAATGAAAGGATGTGCCGCCCCCTCCAACCAATGTCTCCACTCCTCCAGTGCCAATTTGATCGCCAATAACACCCGATTACCCACGTCGTAATTACGCTCGGCTGGTGACAGACGGCGAGAAAAAAAAGCACACGGGTGCACTTTCCCATCCTTTAAGCATCTCTGAGAGAGCACCCCCCCCCACCGCGACGTCAGAGGCATCCACCTCCACAATGAACGGAACCTCCGCGTCATGGCGGATCAATACAGGAGCGGATGTAAAACGACGTTTAAGATCGCAGAAGGCCGACTCAGCCCTAGGCGACCATTCAAAGCCAGGGAGAGAGGCCTTAGTGAGAGCTGTTAAGGGATTGGCTAAGGCGCTAAAATTGCGAATAAAGCGCCTGTAAAAATTTGCAAAGCCCAAAAAACGTTGTAACCCCTTGAGCGACGAAGGCCGTGGCCAGTCCAAAACTGCACTCACCTTGGCTGGATCCATGCGCAGATCGCCCTTCGTCAACACAAAGCCCAGGAAGGACACGGTGTCCGTGTGAAACACACACTTCTCAGCCTTAACGAATAGTTGATGCTTGAGGAGACGGTCTAGCACCTCCCAAACGTGCATTTGGTGTTGCACAAAGTAGACAAACACCGACACCCCAATCAAGTCTCGCAGCACGTCGTTAACCAGGGCTTGGAAGACTGCCGGAGCATTAGCCAAACCAAAGGGCATGACCAAATACTCATAGTGCCCATTGGGTGTGTTAAATGCAGTCTTCCACTCGTCTCCCTCTCTAATCCTGACCAGGTTGTATGCATTACGTAAGTCAAGTTTAGAAAAGACCTGTGCCCCCTGTAAGCACTCAAAGGCCGTGTCCATGAGGGGTAAAGGATATCGGTTCTTGATGGAAACGTCATTCAATCCCCTATAATCAATGCATGGGCGCTGATCCCCATCCTTTTTATCAACAAAAAAGAAGCCAGCGCCGGCAGGGGAAGTGGAAGGGCGTATGTGCCCCGCAAGCAATGCCTCCTCTATGTAGGTGTTCATGGCCAAGGTTTCGGGGCGTGAGAGAGAGAACATTCGCCCGCGAGGCGGGGAGGTACCGGGTAGAAGATTAATGGGACAGTCGTATGATCTATGAGGCGGAAGTGCTTTAGCACGCGTCTTGCTAAAAACGTCCGCCAGGTCCCAATAGATCTCAGGCACCCCTATTAAATCGGGATTAGAGGGTAGATCAGAATCTGCCACGCTCCCCACCATCCTGGAGAAAGAGGGAGGAGACAAAAGAGAAGAGGGGGGGGGAGACAAGGGTTTGGGCAAACTCCCGCTGACGATCGACTTGACGTCGGCCGCCGTTGAGAGTTCGCCCGTGCTCCAATTAATGACACGAACACATGACGACAACCAGGGATGACCCAACACCATGACAGAATAGGGGGAAAAGATGACAAAAAAAGTAACCCATTCCCACTCCCCACCCTCCACCCGGATGTGTAAGGGAACTGTGCGCTGGGTGACGCTCCCACTGCCCAGGGGCCGACCGTCCAGGGCATAGACTGGTAAGGGAACCCCTAAGTCCTCCACCGGGGTTCCCCACACCTTCACCAATCCCACGTGAATAAAATTGCCCGCCGCCCCTGAGTCAATGAGAGCCTTAGTTCCCCTAATGTCACCCCCACAGTTGATCGCCACCTCAAAAAATTTGCGAGAATCCGTGGTTTTGGCAGGAATGAGCCCACCTGATGGCGCCCTCTCGAGGCCCGACGGCGCACCTTCCATCCCCGATTGGCGCCGAGCCGATACAGCCTGGACCCGACAGCTGCCGAAGCGGTGACCGGTGCGGCCGCACCGGAAGCAGCGTCGCTCTTTGATGAAGCGCTGCCTCTCGTCGTCCGAGAGCGACAGCGCTCCAAGCTGCATGGATTCATCACCCAGTGGCCCACTCGTGTAATGCATGGAATTATCAACACCAGGAGAAGAAGGAAAACATACCTGGGGCTGGGTGTTGTTGACATGCTCCTTCTCCCTCTCCCGGTGCCGATTATCCATCTTGATGGTGGTGTTGATCAGCACTTCCAGCTGCTCGGGGATCTCACGCGCGGAGAGAGCATCTCGCATCCGCGCTGAGAGTCCCCTGACGAACAGAACCACGCAGACGTTCTCCGCCCAAGCTGTCTCCCGAGCCAAGATCCGAAACTTGATAGCATAAGCTGCGACAGTGCGGAGGCCCTGCCGGCAGTCGAGAAGACGACCACCAGCCTCGAAGATCGAGAGTACCCGGGAAGTATCGAATACTCTTCTCAATTCCCGGGTAAAGGCGTCCAGACTGTCGCAGATTATCGCCCCTGCCTCTAATTCCGCCGTAGCCCAGGAGAGAGCTTCGCCGGTGAGCAGTGTGATAATATACGCTACCTGCGCTGTCTCCGATGGAAATGATCGTGGTTGCAGCCGGAAAACGAGTAGACACTGGGTGATGAATTCCCGACAACCATCCGGTGATCCGTCATAGCGAGCGGGCGCCTGCAGATGTGGTTCGCGGGACCGCTCCTGGACCCCGAACCCCCCCCGACTTTCCTCTGCGTGGAGCGCTGCTTCCCCCGCCGCCGACTGCACACCAGCCACTCCTTCTTGGGCTTGTCGAGCTGTGGCCAACGCCGACTGCGCCACCGCTTGGGATGATCCGACGACCCCATTGAGTCGGATTAACTCGGCGCTGACCAGCTGCTGATGTTCCTCCATCCGTGTCTGGGCTGCTCCCTGCGTCCGGAGCATCTCCATGATGGCCTCCATGGAATTCTGATGGTCAGGTCTTCTGTCAGAATGCAGGTAGGTGAATTCCAATGGTTGAAGGCAATCACAGAGACAGAGAGTGTTTACTCTTGAACAGGTTCGACTTTAATAGTAAGAACACAGAGTAAATTCTAAGAGAGAACAAGTGCTAAAAGCACAAGTGTAAGATAAGGTAAATGGGAGCTTATTGGAGGTCCAAAGTAGAACCGTCCGCGTTATCCCCGAACGCAAATAGTGAAGACCTGACAATGGACAAGCAGAAGAGAGGTATGTTAAATAGAGACCAAATACCAACATTCCACACACACCCCCGTGACAGCCAATCAGGAACCACCCCTAAGTGACAGCAATTGACAGGGAAATGACAGGTGACAAGCCCAGTGACATATGCCAGGAATGTGGGTGGTCACCGACCGAGGTCGGTGTCCAGAACGTAACAGACGACAGAGTACAGCAACTTGCAATGGGCCTGGTCTACAAGATACACTACACCTGTCATGGTTTGACATGGTGGAAGTGGTGGTACTGTAGGACCCAAAATGCAGACAGGGGATGAAGTAGTAGACAAGACATGGTGGGTAGTGGATAAAAGGAGATTTACTTAAACATAAACATGAACTAAACTACAAACAATAACCTCTCAGCCAAAGCTGGAAGAGGGAAAACTTAAACAAAAGGGAGTACAGGAAAAACACTAAACTACAACATATACTTAACGTGACATGGCATGGAAACAAACAGCATGGCAGGCAGGGTGAATAGCAAACAGGAACATGGACAGGAAACAACGACAGGAACAAGGTACATCGACAGGAATCAGGAACATAGTATAATGTACACACAACAGGAACCAGGCAGACAAGACTTAAATACACAAGGTAATTGACAAACGGGACACATGAGGGCTGATTATAATGAGGCACACCTGGGAGGGGAAACAGACTGACAGACTAAAGGACCAATACAAGACAAGACTGATAACAAATACAAGACAAGACTAAACACACTGAGGACATAATACTAAAGACAAGAAACAAACCTAAACCAGACAAGGGAATACAAAGGGTAAATGGTAGACTGGGAGAGACAACAAGGTGAGCAGAACACTGAGGAACATGGATAATTTAGAGAAACACAGGTGCACGAGGAGGGTATGATCAAGTGAGGGTAGTCCAAGGGTAGATGAGGGGAATTGTCCAGCAGGTGGGGGAAGACGTCCTTAGGTGGAGAGAAGTGAGCAGAGTCAGGTGGGATGTGACAACACCACTAAGATACCCATGTACATGTCGAAATACTTCCCAAAGGTCAGTGAATTCCACGACCACAACACCAGAGAGAGTTCCACAAATCATGTTCAACCCAGATTCGGCTCAAACAAGGGACTAAACATGTTTAGCAATTATGCCACAATAATGTGGAACGCCCTACCCACAGCCGTAAAAAAAAAATTAATCCCTACCCTCCTTCAAAACCGCTCTCAAAGAGCACCTACGGGTGGCTGCAATTAGAAACTGACCCCGGTAAATGTCCAAATCCCCGTCCCCCCCACCCACCCACCCAACCCCTCCAATGTACAGTTTCTTCCCCTTTATGATATTTTTTTCCCTTACACAGTACTATTTATATGTCTTGTATGTCATAAATGTCTTGATGAATTGAAAATGGAGGACCCTGATTTAAACAAGACAAAAGTATTTTTCTGGTTTGCATCCTCTTAGCAGTTGTTTAGCAGATTCTGCAATCTGTTAATAAAGTTTTCAATCAATCAATCAATCAATCAATCAATGGTGACTAATATCGATTGCAAGATTCTCAGTCATTGCAACATTTTCTTGACACTGCAAAACATTCAAGGGGAAATTGTGAGTGAGTTCAACTTGTTATGACCTTGTTATTCAGCTGTATTGTGTTGGTAAATTTTCAGCACAATGTGAAGTGGATTATTGATTGAAATTGATGTAAATTAGACTAGAAACTACAGGCAGGGATGTCCAGAACAAACAATACTTGAATCATGTACTTACTACCTATTTATACGAAGCTCCTTTATGGATAAAAATGGTTTTGTACCAGTATTTCCTTATTTTTTCTGCTCCTCCATTTGCTCTCTTTGCACTGAACATATGGATTCTAAAATCATGCTAAAATGACAAATACTTTTCAAGTGGTTGTGGGTAGAAAATGTGGGGGGACTCAAATGTCCCATCACTCAAATGTCCCATCACTCAAATGTCCCATAACCCAAATGTCCCATCACTCAAATGTCCTCCAACTGTCCAGCTCAAATGCTTTGATTCTAACATGGACTACCTCACATCTAGACCCAGTATGTGAGGTTTGGAGGCGAGGTATCTGATACCATTATTACCAACACAGGTGCGCCCCAAGGCACCGCTCTGTCCCCATTTGTATTCACTTGGTATACCTCTGACTGCAGGCTGAGTCTGGAATGGCTGCCACCTGCAAACATTTTCTACATTAAGTCATTAAGCTGACGCTTTTATCCAAAGTGACTTACAAATTGTGAACAAGTCAGCAGGAGGGGTAGGTCTACAACTCTGACAGCTAAGGGTCAGTGGCATTGTTCGTCAAATAGTGTTGAACTTGAGTGTTACACTCTGGGTGCATAGTAGTATAGACATATTAGCATGATAGGTAGTAGTATGAGTATACAGTGAGTAGTAGCATAGTAGTATGGAACATAATAGTGAAAAACAGTAAGAATTCTTTATTTTTCCTGATGATTCTGCTCTTGTTGGCTACATTACACCAGTGCTATCTTTAAAAGGGGCCCAGTCCAGGCTGGTTTTCTTTTTTCTAAACTTAAATTTTTATTGTCATTTCTTTTGATTTTTGAACATTCATTTGTACATAAACAACAAGACATTGGACATAAAAACTAAACGAACAAAAAAGAAAATCTAAATAGAATATGACATCGGTTCATTGACCTTCCTTATATTTACATTGAGTATTTACATTTCAGTTTCTTCTCTTAGTTCCTCTCCTTCTTCTGTGTTGTCGTTCCTAATTATCTTATAGTCTTCCCATTTTTCCCATCTTGATTTGAATTTCTCTGCCTGTAGCCTCAGCATATGTGTTATTCTCTCCATTTCTTGTATCTCCTCTACTATTCCTACCCATTGGTCCTTAGTCGGTGGATCTTCCTTGTACCACAGTCTGGTTATTGCTTTCCTGGTTGCCACTAGTAGTATCTTTATCAGATATTTGCCCAGGCTGGTTTTCATCAGGAAGCTACGCCCCTTTGATTCACTCCTGCATGTGTTTTATCAAAGCATTTTAGCAAGTGTCCTATTTTATGCCGTTGTCTGCTGGGAGTGCGGTTTAAGCTTAGTGGACAGCAACAAGATCAATAAACTGATCAGGAAGGCAGGATCCATTATCGGCTTGACCCCTGACTCTCTAGACGTGATCATGGAATGAATGAGTAGGAAGCTCAAGGGTGTTGTGCAAAATTAGGATCATCCAATGTAAAAAAATAAAAATAAACTCTTTTAATGACTGGCTTGACCAGGTGCTCCTCAGAGAGAGTCAGGAAGTCATTTGTACCTGTGCTGCGGTGAAGTTGTTTGTCGTTGACTGAGGATTGTGGTGATGTTGGTGAATATGTTGATGTTGATGACTAGGATGGTGAGGATACTGAGGATTGTGGTGATGATGGTGAATATGTTGATGTTGATGTAATCTAGAACAAGGCAGTGTAAACGCTCTGGGAGTGAACAGTCACTTCCTCTTCCTCTTCAAGGCAGTGTAGCGCTCTTTCTCTACAAGGCAGTGTAGTGCTCTATCTCTACAAGGCAGTGTAGCGCTCTTTCTCTACAAGGCAGTGTAGTGCTCTATCTCTACAAGGCAGTGTAGCGCTCTTTCTCTACAAGGCAGTGTAGCTCTCTATCTCTACAAGGCAGTGTAGCACTCTATCTCTACAAGGCAGTGTAGCGCTCTATCTCTACAAGGCAGTGTAGCTCTCTATCTCTACAAGGCAGTGTAGCGCTCTATCTCTACAAGGCAGTGTAGCACTCTATCTCTACAAGGCAGTGTAGCGCTCTATCTCTACAAGGCAGTGTAGCTCTCTATCTCTACAAGGCAGTGTAGCGCTCTTTCTCTACAAGGCAGTGTAGCTCTCTATCTCTACAAGGCAGTGTAGCACTCTATCTCTACAAGGCAGTGTAGGGCTCTATCTCTACAAGGCAGTGTAGCACTCTATCTCTACAAGGCAGTGTAGCGCTCTTTCTCTAAAAGGCAGTGTAGCACTCTATCTCTACAAGGCAGTGTAGGGCTCTATCTCTACAAGGCAGTGTAGCACTCTATCTCTACAAGACAGTGTAGGGCTCTATCTCTGCAAGGCAGTGTAATGCTTTTTCTTTACATGTAGGTGGCACTCAGTTTCCCATTGCGTGATTAATAAAGGTTTTTGGATTGATAACGTATTTTGGGATTAAGTATTTTTGCTTTTTGGTATTAATAAAGTATTTTGGGATTGATAAAGTATTTTTGGATTGATAGTATATTGGGATTAATAAAGCATGTTGGAATTAATAATGTATTTTGGGATTGATCAAGTATTTTGGGATTAATAAAGTATTGTGGGATTGAAAAAGTATTTTGGGATTAATAAAGGGGTTCAGAAGTAGAATACATACTGAAACAACTGTTTATTTGAACAGCTGTTCTGAGCTTCCTGCTTTGTAATCCTTCATATTAACACTGAAATGGTTCTTACATTCATTGGTCACATTATGATGGAGATGATACAAACGGGGTGCTTTTATTGTTATTTTGGTTATTATAATTATGCTCAGTCAAAGCTGTTAGCAATTAGACTACTATACGTGTATAGGAGACTTCACTGAAATTACGTTAAATTTCATTACGACAGACAATTACTGTGTCAGAGCCAGAGTTTCCATGTGTGGATTTAAATGGCAGAGGCACACGTGGAGTTAAGAAGGTTCAGCTAATTTCCTCTCAGCTCTGGAAATAATCCAACCCATTTTGCCCAATTACGAATTCACACTCTTCTAAATTTACCGTTTTTACATAGAGCTTTAGAAAAAAATTACCAAATGAGATAATCAAATAGCAACCTGACTGGAATATTATAGCCTACGTGGACACAAAAGTGCACTGCGAAACTATTTACTTGTGTGACTGGCAATAAAATGTGGTTGCCCTTATAGGCTAACTGTGGAATTTGGAATTTGATTCGGCTAAATCGGAGACGGAGTGGAGGGCAACCCGACACAATTTTTTTTATATAGTCCAAGCCATCTACAATTTTAAGATCAGCTATTTTATTTAATAGTGACACTATCATGCATTTATGCAAGTCAGTTCAATGACTCCTTAAATTAGAGCTATTTTAGTGTACATTTTAGTAGCCTATAGGACGACATAAATATTACAGTCTCTATGTTTTGGGAATGAATGAATGAATGAATGAATGAATGAATGAATGAATGAATGAATGAATGAAAATGGATTGCAGAATGTGTACAATACAGTACGGCTCAATACACACAATTGTTAAGGGGATGCAGACCAGAGAAAGACGTTTGTCTTGTTTACATCAGGGTCCCCCATTTTCAATTCATAGTGACATTTATGACATACACAACATACATGACATTTATGGCATAGGGACATACATGACATACAGGTATTTAGTACTGTTACATTTGTGACATATACGATATGCAAATATACAGTACTGTTACCCATAGATCCTGACAGAGTATATATACATATGATGGGGAGGGGACTGTACATTAGGAGGGGGTGGGTGGGTGGGAGAGAAATATACATACAGTGGGGAGAGAATATATATACATACGGTGGGGAGGAGACTGTACATTAGGAGGGGGTGTGTGGGTGGGAGAGAAATATACATACGGTGGGGAGAGAATATATACATGCGGTGGGGAGGAGACTGTCTATTAGGGGGGGGTTGGACATTTACGGTGGCCAGTTTCGAATTGCAGCCTCCCGTAGGTGCTCTAAAAGAGCGGTTTTGAATGTGGGTAGGGATTCACATTTCCTTTACAGCTTTGGGTAGGGCGTTCCACATTGATGTGGCATAATTGCTAAACGTGTTTAGTCCCTTGTTTGAGCCGAATCTGGGTTTAACATGATTTGTGGAGCTCCATCTGGTGTCGTGGTCGTGGTATTCACTGACCTTTGGGAAGTATTTTGACATGTACATGGGTACCTTAGTCGTATAGTGTATCTTGTAGACCAGGCCCATTGCAAGTTGCTGTACTCTGTCATCTACTCTAAGCCATCCTAGGTTGTCAAAGTGGGCAGGGGTGAGGTGGGTTCTAGGGGTAAGGTCAAGTAGAAGTCTGACCAGTTTGTTTTGTGATGTTTGTAATCTTGTTTTTAACGCCTTTGAGGTGCTTTGGTACCATGAGGTGCAAGCATTTCTGTCTTCACTGAATATTGTGTTTGGGAAAAGTACTAGGCAGGCTGGACTGCTCATAGAACAGAAGAGGTTAGACAATCGCACATGTAACCCACACTTGTCAACCATTGATATCATATACTTTGATATACCATTTTGATTTATGTATGGGTATAGCGCGCATATTATTTTCACATCGGAGTGGGGTCCTGTCGCAATACTGCAGGCGTTTGGAGACACTTCACATCTGGAAAACTTCGTGTTTGGCATAACGCCCATGGGAAACAACGGTCCTCCAGTGATTATTCCCCGGTCGTGTTGAGCAACGCCGCGCGCTTACTGGACCCTCTGGTGCAGAGCGGGTCACCAGTCACTATAAGAGCGTCTCCAGATGAGGAGGAGCGCACTTTGAACAGCTGGTTAACCGGAGGAGAGGAGAGCGGCTCACCAAGGTCCGCTCAAGGATGCGAGTCTTCGATATCCTCTGTGCAGTTGCGTTCTTTATGAAAGAGGCGCAAGCTTGGGGATTCAGGAATGGAATATTTCACAACTCAATATGGCTGGGTAAATAACTTGTTGACGCTGTTTGTTTTGTTCTTGTTTTTATAATAACCTAGCCTAGACTTTATTATTTTTACTTTATTTGTATTCTTTTTACTTTATTCTTTTAACTGTTTTACTGTAGGACATTATCAGGGGGCTCATACAGAACCAAGCATTTAACTGCATGTAATGTACTTTTTATGTGACACTTTTTGACAAATAAAACACAACTTGAAACTTGAACCTGCTACACACTCGCGAATATACAGTATGTATAATTTAAAAGTTGTCAAGACATCGATCGTGGCTTATGGTGTTAATAATTGAGCCAATCAATCATTGAACATAACTGCCGTTGTTGTTTTAGGATGGATGCATTTCCTCATTGTCCGACAGCAAAACAGTTTGATAAAGACATCAGTTGGAATGACCAACCAAATGCATAATAATTCTCACTCCAGAGCACATAGGCTATACTCTCAATTATATCTCGCACGTGTCTCTATATGAATTGAAAATGGGGGACCCTGATGGAAACAAGACAAACGTCTTTCTCAGGTCTGCATCCCCTTAACAATTGTATGTATTGAGCCGTACTGTATTGTACCCATTCTGCAATCTGTTAAATAAAGTTTTCATTCATTCATTCATTCTCTGGACACTCGAAAGCTAGCAATATGAATGTATTAAAGTGACAGTGAAAATAAATAATAATTTGACAATCTAAAGATGAAGTCCAAATGGACGTCTCCTTTCCCTCGTGTAAACACCGGGGAATTGCTTAATATATTACAAGCACATATGTAAAACTGAAAGGGAATCAAGGCCAGATGTGTGAAACTATCTAGGCTCATTCATATACAGTTACAATGGATCTCGCATGTCGTCAGATCTTGCCAAATATTTACGACCAAATCTTGAAGTCCACACTTTTCATCTGGGTGTATAATTCAGATAAATACTTTCTTAACTTCTATTTCTGTTCCTCATAACCGCTCTCATTTTATGCTGGGTGTTTTATGCTATAGCGCCGGACCCTCTCACCACCTTGCTAGGTGTTTTAACAAGATGAGGGGGAACTGATTATTTCTTCATGCTAAGGGGGACTGGCTTGCAATTTAATACATCTGGAACACATAAACAGAATATTTCCATATGGATTTTCCCTTTCCCTTTCGGGTTGGAACAACTCTCAAGTGTGGTGAACAGTCGTTCTGATTTTGTCTCTGGGTTTCTGAAAATGTACATTGACCACAGCATGCCGGAACGACCACAGCTGCCTTACTGCGGTTAGCTTCTGCAGGGCAGTGTAGTATAAGTGTACTAGTAGTTGGTTCCTATAGTAGGATAGTGGGGCACTCAGACTCTCAGAGCTATGGGGGACGTGAGCTATGGAGGGCTTCAGAGGAGTGAGCTAGGTGAAAGTGTTGTCTTCAGGCTGGTTTGGAGTGCACACTTATGAGGTCATGCATGCGTGACATCAAAACAGGCTCAGCAGAGGACTCCCCGTTGAGGAATATGACCGCTGCCAAAAAAAGAGAGCATTGTCAAACAAGTTCACTGATCATCATCTTTCACGCTAACACATGTTAGTTGATAGATGTCTTTTTATTTATTTATTGCATTTTCTCTTAATACATTCTTACATGCATAATGTTGGTCTCTTGGATACATCCTAAACATTGTAAAAAATAGAGTCAGGCTGTTTGGATGCTAATTGTGGTTAGGGCCCACTGGGATACACAGATGCTGGAAAATGTTTGTCGTTTTTTTTTCTTTTTTTGTGACAGTGATATATAGCAATGTAGATTGAAACTTTTTTTCTTGTCTTTTACAGAGCAAGCAGCTGGAGTTTACCACAGAGAATCACGCAAAGGCAGATACCAGCTGACTTACAAGGAAGCCAAGGCTGTATGCAAATATGAAGGGGGAAACGTGGCTACTCACCAACAACTGGAAGCAGCTCGCAAGATAGGTGTGCAGCAAACTTGACCAATACATACACAGAGACCTAGCCCTACACTGCCTTGTAGAGATAGAGTGCTACACTGCCCTGTAACTATATTAACCAATAATTTCAGACACCCCTACAGGACCGTACCATCTCAACACAGACCCCCCACTTAAAGTGTCCCCCCCAATGTGGAAACCAAACCTACGCCCTTGCTTACACACACATACACACACACACACACACACACACACACACACACACACACACACACACACACACACACACACACACACACACACACACACACACACACACACACACACACACACACACACACACACACACACACACACACACACACACACCACCACCATAACTGAACCATGACAAGCATACAATGACTCCAACAGGATTCTCTCAGCACAAACTTGAATAGCCCCCAAAGTTTAAGGAATGCCATTTAAACCTGTTGATTAATGGCGCTTCACAGTTTCTCAAAGCACACACTCATACACATACACAAGCAGTTTACATTATCCAGTCATCAAATCAAACAAGGCAGGAAGTGCTCTATTTGCCCTCCCTTTCTCTCATGGAAAGAAGTAAACACCGGGGCCCACTCCCCCACCGCCCTGCTCGATGAGTCTGTACTTGCCCGTCATGTATTCAGAAGTGTCAGAAGAAAGGAACATGATTGACAATACATAATTCTACCCAGTGGAATGCTGGGTGGGGAGAGAAATTCATACGTTCAGAGGGTAAAGGTTGCGGGGGACGCAGAGAGTGAAGCACTTCTTTCCACCATGGCGCCTGGCCCTTTGCTCTCGCATGACTCCATGTGCCAAATGTTAAGGCCAAGGGGCCCCGCCAGTGCAGTAAAGGTCTGTTAGCACCTGCCTGGGCCGGCACTGGTATTGTTCCCATGGCACAGAGATTGAATCCAGGCCCATGCTCTGGCAGCGACTACAGATGAGTGTCCCCCCCGTCTGGCTCTGTTCCTAGGAGGTCCCTCTCATCTCTGCTTGTCTAGCTGTGGTCTGCTGATCGTGACTGGAGCCGCTCATAGACAGGACTTTATTAGGCAGCCAGTACGCTATATATTTAAAGGCAGCCCAAGAGTGCTTCCGCGTTTCTCTGATTGGCCATGACGCCCACGTGACACGCCCCGCGGCGACGCGGTAGCGGCAGAGCGGCAGCGGCGCATAGGTTGCCGCGGCATTATGCATACGCAATCCCCCCTGTTTTAACATCGACGGTTAGCTCAACTTGTTCCTCAGCTTGCTGTGGAGCCTGCGGTCAGGTTGGTGACAAGTTTGAATCACTTAATTTTTTTTTTTTTTTTTTTTTAACGTTTAATTAATTTATCGCCTCTCTATATAAACGTAACTAGCGTCTGTCTTTCTGTCGCCGGTTAAGTTTAGGCATTCTTTCGGAGTTGGTTAAGGTTAGGGTTAAGTTTAGGCATTCTTTCGGAGTTGGTTAAGGTTAGAGTTTGTCTTAGAACATGGCAATAGAATGCCTGTCTTTCTTTCGCCGGTTAAGTTTAGGCATTCTTTCGGAGTTTGTTAAGGTTAGGGTTAAGTTTAGGCATTCTTTCGGAGTTGGTTAAGGTTAGGGTTAAGTTTAGGCATTCTTTCGGAGTTGGTTAAGGTTAGAGTTTGTCGCAGAGCATGGCAATAGAATGCCTGTCATTCTTTCGCCGGAGCAGCAGCCTATTTCCGCTCTGCCGCTCTGCCACGGTCACATGGGCGTCGTGGCCAATCAGAGAAACGCGGAAGCACTCTTGGGCTGCCTTTAATATAGACGCAGCCATTACCCGAAACCTCCCTCTACCCATATCCCTATGTTATACGTGACAACGCAAGGCGTGTAATGGTCACCAGAAGGCCTTTGTTCTTCCTTGCGTATAACAGAAGTTGCGACATCTCTGACTTCTTTCCAACAGGGTTGTGTGTAAGAAGTCATTGGAGGACTATGGCTCATTGTGATTGTAATGCAGATGTAACGGTGGTCACTGTCGGTTGTAGCCAGGTAACCTGTAGGTGTAGGGGTATGGGGCGACAGTGGCTCAGGAGGTAGAGCAGTCGTCTGGTAGTCAGAAGGTTCCCGGGTTCGATTCCCGCTCCTCCTTGGCAGCGTGTCGATGTGTCCTTGAGCAAGACACTTAACCCCTAATTACTCCTGATGAGCAGGTTGGCACCTTACATGGTTGCCTCCGTCGTCGTTCTGTGAATGGGTAAAAATGTGAGGAACAAAATTGTAAAGCGCTTTGGATAAAAGCTGTTATATAAATGCACCAGCATTTATTATTTCTATTTGTAGGTACTAGCAGGAACTTTGTGCTCTGCAACTGTCCTCCGTAAACCCTCTAGTCCTAACATCGGAGTGTAGTATTGAGGAAAAGGTGAGAAAACAGAATAACCCTAGTTATATGAGTAATAGCGAGCGCTTTGCTCTATTGGAACTACTCCTTTAATCATATCCTAAATGAAAGCTTTCACCGCGTGTATGACCTGCTCATCCGCCTGACCACTCCCACATCCGCTCCTATAAAGCGGGGTCATGGCCATACAACAGCTCCTTCCCCAGTCTTTCACCGCCGAAAACGGAAGACCGTGGGGCGTGGGGTCCTCAGTGAGTCAGAGCAAAGCGCTCGTTATTACTCATATAACTAGGGTTATAAGATAACCCTTGTTATATTTCGTTATAGCTTACGCTTTGCTCTATTGGAACACAAGAGCTGAGCAGAGCGTAAGCCCGACAGATGCACCCGCTGAGGTCCCCTACAACCATCAGAACCGGGGAGGATCTGGGGCCCCCCGCCCCCCCCCTAGCGAGGGACGGGAGGGAGATCGGACCCTGACTGTGCGAAGAGGGTTTAGCGCCTCAACGCACAGGGCGAGCAGACCGTGGGACAGAATCACAATTACACAGGCTATACAAGCAGTTCAAGCGTTTAAAAAGGGTTAACCCAGGCCAACAGGTCATCAAGGGCAAGGCCCGACCTGGGCTTGGCGGACCGGGACCTACACAGGGATGCATAGAGGAGTTGACAGAAGCAACCTCCCCGACAGCCCCCTCCCATCCCCGGCTTAGCAGGGAGGGAGGGGTGAAAATGAATGGAGAAGGACCAACCCCCCTAACACAGTGCAAAAGGTACAACACAGTATGGACCAATGCACGTCACTGTTAAGGGCAACTCGTAGTGGCATCCATATGACACACACATTCATGACATCAACCCCTGTGACATCTGGCCCGACCTGGCATTTTCCCCCCGGGAAAGCACAAAGTCCTTCGGGGTACCAGAACTGCAGATCTGCGCCCTGGCGCACAACGGGTTAAACTGATCCGGTCCGGCGCAACCAGGACCAGTCCCGTGCCCTAGTCACGCCACCGCCCCCAGTCCTAAGAGGGGGGTAGGTACGCGTGTCGATCCAAAACATCACAGAGGGTGCCACCAAGACGGTCAGTACGCGAACGCACTGCTCTTGGTGTGCGTGAACCCCCCCTGCCAATGTTTGATCTACTCCGTCATCTCCCCCCGGAGATGTACGTGAGCCGTCGAGTCTAACCTAGTGCACTGGCGCTCGGTAGAGACAAAAAATCTCCTTCCCAGCCGTCCGCATAAAAAACGCCGTTTTTATGATGTTGGGCAACCAAGGCGCGCCGCCCTACAAAGCATATTCAATCATTGAAAAAACACCCTGGGCCAGTGCCGATCGGTCTCGTAAGACCACACGCTGATTTCATAAACAGCATATATGCTCACAAAGAACCCGAGAACAGTGACGGAATTTCGAAAGAGCCTCACAACGTTTCCCTTTGCTGTCTGGGACGAGCAGCAGGGAGCCGGTCTACAAAAGACACAGACACGGGCCCTCACATGACGAGCCTGGGAATAACAACCGCGTCAATTCTGCTCCTTATGTAAGAGGGGAAGACAGCGGTTTTCCCAGAGAGACCTCAACGTGAGTAAACAATTGAAAAAGGTTCATGTAACACATTGGACCAAGACTCTCTGAGGAGGAGGCTCTGAAAACTCTGGGGAGGCTCCCCCACTGAGAGGGAGGTTCTGAAACTCAGAGGAGGCTCTGGAACTCCCTGAGGAGGAGGCTCTGAACTCCCTGAGGAGGAGGCTCTGAACTCCCTGAGGAGGAGGCTCTGACCCAATACACAACTGGTAGGGAGCAGAGTAGAAGACAATTGTCTCTACCACATTGCACCACCTATCCTTTACAATGACAGTGGTCTGTAGCACAGGCCCTGTAACTCACGGACATGTCTCTTGGCCAATAAGAAGACGCGCTTGTGCTTCAATAGCCTCTCGAGCCTGGGAATAAAAACGTGTCAATTCTGCTCATCATGTAAGAGGAGAAGACAGCGGTTTTCCCAGAGAGACCTCAACGTGAGTAAAAATAATTGAAAAAGGTTCATGTAACAATTGGACCAAGACTCTCTGAGGAGGAGACTCTGAAAACTCTGAGGAGGCTCTCACACTGAGAGGGAGGTTCTGAAACTCAGAGGAGGCTCTGAACTCCCTGAGGAGGAGACTCTGAAACTCCCTGAGGAGGAGGCTCTGACCCAATATACACTACTGGTAGGGAGCAGAGTAGAAGATAAATTGTCTCTACTGCATTGCATCACCTATCCTTTACAATGACAGCGGTCTGTAGCACAGGCCCTGTAACTCACGGACATGTCTCTTGGCCAGCAAGAAAAAGTGCCTGTGATGGTTTCAAATGGCCGGGGGAAACCTGTGTCCCACCTATCCTGATTTGGTGTGGGAGACAGGAAACACCCCCCTGTGACAAGAGAGAACACCCTCGACAGGGAGACTGATAGGTAGAAAGGTACAACCTCTCAGCCAATCAGTTTCATAAGGATATAACTATATCCGGGAGGGGAGAGGTTTATTTTACCCACCCCCTCACCACCTCACCCCTGATACGACGCCAAAAGAAAGCAGAAAGGCTTATGTGTGAAAACATGCCACCCGTTATTTTTATCATTACCCTTAACACTTTGATCGCCATGGTTAAATTCATAATTTACCATCCCTAGCCAGCTCTATTTGTCTTTGGAGAAGTTCCCCTTCTTTGCAGGGCTATAACTTTTTTAATTCTATTGCTAAATTGACATTATTATGGCCCATTCAATGTCCTATATCCATTGTTCAGGGTGTAGCAACGATATACTTTTTCATTCACATATTCATACTAAAATATGGTCTAAAGTATAAGTATGTTTTTATCGTTTCTTGCAGCTTTCTTCAGAACTTGATTTATAGCCCCAAATGCATTATATTGATGATCAAATACAGTTTGGTAGCGATCGGTGCCAGATGACAAATTTCAACTGGAGGTACTTCTAGAAGTTACTACGTATCATCTGATATTGCCTGGATGGGCGAGGGGGCGTTTATAATTCCGTGGGCAACGTTATACCATTCATCTAGTGTGGGTCATATGATCATCAGATCAGTTAGTATAGAATACGTTAGAAAATAACGTTGAAACTCACCGTATCTTCCTCGCGCCGTTGGACGATCAGCGTGGAGTAGACAGTTTTCGATTATGGGATGTTGATCCTGATGAACCATTTCCAGGTTGTATAATACTATATACGTCCAAATAACGTTGTTTATTGAGTTAGGGCGAGCGATTGATTATCCAGTGTGTTGAGATAGAGTCCTGCTAATGATCGCGAGTGCCCGGACGATTTATGGATGAGCACTTCCTGTTTGACGAGTCACTTCCTGTTGGCGATCTGCCGATCGGCCACCAGATGGCGCTCTTGAACCGCTAGAGAGTTGAGTGGAGATCAGCAGTATATCTCAGGACCCCGGAGGAGAAATATGATTTCGATCACAGATTTTTGAAATATTGACATCAAAGACGAGTTACGGCATCTTCGGCAGAATGAGCATGGCTAGGAATGACGTCTAAACACGTCATCGGCGATTAAAGTGTTAAGCAAAGAAAAAATATCAAGCTAAAGAGAGGGACTCAAGGCCCTTGGTCATATGCCACTATGTACAACTCTGTAGACTAACACCCAGCCAGTTGTGGACTCAAGCTACGTTTCCTAAACGTTACATGAAACACACACACAACTTCTCATCATACAATAAAAAACCCAGTTAATTTGTACTCACGTAAGAAGAACGCTGTTTTTAAGTAGAGAGAAAGACATAAGCCTTGGCCAAATGCTAGAACTTACAACCTTGCTAATATACAAAATAGCGACCAACACAATTTTCAAAGAAAACTGTACAACACTCCAAGCAAGAAAAAAGCAACCCCAGCATTTGTAGCACACGTTGTATCTCCCAAATGCAGTGAAGTAACACACGTTTTGTTAAACAAAGACATCGTTATTAAACAAAACATTCGGGAGGGGGAGGAAGGAAGAGTGGGGCATAGTGTAATGTCCTACGGACTCCTACCTGACCACCGGAACGCAGGATGAAATGGCCGCAACAACAGACTGGTCCACCATGTTGACGAGGCCTCTCGCCGGCGGGGCCAGAAGCGGTGGCGGCTGGAGCCTTGCTCCGGCGCGAGGCCCCCATCCTGCGGCCGGTCATGGTGCAGGCCCGACGACATCTTCTGCCAGAGATGACGCCGTAGTCAGAGTGCTCAGGGCCCGCTACTTCCTCACAGCTAGCGCCAACGGTTGTAGCACAAGCTAACAGCTAACTCCAGGCTGATGGTTTAGCATCAAGCTAACGTTCTGGCCTTAACGTAGTAGCCAGCTAACGGCTTAGCCTAACAGCTAACTGGCTAACAGTTAGCCTTTACCGGCTATCGATAGACACCAGCTAACGCAGTAGCAAGCTAAAGCGGCTACTACTGAAGCTGTATAACGTGAGGAATAGCGATACAGGCCAACACTTCAGACAGCCGACTGTCTCTCCTTCTTTTTATCCAAAAGGGAAAAAAAGGCGGGGCCAGCGCGGCGGCAGAGGGTATCCGTTTTCAGAGACCCGGGGACTTAAACCGCAGACTCGGAATCATGGCCCCAGGAAAACAAAGCTACGACCTCTCTGAGGAGGAGCACTGTTTTATCGTGGGGCATCAAACTAGAACCCCCTCCATGCCGCTATGGAGAGGCAACGAAGCGATTCTAGCCTGGAGCCGACCTTACGCAAGCTGTGCAGCTGCCCCCTCACAACTGCACACCTGAGGCTCGCGTCGCAAAACACCACCCGCCCAGAGAGACCGTCAGCTCTCTCAGCTGACCGCCTCTCGAGGCATAGTATCCAGCTGCAGAGCCGGAGACAACGCCGGCGGGGATTGCTCAGCGACGCGCGCTCCAATGCGAAGTGCCGGTGGAGGTCAGAATGATCATCATCTTCTAGACTCTCCGGTGGTGATGACATTATCCTTTCTTTCTCCCGTAAATTAGTGAGAGAGGGAGAAACAAAAGCAAATGCCAACACAGCTCCTATAACTAAACTAACTACTTTAACATTAAACTTAAGCAGTGCTATACACAGGCTTCGGTGGTGAAAGTAGGGAAGGAGCTGTTGTATGGCCATGACCCCGCTTTATAGGAGCGGATGTGGGAGTGGTCAGGTGGATGGGCAGGTCGTACATGCGGTGAAAGCTTTCATTTAGGATATGATTAAAGGGGTAGTTCCAATAGAGCAAAGCATAAGCTATAACAAAATATAACTTGGTTTTGGTCTGGTATTCAGTGACGACAAGAAAAATAACAGTACCACAGCTTACCACATCATGTACACCAGATATCCGGCCTGGGCGAGTGATAGTCAGTTACGATAGTAAGTTCAGTTTTCTTTTTTTTATAGTTTGGTTGGTCCGGTGCCAAACTAAATACTGGTTTTCTAATCCAACAAGAGTAGCTTTTCATCTTGGGGGGAAACCACATATCACTGCCTTGCAATATTTCCAGTGACTACACTCTGTGTGTCACAAACGTCATCCCCTCTGAAACAACAGCTGACCTTTATTGGTGATCAGTTCCCGCTTCCAGCGAACACATGCACACTCATTCCCACACATTTATCAGTCAGCATAACACCCACTTATTTATCAATGACTCAATCAAAACCAGCTTCTACAAAAAGTGAATCAAAAGGAAGGAAAGATGAAGAAGGGAAATAGAGAAACTATCATATTCCCCTTGTTCATTATTTCATTCCTCTCATTCCTAACAGTTAAATACCACAATCTTATCGATTCCGCCACCTGAGAATTATCGAATTCAGGTGGCAAAGTATTTAATTTAGGAGTGAGTTTACACCAAGGTACCACTGCAAGGTTTCAACCTCATTACACTCACCCCACTCAACTCACTCCACACTCCACAGTGGCCGCGGTATAATCCGTATAATCCAGGTCACGGCACCACTTGCGGTAGTCACTATAGGTACGAGCAGGCACTTTGTGCTCAGCACCTGTCCTCCAAACAGAACCATGCACCCTTCACTCACCAGCACCATGTGACCCCTTATGTTGAATATCACAGTATCATCCATTACAAGTGGGGGTATTTAACTAGGAGTGGGTTTACAGGGCTACCACTGTAAGGTTTCAACCTGGTTAGATAGATAAATAGATAGATATTAATATAAGATATTCATAATAATATAATATTTTTATTTGTCCACTTGTGTAAATTTGTCTTTGGCTTCACCATGGTTACAATCAAAGACAACACGGTACAAACACCATACAGGCACAAAATACATTGGCCCAAAACTTCCCAATACATAGACAAAAGAAAAATAACAACAACACAAACACAGACAGAGCTTCAGAGTACCATGTGTAGCAACCTGAAAAATGCCTATTATTCAGATGTGCTGACTTGCCTTTTATCTCCCCTTTGTGCACCAAGACATTCTAATTAGTTTCCATTAATATTCCCTCGAACAATGACGCAGGCTCCTCCTTGGTCTACTCGCTGGAATATGGATTATAAACAGTATCGCTGGACCATATTCACTCACCCAGCCTCCCTGTGTGGCTAGTTGGCGACCAGCAGGGGGCGGTGGCAGGCAGAGAGCGTACCAGAGAGGGAAGGAGAGTCTCTTCGGTGTGTGATGTAGCCATGAACAGTCGCAGCTACGACGGGAGGTGCTTTGGAATAGCCCCGTGGGAGAAGTGAGCCAGAGAGCCCCGCCGGAGCGAGCGACGGGTGACGAGACATACTTGCTAGTGACGGGTTATTCGAGAAGCATCCGTGATAGTGCGTGAGTAAGAGAAACCGACCCAAGGACTAACGTCCATAGATAGCGTGGTATAGTAGCAGTGTGTCCGGTATAGTTAGCATGCCGCTAACGGCTATATAAACTCCAGTATACCCCGGGCGCGAGGCACTGAAGAGACCGGTGGTGTAGTCAGCCACATTGCGTGACAGTATAACCGTAACCGTATAAGCAGAAGGGTGGGCAAGAGTATTGCTGCGTGCCAACCCAGCACCGGCTGTCAGCAGCCATCTTCACCGGCGTTCTGCATCTGCTCTGCACCGGCTGTGTTCGGCCAGCACGGGAGTCGTCCCGTCCAGCAGAGGTCGCCATCACACAGCATGCGCTCTCAGCCCACCACTGCCTCTGCTCCAACCCCGCCGAGAGCGTTCGCCGCCATCTTGCCTTCCGGACAACGGTGGCGCGGCGAGGCCGCCATTTTGGATGAGTACAAATGAGCATCTATGCTCCGGAGCTATTACACCGTACACAGTGTGGTGCAGCCTGCGGGCGTAGTTAACGTTGCTACTACAGTTCATAAGGGGAACCCCAAACAATATATGCCGGCATTAAGATAGGACTTGTGTTTGGTATTTGTGGGCCCACCTTTTGATTTCTTTTTGAGTTCTTTTGAGTGTGATAAAGTGTATGGTTTGATTGACTGTCATGCCTCTTAACTTCCCGTCTTGTTCCAACTGTTTCTCCCTGGGGTCGAAGGTATTATTGTATAAGTTGTAGTGCCGAGAGATGGGAGTCGGAGACGGTAGCTCGAGTTAGAGCGAACAGCATTTATTCAGTACACAAATACAACATGCTACGGCTACGTTGCGTGCAGAAGACTCACTCGTGGTGGCAGGTAGTGCCACCTCATATAATGTCCGGGCGGAACTCTTGTTCCTAACAATAGTTCCGTGGGTGAATTATGTACCATTAACAATCACTACACAAGCCCCCCCAGAATTCAACCATGGTCAAAATCTCCACGGCGGGGAGAGACCACGACCCGGCCGCGGCGTGAGCGGACAACCCGGGGCGCGGTGCAAGCGATTGCGCCCTCCACGGCGCCCGGGGGCATGAACCGGCCACGGTGAGTGCGGAAAGCCAGGGTCGGGGAGGTAGGGGCGGCGCAAGCGCCCGTGTCCTCCCCGACACCCGGGGGCACAGACGTCGACGAGGCCAACGGCGGCTCCGTCGTTGGCGGGTCCCGGGGTAGCGGCGGACGGCCTCGGCGGGGGGAGAGGGCCAGCTCTAAGGGCTGGGAAATGTCTACGTGGGCGGGTTCAACCTTGTGGTGGTTGTACCCCACCTCAAAGGCGAGCCTTCGCCAGTCCTCAGGGGCCTGTGGGCTAGGGTGTCCGGTGGACAGGTCACCCAGCAGCGTCGGACCCGCGTGACCAATCGCGACGTCCTCCAGGCGTAGCCTGGAATCTGCAGTCCCGAGGGCCTGGATGTCGTGGTCGGAGGCCTGTTCCGAGCCCCTGTTGACGTAGTCGAGGTCCGGCTGTACAGCTCCGATGACGACGTTGGGCTTCTCGGCGACGTGTCTTGACTCAGAAAACGTGAGGGGTTCGTGGTCGGTGAAGGCTGTAAGAAGGCCGCCGTATGTCGCCTCATCGCGGACACATGCCAACGAAGCCCGTGTCTGTGCGTTTATTAGGCGGCCATGTCTAATGTCCACGAGGAGACCGTGTGCACCCAGGAAATCTGCCCCCAGTAGTGGGAACGAAATGTCGGCCGTGATGCAGTCCCACGTGAACCGCTGGCCCCCAAAACACAGTTCCACGGTCCTTGTACCGTAGGTGCGGATAGGGGTATCGTTGGCGGTCGTCAGGCGTGGACCTCTATCATCGCCGGCGATGTCCTCTTTCGTAGCTGGCAGGACGCTCCTCTGAGCTCCGGTGTCGCAGAGGAATTTGCAACCGGAGAGTGTGTCTCTAATGAAAAGCAGCCGGTTCGACATACCTGCGCTCACCGCTGCTACTGGGCGCAGGTGTCTGCGTTTATGCGTTATGCCGAAAGTGCAAGGGGAACGGCATCTTGTCGCCCTCGCGCCGAAACGTGCGTGGTAATAACACCGGCCTGCGGCAGCGCTGCTCCTGATCTTCCTCGCCCCTCCCCCCTGCGGCGTGTAACCGCATGTCGAGGCTATTAGCCCTGGGGCAAAGTGTCGAGTGGCCAGGTAGAAGCGATCTGCCTCCTCTGCCAGAGCACGGGGATCCACAATGTTTGTATTGGCCAGTGCCGTCTGTACCCGTGGCGGCATGTGCCTGAGGAACAGCTCTTTAAATAAAAAGTTCGGCTGCTCGGCGCCCAGCAGGTTCAGCATCATCTCCATATGCGCCGACGGCTTGCTGTCTCCCAAGCCACGTATATCCAGCAAGCGTCGGGCCCGCTCAGACGGTGACAACTCAAAAATCCTGAGTAGGTGCGTCTTAAACGCCTCATATTTATACCGGGAAGGCGGAGCTGTTATGAAGCCTACCGTCCTCGCCGCTGTCGCGCTCCCGAGGCTCGAGACGACGTGGTAATATCTCGCGGCGTCGTCGTCAACCCCTCGTAGGGCGAACTGCGCCTCTGTTTGCGCGAACCACGCCGCCGCAGAATGCTCCCAAAACTCCGGCAATCGAATAATAACGGCATCGTTTGCCATGTTCGGTCCGGTCCCTGATACTTCAGCGAGACCAATGTCGGGGTCACCAGTGTAGTGCCGAGAGATGGGAGTCGGAGACGGTAGCTCGAGTTAGAGCGAACAGCATTTATTCAGTACACAAATACAACATGCTACGGCTACGTTGCGTGCAGAAGACTCACTCGTGGTGGCAGGTAGTGCCACCTCATATAATGTCCGGGCGGAACTCTTGTTCCTAACAATAGTTCCGTGGGTGAATTATGTACCATTAACAATCACTACAAAGTGCTATATATGTTATTATTCTAATTATTAGTAATTAGGAATAATGATAGTGTATGCCATTTGACTCATTGCAGTAATACTTGTCACTGCCCAGTATAATTAATACTAAACAACTAAGACGGGAATTGTTGTGTGTGCGTGTCCATTCCTGTGCCCAGTATTAACTCTTTTGGTGTGGGTAACGTATATATGATTGACCCCTTCCTACCCAACTCTCCCCTTTTCATTGTAAGGTTTCTAGTGGTCATCAAGGGAGGGTACTGCTTGCGGGAGGGACGAATCCATTTAGGCATATCAGTCACTAGGTGTGGGAGGGCCCACGGAGGTACTCAGGGAAGTGAGAGCGAGTTGGGGAGTACTGCTGACCGCCCCGGAGAGGCGAGGAGGACCAGAGTACCAAACCAGGTTGGTAAATCCCGGGCCCCATTCACTCCCACTACCGGGTCCCGGTTTGACGCTCCAGGCCCAAAGACGAGGGTGCAGTCAGACGGAGCTCTACTGTGTCCAGCTACCTTGTGACTGCCAGCAACCGTTCCCACGAAGCAGGGATAATCCACCCTGCTACACATGGTTAAAATACAAATCTAAGAATTCATCAGAGCAATGGCATGTGGGATGAAAGACTTCTTAAATTATGTTTTTTGGGTCTAGGGAACCCTATAGCGCCTTCCAGATGGAAGCTTGTCAAACTCACTATGAAGGCGTGTTATGATCAGACAATATTTGCTGAGCCTTGTCTCCAGAGTACATATAACTCAGACAATTGTCTTTGTGGTTTCCTTATAACTCTACTGGCATGTTAACAATCCTTGCCAGTTTGTTCTTATTGTTTCCATACCAGGCTGAGATATCGAACCTTATAACACTTTCAACAAGACTTTTGTCTACCAGCTCTAGAATTTCTCTACTTAAAGCAAAACTATTCAACTTTCTTAGAAGATTAAAACCTTGCATAGCCTTCTTGAAGATGTATTCTGTGTTAGCTATGAAGCTCATAGTGTTATCCAGGAAAGTAGCTAAATATTTAAAATGTTCTACCACAGACTTAATTACTTAGTTATTCTGTATTTTTTTCTGTTCTTGTTCCAGGCTTCCATGTGTGTGCAGCTGGCTGGTTCGACAAAGGGCGAGTCGGGTACCCCATCGTCAAACCTGGCACCAACTGTGGCTTTGGTAGAGTGGGCATCATTGACTACGGTTACAGGATGAACAAAAGTGAGAGATGGGATGTGTACTGCTACAACCCAGACTGTGAGTATGTATTACACATAATGACACATGGGGGTTTAGGCAATGCTGGCTGGGCGGAGGTTTTAATGGACCATGAGTCTCCAGGAGGGATGAGTGTGTGGCTGTGGATGAGTCAGAGAGAAAGACGTCGGTCCCAGTGGGTGAGGTTAGGGCACGTAGATTCTGGATAGTAAACTTACTTGTGGCTCCACCGAGTCTTTAAAGGGGAACTACGCCCAATTTCAGAATTCATACATGTTATTCCTCTGGTCTAAGACAGTGCATAAATATTAGTGACAATGAGCAGCTCTCAAATCCAAAAACTAGAGCGCCAAAACTCCTAAAAGCAGAACACTTAAAAAACTTAAAAATGTTATTTCCATGGCATGTGACAGTTCAGTGATGAGCTACTCTCTCCCAAAGCCAGAAACCATATAAAATAAGAATTCAACTTGTGACGTCATCAAGTATAAAGTCTGAAGCTGCTCCATTCGGTTGTTAAGTCGCGACGCATCAACCTTCCAATAAACAGTTTCCGGGGCCAAGCTTCCTGCGTTGGCTGAGGCTCTTGTCTTTACAACATGCCTCAGTGCTGCGTGAAAACTTTTATTTATTAAAATGGACACCACAGCTACATTGGACAGACCAGATGTGTTGTTTTGCGTGTTTATAGCACAAGTGCTAGTTTTCAACACTAGTCCATTGAGGCTTTTCTAAAAGATAGAATAAAATAAACAGTATAATACAGAATTAAAATCACAAATCAGAACAAATAGTTACCAGAACAAGAGTCCATAATCAAAACAACAAAACCAGTCCACGTCTACATATGTAAGCACTGCTGCTAGCCATACTTTTAGTCCTCTGTTGAAGACGTTGGTATTGGACTCCAGTTTTAAGCCAGTAGGCAGAGAGTTCCATACGTTTGCCCCTTTAACAGAGAAGGCAGAGCAGACTGTCCAAACAAACTCTTGCACATGGGAACAGTACAGTCACCATTATTGGAAGCTCATGTGTTTTCTCTGCTAGAACTCCAACGTCTAACCACCAGTCCAGAAAATAATGAGGAGACATGATTGTGCAAACATTTAAAAAACGAGTCTAATATTACCGAAAATAAAAATAAAAGTTCAAAGGTGAAAAGATTGTGCTTACTCAAAACACTGCAGTGATGCCATCGCATTGGTTTACGGTCCATGATTTTTATAGCCTGTTTGTATATTATAGTTATGTTTTTTTTTAGTATGGTTTGGGAGGTTTGTGACCATGATGTGATACAGTAAGACAAGTGGGAAAGAATCATAGCATATGAAGTTGAGCAGCTTTAGTTGACAGATCCCTTCTAATAAAACGAAAACAGTTTAAATTAGGCTTGACCTTCTTACATACATAATGTACCTGTTTATAAAATTTTAGGTTCTTGTCTAATATGATTCCTCTGTTCTTGTCATCATTCACTTCGGCAATTATTTCATTTTTAATTTGCACCTCAAACAAAACATGTATAGGCCTTTTGCGTATGGAGATACACATAGAGACAGTTTCCTTGACATTCAAGGTCAAATGAGATGACACAAGCCAGTCGGAGATGTTATGTAACACCTACCATGCTAGCTGTTTTAGCAGACACATAGATGACGGTATTGTCAGCATACATCTGGCAGCTGACACCTGGACAACTTTGCGGTAGGTCATTAATGTACATGGTGAATAACAGTGGCCCAAGTACAGACCCTTGCGGTACTCCCATGCTGTTGGCAAGCAGTTTGGATTTCTCCCCATTGACCTTGACACACTGTTGTCTCCCCTCCAGGTATGACTTAAACCACTGTGTTGATTCTGTGGACATCTTAAAACGTTTGAACTTAGACAAAAGAACATTGTGATTAAGGTCCAGAAACACAAATGTCATTTGACTAATAGACCCTTGTATGTGCTCCTAGTATCTCCCGCTGTCTGAAGTGGAGCATTTGACCCCAGACATGAATATACATATACGTCACGCAGACTTAACAACCGAATAGACAATGAACGGAGACTCTTTTTGTGGACCAGATTTTATAAATGAGAGCACCCAGGGGAATGTTCTGAGTTCATAGGTACATTTTTTGTTTCATAACTGAGATCATTACTATAGAATAAAGCTATAAGCTTTTTTATAAGGATTAAAAAAATAAAACAAACATTCTGTCACAAACAAAATCAGCCAATGGAGCAGCTCCAGACCTGAGCTGGTGACATCACAAGTTTGATTCTGACTCCTCTGGTTTCTGGCTTTGTCAGATAGTAGCTCATGTTCACAAATATCGATTGAACTCTCGTAGGCCATGGAAATAACATATTAGACATTTTAATTTGAGTGGTGTTCCTCCACATTCACATTTACCACCACTGTTTGAAGGGCATCACAGTGGCACAGTGGTTAGCACTGCTGCCTCACAGCACGAAGGTCCTGGGTCCGAACCCCAGCAGGGGGCCTTTCTGTGTGGAGTTTGCGTGTTCTCCCTGTGTTTGCGTGGGTTTGCTCTGGGTACTCCGGTTTCCTCCCACACCATAAAGACTTGCATGTTAGGCAGGGACTACAGATGAAAACTAGCTCATTAGCTAATTCTGGCACATTTACATTGATGTTGAAACTGAAGATGTTGATTATTGTGCACTGTCCTTGGGTAAAAAATTATAATAATAAACTTAAACTTAAGGCAAAGCTGAGGAAAAATGTCAACAATGGTCACCTGTGCTGATCAGCGTCGGTGCAGGACGGAACCACGCCATGTCGCCACAGCCGACAGCAGGCTTTCTGTCTAGATTCAAACTACATCAGTCCCACCCTGTGTGCTATTAACACCGTGACCAGACTAAGAATAACCGAGGGCTTGGGTCTGGATAAGAAGTCACTGAGTGAGAGCACTTGGGATGGCTGGTGATAACAGAGATATAGTCTGTCGTATGAGTGAGGGGTGACGTTGGACCTCCACTGACCTTAACTCCTTCTGCGCTTTGATGCCAGATTCCATCCATAAAGCATTTACATTCCTGTGTATTTAAGTATTTTTGAAACGCATTCAAAAGCAATATTTCTCATTATAAACACCGTCTTTAACTGCCTGTGAAACCTTTAAGAGGGTTGGAAATGTTTCAGTAGCAGATGTGAAGTGATCTCTCCCTGCCAGTGTGCTGTTGGAAAGCCAAAAAAGCTTGGATCTCCCCCTCAAAGCAGCATCTTGAGCCAATGAGGGCAGCACAGAATAATGACACCGGTCATAACAAGTTCTTAGTTCAAGTGTAACTTGATTTTCTAAAAAATTGATCTTTATAAATCAACGTTGGGAAATCCAGGGGTCATAGCAGCACATGGGGGGGGGGGGGGGGGTAATGCAGATAGTACAGAACAAGGTAAAACATGAATATCTGCTGGACAGGTATACACTGCAGTATACTCTAAAATATATATACTCTATCTCTATATATTAGTTAACCTCATTGTGACAAGACTAAATTTAAAGTTATATGATATCCTAGAAACCCTAGAAAATGTTGCCTTTCTTTC
This sequence comes from Notolepis coatsorum, assembly GCF_963971535.1. Classification (NCBI taxonomy): domain Eukaryota; kingdom Metazoa; phylum Chordata; class Actinopteri; order Aulopiformes; family Paralepididae; genus Notolepis; species Notolepis coatsorum. Next base: position 178,523,317 of record NC_140167.1, read on the forward strand.
TTTCTTTCTTTCTTTCTTTCTTTCGATCTTTCTTTCTTTCTTTCTTTCTTTCTTTCTTTCTTTCTTTCTTTCTTTCTTTCTTTCTTTCTTTCTTTCTTTCTTTCTTTCTTTCTTTCTTTCTTTCTTTCTTTCTTTCTTTCTTACACTGACTATACTGTATAGTGTATACCCTGTAAGCAGGATCGCCTCTGTGTCATTACTCAGCTTGTTTCCTCTTTGTTCCTTTGTTCCTTCATGACACCATGTGTTCCTTTGTTCCTTCATGACACCATTACTGCACTGGGATGAGTTGCATTAGCTACTTGTTGACAGAATCCGGCTATAGGGCGACAATAATGGTCCAGAGGCATGGTTTCTATCTTTAGCCTTTAACTGGCGTGGTTTATTTATTCACATGGTATGAGCAGTAGCACATGAGTCCTTCTCTCTGTGAGAGGTAGGTGGGGGAGAGAGGTAGAGTAGGAGGAGACATCTCTATTTATACTCGCCACCTGGTGGTGTCTTGAGTGGCTCCGCCTAGAGCGCCCTCTAGTGGAAATAGTTATATATGCAGTTAGACAGTTACTAACAATCCTACCTAGAACCTCTGACTTCAACACTACTGAATTGCTGAAAGGGATATAAGTTAAAGGAAAACAAGCAACCCTTTCCCCAGTGCACGGTTGTGCTGAGAAGTACTGGGGGACCTCGCCCTCTGGGGGGGGGCCTGGGGCCCTCACCAGCGGGGTCCCCATGGGCAGAAGGCTGTCACACGTCACAGTCTTCACCGACGCCTTCCTCACAGGATGGGGGGACATGTCGGACCGACACAGTAGGGGGCAGCTGGCAAGGACCATGCTGCCCGGTCTGCACTACATATCAATGTGTTGGAATTGAAGGCAGTGCTTCTAGTCCTCGGACGGCTCGGCCATGATAGTTCAGCTGTTGGGGCGGGTACGCCAGGAGCGCGGGACTTTTATCCTGGTTGCGCCGGGCCGGGGCACGGCTGTGTGGTTCCCGGCCCTGATTCAGCTCTTGGTGGCCTGTTCCGTGGTCACCGCGGGCCCTCTCTCAGGCACGCGGAACTCTGTTCTGCCTCCTGTTCTGGGGCAGCCCCTGCTCCGTCCACTACCGCGGTTTATGCTGGGAAGTGGCGTATGTTTCAGGAGTGGTGTGAGGTTGGGGGCCTGGACCCAGTGTCTTGCCCCCTGGACTTGGTTCTTTCCTTCCTCCAGTCTATCCTGAATAGGCTGTCGGCCTCGACGGTGAGGGTATACGCTGCAGCTATATCCTCTTGTCACGTGGGCTTTGAGGGCGGTACGCTGTTCAGCCACTCTCTCATGAAATGTTTCCTGCTTGGCGCTCGGCATCTCAAGCCTGTGGAACGTTCTCTGTCTCCGAGTTGGGACCTCCAACTGGTCCTGGGCCGGTTGTCGGAGGCCCCGTTTGAGCCTCTTGAGCAGGCGCCATTGGATCGGCTGTCTTTTAAGACCGCGTTCCTTTTTGGCCATCACCTCCGCTAAGCGCGTGGGTGAGCTGTGTGCTCTCTCGGTGTGGCCTGAGTGCCTGTCTATTCGGGCCGATAGCGGTGCGACTCTGAGGCCTAATCCGGTCTTCGTGCCAAAGAATATCCAGAGCTCTTTTCGCTCCAGGGATATTGTGATTCAGGCGTTTCATCCTCCTCCTCACGCTAGTGGGTTGGAGGCGAGCCTTCACCTGTCGTGTCCTGTCCGTGCACTGAGGGTTTACCTTAGTCGTACGCAGGATCTCAGAGCTTCCGATAAACTGTTTGTTTGTTACGGTGGCCCTCGCGCGGGTAAGGCACTGTCCAAGCAGCGCCTGTCACATTGGTTGTGCGAGGGCATTGCCCTTTGCTACACGTTGGCTGGACAGGTTCCCCCCGGGGGCGTCAGGGCGCACTACACTCGTGGTGTGGCGGCCTCAGCTGCCCTGTTGGGGGGGGGCTCGGTGGAGGACATCTGTACTGCGGCCTCCTGGTCCTCCCAGAGTCCCTTCGTTAGGTTTTACCTCATGGACATGACTGGGGGTTCTGTCTCCCAGGCGGTCCTGAGGTCCGGGACCTCTCATGCATCCCGTCATCTGGTGGGCTAGCAGGAGTGTGTGGGTGTGGACCGCGGAGTGCTGTGTCACGCGTGGTCCCGCTTGCGCTGTGCGTTCGGGGGTGCCTGGTTCCCCTTTTTTCGCACTTTGGTTGTAGTTGACTGCCTCCCCCCCTTCGTTAGGACGGGCGGGTGGACGGGACTCCTCCCTGGCTGGGGCTTACGGGCCCTCAGGGGGTGCATTTATCGTGGCCACCAGGGGCGGATTTAGTATTGTAGGAGATCCGTGGCTTAGCCCAGATAGGTGCCCTTTATTTTTCCTTTATTTTTTTTATATATAATTTATTTCTTTTTTATTTCTTTTTGGGCAGGCAAGGGGTGGTTTGGAGGGGGTCAGACACGACCCCCTCCACGGCAGATTTTTTTTGAATTTAATGAACCTGTACGTGCAATTTCCTGCAATATAGAGCCTTCAATCTTGACCGATAAAGCTGCTCTTTTCACTATAAAACTCAGTTAACCATAACGTAGTTATGGTTAGATTTATATATTGGGGGGGGATATATCATATTTTTCATATAATCAAAAAGTGGTGGAGCAAGATCATACCTTTGCTCCCCCAAGTTCAATAGTGGGAGAGCAGAGATGCTCCGAATGCTCTTATGGCCAGGCGTCTATGATTCACTGATACAAAGTAAAATAGTGCATTGCAATAAAATAGTTATCATCATATTTTTTCGGGAGGCCGGTAAGGAGTGCATTACAGTAGTCGAGTTGGCTTGAGATAAAGGCATGGATCTGGTTTTCAGCGTCCTTTTGATTTATAAATGGCCGTACTTTAGCTATGTTTCTAAGGTGGAAGAATTAAGTTTTTGTCAACTTGTTGATTGTGATTTAAAGCTTAGGTCTGAGTCTACCATAACACCAAGACTTAACTCACTCAAATACAGTTAGCAGCTGGATAGACCACAGATGGAAATTAGCCTCTGCTAAATCTGGTGCAAACATATTTTCATGTAACAATGATGAATTGTAAAAAAAAAAAAACAAAAAAAAAACACATTTTTTTTTTTTTTTTTTTTTTATAAATAGATTCGGGGCTTTTCAGAATACATTCGGGGCTTGAGCCCAAGTAGCCACCCCCTAGCCCCGCCCCTGGTGGCCACGCGTCCGCTCTGCCCTTTATCTCAGAAGGCAGAGCGAGACACGATGCCAGTAGTGAAATATAACGTAAGGTTATCCTATAACCCTAGTTATATGAATACTGGCTGAGCGTCTCGCTCTTCAGCGCCCTTTTTTGTTTTCCACGTATGGAATTCGAACTTGGAAGGATGTGTTCCTTGGTTACTTCATGACATCATGTGTTCCTTGGTTACTTCATTCACATGGGCTCAGCAGGCCTGTTATGATGTTAAAACGGGTAACTCATTACGTTAACAAGATAATTAGGCTAAAATCATCCCTTCATGAAGTAGAACTACCGTATGGTATGACTTATATCCATTTGGGAAACGGTGTAAACCACCTCCTCATTAACCCCCCCACACCGCTCCACCCTGGTTTTCTATTTCATTGCCACCAGCCTGCACATGCTTTCCATTTTCATCATTGAACAAAATATTCTTCTTTCTCCAGTTCTAACTTCATACAGATGCGATATATACAACCAATAGAACAATAGAATCCCCCCTCTTTCTTTAAAGGGGAATTCAACTCTGGGTCTCTCTTGTATTATGTAGAACAATTGTTTTTCTACAGAGAAAGTTGAGCTCACAACCAGGTTATTTTATACATGTTAGATACACAGCAGTCCTAAACTACTGTGCACGCCCCAGCTTCCAGCCTGACAACTACTGTACACTGAGGTGAAAAAGGGTGGGGCATCAGAGAAGGCCAGTCGAAGGTTGTCACTCCTACCAAACACACACAAGGAGTGGAGGAGCTGAGCATTTACCTCTGGTTACTCTGTTACCTGGCGAGTGGGAAGGTGATTGAGAGAAGGTTGACATTTTGTACATTTTGATTACCCGCCCATTGTAGTTCTATTGAGCGAGGGTTGAGCTAGGCTTCATTATTGCATTTAGCTCTACCAAGTTACCACCTTCCCATGTTTCTGAGCAGAGATCGCTTTCAGCCACAAAGAGAGATTCAATCCAGTTAGCCTCAATCTGGTAAATTAGTTGAATGTTGCTTTGTGGTGGAATCTACCTCTAACATAGTTAGCAGATGCAAAATACAATAGCTCATATGATAGCCATCAGCTTATCATCAGTACTGTGTACTTGAGAAGACTCATGTTATTATTCTATTCCCTCGTGTGTCCAACAGCCAAGGAGTGTGGTGGCATACTGACGGAGCAGGAGAAGGTCATCCAGACACCTGGCTTCCCAGAGGAGTATCAGGATGAGCAGATCTGCTACTGGCACATCCGGGTTCGCTACGGCCAGAAGATCCGCCTGCACTTCCTGGAGTTCGATGTGGAGGAAGACTCGTCGTGTCTGGCGGACTACCTGGAGATCTTCGACAGCTATGATGACATCTCAGGCTTCGCTGGGAGGTGAGGATCGCTGATGACTGGTGATTGGAATAGAATGGAATAGAACAGAACAGAATAGAACACAATAGAATAGAATATAACACAATATAATATAATTGAACACAATAGAATAGTTCTGTTCCTACAAAAAGCCACCAGGCAGGAAATACTCCAATGAAGGGGAGAGACATGGCAAATACCCACAGCTGCCACGTGGAAAACTCGATCTGAGTTATTTTTTTTGTTTCCAATGCGCATCCCCACTGTCACCTACCCGCGATCCGTAGTTTGAGAACAGCTGCAATAGAACATAATATAATAGAATAGAACAAAACAGAACAGAACAGAACAGAACATAATAGAATAGAATAGAACAAAACAGGACAGAACAGAACACAATAGAACACTAGAATAGAATAGAAGAGAACAGAATAGAACACAATATAATGGACTAGAATAGAGCAAAACAGAATAGAATAGAATGGAATAGAATAGAATAACATAGAATAGAACAGAACAGAACAGAACAGAACAGAACAGAACAGAACAGAACAGAACAGAACAGAACAGAACAGAATAGAACAGAATGGAATGGAATGGAATGGAATGGAATCCATTCCATAGCCATGAAGTGCTTTGAGAAGCTAGTAAAGGGCCACATCTGCTCCTCCCTCCCCATCAACATGGACCCCCTGCAATTTGCATACCGCCCCAACAGGTCCACGGAGGACGCCATAGCCCATGTGCTGCACACAGCAGCATCACACCTGGACAAGAGGCAGGGGAACTATGTGAGAATGCTATTCATCGACTACAGCTCGGCATTCAATACCATAGTCCCCTCCATACTCATAGCCAAGCTCAGGGACCTGGGCTTGAACTATGACCTCTGCCAGTGGGTCTTGGACTTCCTGACTGGCAGACCCCAGGTGGTGAGAGCAGGCAACTGCACCTCCTCATCCATCACCCTCAACATAGGGGCCCCCCAGGGCTGTGTTCTGAGTCCCCTCCTCTACTCCCTGTACACACACGACTGTGTGGCTCAGCGGAGTAGCAATACAATCATCAAATTTGCTGACGACACAGTGGTGGTGGGCCTGATCTCTGCCAACGACGAGAGGGCCTACCTGGAAGAGGTCAAGGTCCTGGCGGGATGGTGCCAGGAAAACAGCCTCTCCCTGAACGTCAGCAAAACAAAGGAGATGATTGTGGACTTCAGGAGGTCGGGGGTCAAGGACTACAGCCCCCTCAGCATCGACGGGGCACCGGTTGAGAGAGTCAACAGCTTTAAGTACCTCGGAGCCTACATATCCGAGGACTTGACATGGACCACACACATTGACAGTGTTGTGAAGAAGGCACGACAACGCCTCTACTTCCTCAGGCGCCTAAGGAAGTTCCAAGTCAGTCAGAAGATCCTTAAGAACTTCTACTCATGTACAATAGAGAGCATCTTGACCGGCAACATCACCTCCTGGTTTGGGAATAGCACTGCACAAGACCGAAGCAGACTACAAAGAGTGACACGTTCAGCCGAACGCACAATTGGAGGGGGGCTCCCCACCCTCCAGAACATTTACAACAAGCGTTGCAAGGGCAAGGCTAAGAGAATCATTAAAGACTCCAGTCACCCGAACAACTGCCTCTTTGAACTGCTGCGGTCAGGCAAGCGATACCGGAGTCTCAAGGCGAGCACAGAAAGACTCAGAAGAAGCTTCTATCCCCAGGCCATCAGGCTGCTAAACGAACAATGAATGAACACTACACAACAACAACCACCAAACGCACATAGCACACACACCCACACGCACACACTCACTTTAAACAAACACACTGTAGCACCCACTCCACACACTTTATAGCACACACCCACTTTAAACAAACACACTGTAGCACCCACTCCCCACACTTTATATTTATTGATGAAGGATTGCACTACAACTCGTACACCTTACTGTAAATTGTACCTAAATTGTACCTCATCCCATTTCTGCTTTGCACTAGATAGTACTGTACATTAGTACACTGCATAGTATTGTATATTATATGGTAACTCAGAACATTGTACATATGTCTATACCGAACACTGTGACCTCATTTTCTTCTTCTAAATTACATGCTATACTATGTTATGTTATTTGATACTATCTTGTCTAGCACAGTCTCTGGAGCGTAACAGTAAGAAGCAACTATTAAAGAAACTTGAAACTTGAAACTTGAATATAATAGAACAGAACAGAACAGAACAGAACAGAACAGAACAGAACAGAACAGAACAGAACAGAACAGAACAGAACAGAACAGAACAGAACAGAACAGAACAGAACAGAACTGAACAGAACAGAACAGAACAGAACAGAACAGAATAGAATAGAATCACTGAACACAACATACAAGCTCACCTGTTAGCTCCTTCATCCTGAAATTGTGGCTGCATGATTTTGTCCTCATGTTTCTCTTCATCATCTATTGTTTTTTCAGGTTCTGTGGTGATTATTTACCAGACGATATCATTAGCACAGGTAAGATGCCATCATTTATATAGTTTTGTAATATTATCATGTTATTATTATCATAATAATCCTGTTCAAATGGAGTTTGTGAAAGAACCATTTGACTTGTTCAAAGGAATCACAGGTTTTATTTTTCAGATCTACACATAATGATCATTGTACAGGGAAGTTATGATGTTGATTGAAGCAATACAGGATTCGTTTGTGGTATTATATTGTTCTCAGAACGTAACCTCTGTCTATCAGCCGACTCTGTTACAGCAGTGCTGAAAACCCGGTCATAGCGCAGGGATGGAGCACCAAGATATAACACCATAAAGATGATAATATTATAAATAATTATATTCAGAGTTAATTATATTGTTTACACTGTTTATTCTTCTCATATTTTTATATTCAGATCTAATTGTATTGCATCTATTTAAGTATTTCTACTATTACCCTGCCCATACCTGTACCTCCCCTCCCCCATGCTGCTATGACGCCCAAATTCCCCCAAGGGGATCAATAAAGGAATATATTATCTTATCTTATAGTGAATTGATGAATACAACTGACAGATTGTTTCCCCTCCCACAGGAAATGTGATGACACTTAAGTTTCTCTCGGATGCCTCAGTGACTGCAGGGGGCTTCCAGCTCCAGTACATCGCTGTCAACGCATCTCTGTTCCAGCAGAACAACACATACTACTACACCTGACCAATGACTGACCACGCCGAAGCATTTCTATTTATGATGTTCTAAATTACAGCATGCAAGACCTGCCCTCTTCTCTCGACCCTCCAATCACAACTGTCGCTTTCCTCTGCGTTTGTCAGAGGGGAGCGGCAGTTGTGATTGGAGGGTCAAGGAAAGAGGGCGTGGCTTGAGATAGGTCAATTATTGATTCATCTTAATAGTTGACAACGAACAAATGTTAATGAGATTGTGAATTAGTGTTGAACATTGTCATGGTGTGACTTTGCATCTCGTTGACAACATGGTTTGTGAATACTGTCAATAGGATATGTTCTGTGGAAGTGTTTCATTTCTAAAATGAGCATCCCGAGATGTAGAGGCTGTATCGCTCTATTCTGAATTATTCATATAGGTAGACACATTATGTGGGCTGTGGGCTCTGTCATATTTTTTTGTATATTAATTTAGGGGGGAAAAACAAATAGGATTTTGAAACTGACGAAACTGAACACGCTGATGCATGACATGATCCGTCATAATAAGACTTTCACATGTTAATCCTTTTACAATAATTTAGCCTGCTCTAATTATAACATATACACAATGGATAATTATCAGGCACATGTAGAGACCAGGCCCAACACTGCAGCAGAAAGACAGAGATAGATAGATAGATAGATAGATAGATAGATAGATAGATAGATAGATAGATAGATAGATAGATAGATAGATAGATAGATAGATAGATAGATAGATAGATAGATAGATAGATAGATAGATAGATAGATAGATAGATAGATAGATAGATAGATAGATAGATAGATAGATAGATAGATAGATAGATAGATAGATAGATAGATAGATAGATAGATAGATAGATAGATAGATAGATAGATAGATAGATAGATAGATAGATAGATAGATAGATAGATAGATAGATAGATAGATAGATAGATAGATAGATAGATAGATAGATAGATAGATAGATAGATAGATAGATAGATAGATAGATAGATAGATAGATAGATAGATGGGTGTAACAATCTCAATACAGACTTGAAAAAATGTATGTTCAATATAGTGTAATGAAATTTAAGACTATCAAATATTATTCTCTCATTCTCTTTTCTACGTCTCATTTTTGTATTAGTTATTTAATAGTTTAATTGGTGGTATGGTATGGTGTGATATGGTATGGTATGGTGACTGCTATTAGCATAATCTTTAAGGCCTATCTTCATTGTTTATGACTTTGAAATAAAGATTATATTTATAAACCAAGCTGAGTAGTGTGTGCGTGTCTGTGTGTATATATATAATCAACCATTAGAGCTCTGCAGAGCTCTGTACTTGTCTGTAGTATGAAGCATAGAATTGTGTCCTAACATTTTTTATTAATATAGAATCTGAAAGTCTGTGGTAACGTTACCCTCCTAATAGATAGATGCAACCCTGATGGAGGAGGATGTCTATAGGTGACGAGGAGCAGGCTGCTACGGACAGACGAGGAGTGGAGGGTGAGGTGTAGGAGTGGGATGAGGAGATGAACAGAAAGGAGACGACAAAGGTGCAGATGAGTGATGAAATCAACATAGTGAACAAGAGGAGCATCTCGGAGCTTTCAGGGACGATGTTAGGGCGAGACAGCCTAGGTGAATAGGCAAAACATATATTTTAATAGATATCACTATGAAACGTTCCCAGTTTGTTATGTACAAAACAACTAAGAAAAAATTTATTGCACGTTTTCTGATATTTTATGTTTATATAATATGCAAAATAGGCGTTACCTAATTACATATGTGCTAATTTGCCAGGAACAGAATCACCAACATTGGATGATGCCAGATTCAAAATGTTTGTTTCATTATGTTGACACATAACACAAATAACTTTTTACAGAAGGGATTGTGGCTATGTCTTTTTATCGTCCCATAAATCAGGAAATACTGTCTACATGTTTTTTGGTATAAATGTACTATAAATCAGGCTATGAATGATATATCAACAACCCCCTCTGTAAGAAGAAGCAGGGTATAGATGGGACGAAATGTGGAAAGTATGATGTGTGTAGGTGCTAGGAAAATGGATAATTTCATCTCTTACGTGTAAGAAAAACGTATAAATATTTTTTTGGGAAAACTCCCTGAAAGTTCTGCATTGTAATTGTGATTTTTGGACACAATCAGACAAAATTAAGTAAAATAAACAACTAATTGTGTGTTTTCGATATTTTATTGCCACTAGTTTGTAATAAGACATTGTTAACTCATTGGACGCCACACAGTTGAGCATCGTTTGTACTTACCACACCAAGCTCTAAGAGATAGGAATAAGTGGCAGTGTTTTCAGGGCTATAACTATATTATATATTAATTATTAACTAATCCCAGAAAACTACGCTATGCAGCAATACGTGCATTTCACTAAAAGCATTGCCGTTTCTCGCCTGGACACGGTACTATTTCAAAATCAAATCTATATTATCGGTATTATGTTTCATCATGAATGCATGAAAGGGTGGGGGGGGGGGGGTGTTTTTTGATGCGTTGATCGTCACCAACGGCATACGTTGTGGAGTAATGTTACAGATACATGTTGTGATCGAGGTGAAGTCATGGTTTGATCACAGCAGGATTGATATTATGTAGCCCTTACCTTCACTAGGATGTATCCCAAAAAGAATATTCCAATTATCTGATCGCGAGTCCCAGTATTGGTGTCGATCGTGTCGCCAACATAATCTGCCACACATCATGCATCGGGAGCATCTGATGCTTCTCAATCCGATCGGGACAACCGCTCCACTTGCCCGACAAAGAAAAGTCCGACTACATTTGATCGACGCACAGGCCAAGATATAATGTTTCAAAGGGTGCTCGATACTGCCACCTGGGTGGATGCGGCCGGTATTGCACTTTGGCATTCTCAGGATGATTCCCCATGTTAACCCGGACTGTGTGCCTGTAATGAATGGAAATATCAAATAAAAGAAATAACGATGAAAACCCGACTATACTCAGGTTTTCGGGGGTCCTGGCGCTCAACATGGCGAGATAACCCGACTATCATCGGGTCTGGCGTCCAAAGAGTTAAGGAAGCAAAATATAAAAAATCAACCAAATCAAATCAAATCAAATTTATTTGTAAGGCCCGTCAACACACGTTAATGTCCCCATGGGCCGGACACGTCTTCTTTAAACAAGTCAAGAAGAAACATAACAATAAGTCAAGAACAAAACAAGAACACCATAAGGTCCAACAAATTTAAGATAAATACAAATAAATGAATGAGTGCAAACACTCCCAGACATACCCCACGCAAAGGTAAGGAAAAACTCACTAAAACCTAACAATAGGGAAAAAAGCACCACAGGCAGTGTGGAGGAGAGAAACCTTAGAAGGGCCATTCAAGGAGGGCGGTTAGGTGGCCGAGCGGAGATTGCGTTCGTCACCAACCCCGGAGCTGTGAGCTGGATTCGCCTGTTCGAATCCAGCTCACAGCTCCGGGGTTGTCACCAGCTTGGCTGGCCGTCTGCACTAATACAATTGGCTGTATTAGAGGGTGGGAGAAGCTGGCGGGGTGGGTCCGGGTCGTTGTAAACAGCGACTCCTACAGTTCGGTCGGGGCGCCTGCTAAGCGCGGATAGGACTTGAGGGGGATAGTGTGATCCTCCCACACGCTACGCCCTCTCGATGAGAATCCGCGCTGCCAGGTGAAAAGAAGCGGTGATTGGCTGGACGTGTGTCGGAGGAAGCACGTGGTAGCCTCCACTCTCCCAGATGATCTGACTGTGGGGGGTAAGTGCGCAGCGACCAGGAAGGGACTGGGAATTGGCATACGACTAACATTGGGATGGGAGAAAATCGGAGGAAAATGGAGGGGGAAAAAGATCAAAAAAAAAAAAAAAAAAAAAAAGGGCCATTCAAGGGGGGATCTCCCTTCTTATGTCGGTGATAGTAGTGTTGCAGACTGACAGTGGTAAGCATGCACTCATGTGTGTAGTGAAACACAGATGAGTGCATGCAATAGCAACTGAACATTTTGAAAAATTAAAGATAGAGCTGATAGCGATAGCAACTGAACATTTTGAAAGATTAAAGATAGAGCTGATAGCGAATCTATTTGAGGCACAGGGGCGGCGCAAAGAGGGTCGCGTCCTCCCTGTCTTAATCACGGGACGTTCAACACTCCGGTCATCGCTCCGAGACAGCCGGAGACAGGGAGATAGGGGGCGGTGCAGAGAGGGTCGCAACCTCCCCGACATCATCGCGGGACGTCCAGCACTCCGGTCACCACTACGAGACCGCCGGAGACAGGGAGACAGGAGGGCACGCAGAGAGGGTCGCATCCTCCCGGTCTTCATCACGGGACGTCCGACACTCCGGTCAACACTCCGGGACAGCAACTCACAGGGAGACAGGGAGACGGGACAGGCGTTAGACAGCTCGCGTGATTGTAAATAAATAGATTTTCCTATTCACCTAGTCCTAGGCTGTCTCGCGCCAAAACAAGTATTCTCATGCTCAGGCACGTGCACACATAGAGCCCAAGGGGTGCTTGAGCACCTGCCTTTTTGAGCCTCATAAAAAAAGTGCCCTCTTTGAAAAAAGAAAAAAAATCATTTGTTTTCGTTACGCATATAGACTGCCCTTCCAACTGAAAAATGTCAGGATAGAATCAAAATATTAGGTAAAGAGAGATGCCCCATATTCCATTGCAGTTTGCACGGCCTCCTCTCCGTGGACCTATATATTTCATGCATAGCATGGGTGGTGATGATGATGATGATGATAGAAACCGCTGTGGCGTATACAGTTGAATGCTGGTATTATACTCACTGAGGGACACGAATAAGTCAAGTCCGATGGGATTTGGGAATCTCAAATACAAACCGGGATTGGAATAAAAAATTCATTTATATTAAACAATACAGAATATACAGCACTTCTTGGGGTCTGTAGGCTAAGCACTTATTCCCTCCCACCTGAACATTTATGGAGATGTATAGGCCTTTTAAGTCAGTGATAAAAGTGTCTTTCAAGGATAAGTGAGCCCCTGCACTGATTATTATAGTTCAATATTCAATATTTGATCACCAAAACCCCCCAAAAAGCATAAAAAGGCCCCCCCCCCCCCCCCCCCCCCCCCCGCCCGAAAAGGGCCCTTAAAAATCAGGCTTGTGCGCTATGCGCGCTCGGTTAAAACACACACGGGTATAGTGCCCCTTTCAGCCTTTGAGCACCTGCCCCTCTAAAGTCCTGTGCAGGTCCCTGCATCCTTGTCATCTGGGAACTGTCCATCTGTTAACAACTTATTTGACAGGAATGAGAAAATGTCTTGTTACACCTGGCGCAATTAACTCCTCGTCAACAGAAATATCTCTACTTGACGTGTATTGTGTCTAGCACAATAAAAGCTTTCCCATAGAGCTCTGCATCATGTTTGAAGTGCTGCATTCTCAGCTTATTTGCTGTCTTCTTCTGTGTTTTCTTCTCATGGAACAACAGTAAGTCATTTCGCTTGATCGGTGCTGTCAGAAGTCTGTCATTTGATTCAAGCACTCTTCCTGAAATTGTTGTACTGCTCTTGTCCCGTAGACTCGAGTTGATGGACAGATACGGCAGCAGCCGCAGACTCACACACCTTATTGTCTTTTTTTTTTAAGATTTTTTTTTTGACGTTTTATCGCTTTATTGCTACTGGGCAGTCCAGTAGAGAGAGACAGAGGAGGAATGGGAGACAGAGTGGGGGGAAGACATTCGGCAAATAACGACGGGTTCGGGAGTCGAACCCGGGTCGGCCGTGTTGCGGCTGAGCGCGCTATGTGGTTCGCCACTGGGGCGCTCCCACACCTTATTGTCTAATGTAACCAGGTCTTTACTGCCCTCCTCAAAGGGATTCCCATTGCTCAGCAACACCTCCATCAGGTCTTTGGCATGGCGTTGACATTGGTGCTGAGATGCAGATCACAATCAACTGTTGTTTACAGTTCTCATATCTAACTCTAGTTCTCCACATATTTATTGTCTCATTGTGTAAAATATCATATAATATATGCTCCAATCATGTTTATTTTATTTTATTCAATTATTCATTGATGAAAACCTAGGTACAGGCACCAACATCACCATTCTAGGTTCAATAGAATAAAAGTTATGAAGCGTAATTCGAAATAAATACAGAAATTGCAGCCATCTTTGATTTTTGCCATACCAGAATATTCAAAACATCAATATTTGAACTCCAGTTGATTCCTCACACAGTATTAACTTAAAATAGCAATACAAAATTATATTACACAGCAATTGTGTGAACATTAAGACGTTTTTAAAGAATTCATGATTTCGATTGTGGCCATTTTGGATACATTTTTATTAAATTCAACTGGTTTCTTGACACTCAAGCCAAAATTGTTCTATAGATACTTATCTTCAAATTAGAAGTGAAAACGAAACTTTCGCATTTACATTTTAAATGACTGAGTGTCCAGGCACCCCACTATCAGAAAAGTGTGTGGTTTTCTGGTCAGCAGGAGATGTGCATCTCTGGCAGCTTATGGTCAGTGGCATTGTTCGTCAAATAGTGTTGAACTTGAGTGTTACACTCTGAGTGCATAGTATAATAGACATAATGGTAGGTAGTAGTATACGGATAGTAACATAGTACATAGTAGCAGTGATGGGCAAGCTACTTGGAAAATGTAGTAAGCTACACTACAAGTTACTCTCGATTAAATATAGCTCAACTACAATGGAAGCTATCCCCAGAGAAATGTAGCAAGCTACACTACAAGAACATGGCAAAAATAGCTAACTACATCGGCACTACTTTTTTTTTTTTTTTTTTTTTACTTCATGATCAGGTTTCCACCAAACAAATAGGCAGGCAAAAAAAAGGTTCAGTTTGATTGTTTATTATATATGACTTGTTGTACACAATTTGTAAGTTGCTTTGAATGAAAGCGTCAGCTAAATGACCAAATGTATTTAAATATGTACCGTAATTCCTCTAATAGTAACCCCGGCTTGTATTTGTTTCAACTGTAGCGGATACCAGGCTTGTATTAGGAGGAAGCATGTATAAGAGAGAGGCCTATATTTCAAATTTTCAAACAGATCATAATGAATAAATCAACATTTTGTGTCAGTTTGAACCCAGTAAAATGTACTGGGTTCATGTATTGAAACCAAGTACTGTATGAAATACGGTAGTAAACAGTGCAATTACAGGTGGTCAAAAAAAGTTAAAGTAAAATAGTGCAATCACAATACTGGTATAATAATAATAACTTCGTTTTATACAATTCTGAGGTAGGCTTACTCTCTTGGTAAACATTAACACTGTTACAAAGGGTCAGATTAAACCGAATATATATATTTATTACTTGAGATATATTGTATAATATTTGTATATCATCTGGTATCCCTTGTATATTCTTTGTACATATACACGGAATATCCCTTTACCTAGGTACAGGCCAGACCATAATATTCGTTCTCCTATTGGACAGCGACCCCCTAGGCGCCAACGGCCATACCCCCAATGTCTAGTTCAAAGTCACCGCTAAGACATGTCTCAACATGCCCAGGTTTGCGCAGTAATACGAGACAGAAATGAGGTTGGCACTAGATTATTCACCTTACGTATAAATACGGCGCAGGTGGATACAGAAGCACTTAGTAACTAAAAGCTGAAGCCTTCACCACGATACAACGTGCTGTGAAGTGGGCCCGTTTTGCCCCTAAATAGAGCCTTGAGACCGCGTGCGAATTGATAGCTAAAGTGTCAGAGTTTAACGCTGTATCGTCGAGTTCGACTTATTCTATTATAAAGTAATAGTCTATTATGTATAGTGTATCGTGCGGCTACCGTTCTACAGTGACCAGCATTACCACCGTTTCATCGTACCGGGCTAGTGTGCTTATCCAGGCTGGGCGGCCTAACCTTGTGCCGCCATCCGAGGAGCCCTAGACGAGAACCGTGTGGATATGTACACTGGATAACCTACACCGACGAATGCAGAGCCCTTTTCGACTGGATTATATTGCTTTGGTACTGTGGCTGCTGGAGCAGAGAACCGTCTACCCCCACTACCGTGTGGGATCTACCCTGTGAGGAGCCCCGTCGAGCCCGCCTCTAGGACCAGAGGCTGGCTAGCTTTCATCCATGCTGCAATGCATACCGGAGTATAGCTGTTGCTTTGTCTAAGGACCAAGGGATTATTGCACCGTCTCCTGTACCTGGAGTCTCTTTATTCCTCGTTGATCCAGACTTTTGCTCCCGACAATTCCTCTCCCCTGCTGGCTTACAACCGGAGGGAACCCCCTTAGTATCTCCAGCTGACCTACGAGTGTGCCTTATATAATTCTTATGCTACAGGTGGTATTAATTATCCCCATCGTAATATGCTCATGGACTTACGCTCTTGACCTATTCATGCACATTCTTCGCCATACAAGCGCGACCCTAATTCTCAATACTGTAATCTACTATTGCTGCTCTTCTAATAAATATTCTAAACAGGACTTTCTTTGTTAAGCCGTGTTATTGTGTGGGTGTTCATCATATATACCGTGTACTGTATGGCCAGTAATTAAAGTACATAACTCAGTAGTGGTTTAATAATACCATACTCTCAATACAGTCAGGGAATTGTACCCCTCAGTTACAAACACCATACCATTATATGGTATTTACTGCACAGCCAGGCCAGCATATAACAAAATATATTGCCTATGGTAAATCCGTTGAGGGAAATACCGTAATTCCTCTAATATACATGAAACCCGGCTTGTATTAGGAGGCCGGCTTATAATTGCTTAGCTCAACAGCGCACCCGGTCATTAATAGAGACCCGGTTTTTAATTGAAT
The DNA here is from genome assembly GCF_963971535.1 of Notolepis coatsorum. Taxonomy (NCBI): domain Eukaryota; kingdom Metazoa; phylum Chordata; class Actinopteri; order Aulopiformes; family Paralepididae; genus Notolepis; species Notolepis coatsorum. Next base: position 178,539,960 of record NC_140167.1, read on the forward strand.
ACCGGTTACTATACTCACAAAACATTCCATGGCCCCAAAATCATGTGGGGACCCCCCCTGGGGGTCCTGACCCACAGGTTGAGAACCACTGCTAGGTGATCTTTTCCCTCTTAGTGTGAGGTTTTGTCCGCTGCTCACCAACTTTCTCTGTTTTCTTTAAGCCTACTGTTAGAAATTCCCTTCTCACTCACTCTCTCTAGCCCCCACCCTCTCGTTCTTTACTCTCGTTTACTCTCAGTGGCCACACCTGGACTATTATCAATTACCTCTCGCACCTGTGGTGGCAGGCTAATTAGTTCCCCTGTGGGCTTTAAATACCAGGGCTCTTCCCCTCGTTTCGGCGTGGGGTCGTGTTGTATTCATGCTGAGTCATATTCTCTAACATCTAGACTCTTTCGGGAGATCCTCTGGTCTACCAATGCTGTATATGGATTTCTCCAGCCTTGAGATGTTTTGCTCCAGCCTTCGTCTGCTGTCGCCGTAGCCTGTGGAGGAGACTGTTCTGCGCTCCCTGTACTTCCACGGGAGGCACCCCAGCGCTCCACTGCAGACCCCAGCGCAGCTGTTCGTCCTGACGCACATCTAGACCAACGCGCATCTCCCGGACCCTCGGGCTTGGCACGCTCTCCAGTCACCAGCGCGCAACGCGCATCTGCAAGGGCTTGGCACGCTCTCCAGTCACCAGCGCGCAACGCGCATCTTCAAGGGCTTGGCACGCTCTCCAGTCTCCAGCGCGCAACGCGCATCTTCCAAGGATCCTCGGGCTTGGCACGCTCTCCAGTCACCAGCGCGCAACGCGCATCTGCAAGGGCTTGGCACGCTCTCCAGTCACCAGCGCGCAACGCGCATCTTCAAGGGCTTGGCACGCTCTCCAGTCTCCAGCGCGCAACGCGCATCTTCCAAGGATCCTCGTGCTTGGCACGCTCTCCAGTCTCCAGCGCGCAACGCGCATCTTCCAAGGATCCTCGTGCTTGGCACGCTCTCCAGTCACCAGCGCGCAACGCGCATCTGCAAGGGCTTGGCACGCTCTCCAGTCACCAGCGCGCAACGCGCATCTTCAAGGGCTTGGCACGCTCTCCAGTCTCCAGCGCGCAACGCGCATCTTCCAAGGATCCTCGTGCTTGGCACACTCCTCCTCGCAGACGCACCCCGAGGCGTCTCTCGGTTCCGACGTGCACACCAAGGTGTGGCGCGCCACTCTGTTCCTCGGCTCCGACAGCGGCTACCCGGTGGACGACACCCTCGCCACCGCCGCTGTTCCAGCACCCTGTTCCTCGGCTCCGACAGCGGCTACCCGGTGGACGACACCCTCGCCACCGCCGCTGTTCCAGCACTCTGTTCCTCGGCTCGGACAGCCAGCTACCCGGTGGCGACACCCTCGCCGCCGCTGCTGTTCCTGCACCATTACGCATACGCCTGGGTGAGTTTTGATTGTGATGTCACTCACCCAGCGTAATGCCTCTTGCCCCCGTCCCGCTGCGTTTCCTGTACCATTACGCATACGCCTGGGTGAGTTTTGATTGTGATGTCACTCACCCAGCGTAATGCCTCTTGCCCCCGTCCCGCTGCGTTTCCTGTACCATTACGCATACGCCTGGGTGAGTTTTGATTGTGATGTCACTCACCCAGCGTAATGCCTCTTGCCCTCGTCCCGCTGCTGTTCCTGTACCATTACGCATACGCTTGGGTGAGTTTTGATTGTTAAGTCACTCACCCAGCGTAATGCCTCCTTTTTTGTTCTCACTTAGTTAGTAGTTTGGACATTTCATCTCCCACTCTGTTTTTGTTCTCACTTAGATAGTATTTTTGGACATTACATCTCCCCCTGTGTGTTTGTCACACGAAGATATTATTACTTTGTTACTTTGTTTATTTGGACTGTTCTGCATCTGCTCTGTTTGTTCCCTTTTGAATATTAACCCTCTCCTCTGTTCTGCAGAGCGGCCCAGATGTTTTCCCACCAGTCCCCAGTTCCTCCCTGTCCCCAGCCCGCCTCCGCGGGCCTCAGTCCCCTCTGTCCCTAGTTCTCCCCTTTCTAGTTCCACCTAGTTCCTGGTCCCAAGTTCTCCCCTTCTAGTTCCACCTAGTTCCTTGTCCCTAGTTCTCCTAGTCCCCAGTTCTCCTGTTCCCTAGCTCTCCTTGTCCCGACATCTCCTAGTCTCTAGTTCCTCTGTTCCTTTAACCTTCCCCTAGCGTTTCCTTTAATGTTTCCCCTAGCGTTCATTAACCTTCCCTTAGTGTTCCCTTTTCCTGCCCGCCTCTTAAAGGCACCTAGTTTTTCCCCTCTTGTTATATTCCTGTATTTGTGTTCTCCCTTAAAGGGACAGTGCCCTTTTTTCCCTGTCTCTCAATAAATATCTGTTTCTTGGCAAACCATCATACCTGTCTTGTGTTGTGCGATTGGGGTCGGTTACAAACCATAACAGTACGACCCCACCAAATCGACGACCCCAGCCAGCACAGACGGTGTATGTTGAGTTTGCCTTTTTTTTTTCTTGTTCCCTCTAGCTTCCTTGTTAGTCCTGTTTAGCTCCCTTGTTTAGCTTGTTAGTCTCCCCGGTTAGCTCCCCTGTTTGCTTCCCGTTTAGCCCTGTTTGACCCCCCTGTAGCTAGCCATGCCCTGGCAGCTAACCCAGTCCCTCAGCAGAGCCCCTGTCTGCTAGCTTAGCCCCGAGCCTCTATGTTGATGCAGCCCTTGCTGCTGGCATAGGCCCTGTAGCTAGCCATGCCCTGGCGGCTAACCCAGTCCCTCAGCAGAGCCCCTGTCTGCTAGCTTTGCCCCGGCTGCTAGCACAGCCTCTATGTTTATGCAGCCCTTGCTGCTGGCATGGGCCCTGTAGCTAGCCATGCCCTGGCAGCTAACCCAGTTTCCCTCTGCATGGTCCCAGTCTGCTAGCTTGGCCCCGGCTGTTAGCACAGCCTCTATGTTAATGCAGCCTTGCAGCTGACATAGGCCCTGTAGCTAGCCAGGCCCAAGCAGCTAACCCGGTCCCTCTGCATGGCCTCCACTTTTTTGTGTACCATCCCCACTGCTAGGACTGCCCTTTCAGCTAGCAAGGTCAGTTTCTCTCCCCACTGCTAGGACTGCCCTTTCAGCTAGCAAGGTCAGCTTATCTCCCACTGCTAGGACTGCCTTTTCAGCTAGCAAGGTCAGTTTATCTCACGCTGCTAGGACTGCCCTTCAGCTAGCAAGGTCAGTATTCCCACTGCTAGGACTGCCCCTTCAGCTAGCATGTTCAGTTTCTCTCACACAGCTAGGACTGTCCTTCCAGCTAGCTTGTTCTCTCATGCTGGTCCAGCCCTGTCTGCCAGCCTAGCTCCGGCAGCTAGCGCAGCCTCTATGTTAGTGTAACAGTACAGCTAGCATAGGCCCTGTAGCTATCAGTGCCTTGGCAGCTACCCTTTCCCCCTGCTAGCCTGGCTCGGCAGCTAGCGCAGCCTCTATGTTGATGTAGCAGTACAGCTAGGATAGGCCCTGTAGCTATCAGTGCCCTGGCAGCTACCCTTTCCCTCTGCTAGCCTGGCTCCGGCAGCTTGCGCAGCCTCTATGTTGATGTAGCAGTACAGCTAGCATAGGCCCTGTAGCTATCAGTGCCCTGGCAGCTAACCTTCCCTCTGCTAGCCCTTTTCCCGGTGCTCCTCTTGGTTACCCCTCAGCTCCTCTAGTTGCCCCTCAGCTCCTCTGGTTGCGCCTTAGCTACCCTGCTTGCCCCTCTTCTCCTCTGGTTACCCCTCAGCTCCTCTGGTTACCCCTCAGCTCCTCCTGTTGCCCCTCTGCTACCCTAGTTACCCCTCGGCGACCCTGTCTCTTTTGCTAGCCCCACTCTTGTGGTGGCTTCCCCTGCTGGCTTGGCCAGTACCTTTTGTTTTTGTCTTGTTTTGCCCCCTGCCACTCTGTCTGTATTTGTTTTGGGTCGCCGGGTGGCTCCCGTTGAGGGGGGGGGTACTGTGAGGTTTTGTCCGCTGCTCACCAACTTTCTCTGTTTTCTTTAAGCCTACTGTTAGAAATTCCCTTCTCACTCACTCTCTCTAGCCCCCACCCTCTCGTTCTTTACTCTCGTTTACTCTCAGTGGCCACACCTGGACTATTATCAATTACATCTCGCACCTGTGGTGGCAGGCTAATTAGTTCCCCTGTGGGCTTTAAATACCAGGGCTCTTCCCCTCGTTTCGGCGTGGGGTCGTGTTGTATTCATGCTGAGTCATATTCTCTAACATCTAGACTCTTTCGGGAGATCCTCTGGTCTACCAATGCTGTATATGGATTTCTCCAGCCTTGAGATGTTTTGCTCCAGCCTTCGTCTGCTGTCGCCGTAGCCTGTGGAGGAGACTGTTCTGCGCTCCCTGTACTTCCACGGGAGGCACCCCAGCGCTCCACTGCAGACCCCAGCGCAGCTGTTCGTCCTGACGCACATCTAGACCAACGCGCATCTCCCGGACCCTCGGGCTTGGCACGCTCTCCAGTCACCAGCGCGCAACGCGCATCTGCAAGGGCTTGGCACGCTCTCCAGTCACCAGCGCGCAACGCGCATCTTCAAGGGCTTGGCACGCTCTCCAGTCTCCAGCGCGCAACGCGCATCTTCCAAGGATCCTCGGGCTTGGCACGCTCTCCAGTCACCAGCGCGCAACGCGCATCTGCAAGGGCTTGGCACGCTCTCCAGTCACCAGCGCGCAACGCGCATCTTCAAGGGCTTGGCACGCTCTCCAGTCTCCAGCGCGCAACGCGCATCTTCCAAGGATCCTCGTGCTTGGCACGCTCTCCAGTCTCCAGCGCGCAACGCGCATCTTCCAAGGATCCTCGTGCTTGGCACGCTCTCCAGTCACCAGCGCGCAACGCGCATCTGCAAGGGCTTGGCACGCTCTCCAGTCACCAGCGCGCAACGCGCATCTTCAAGGGCTTGGCACGCTCTCCAGTCTCCAGCGCGCAACGCGCATCTTCCAAGGATCCTCGTGCTTGGCACACTCCTCCTCGCAGACGCACCCCGAGGCGTCTCTCGGTTCCGACGTGCACACCAAGGTGTGGCGCGCCACTCTGTTCCTCGGCTCCGACAGCGGCTACCCGGTGGACGACACCCTCGCCACCGCCGCTGTTCCAGCACCCTGTTCCTCGGCTCCGACAGCGGCTACCCGGTGGACGACACCCTCGCCACCGCCGCTGTTCCAGCACTCTGTTCCTCGGCTCGGACAGCCAGCTACCCGGTGGCGACACCCTCGCCGCCGCTGCTGTTCCTGCACCATTACGCATACGCCTGGGTGAGTTTTGATTGTGATGTCACTCACCCAGCGTAATGCCTCTTGCCCCCGTCCCGCTGCGTTTCCTGTACCATTACGCATACGCCTGGGTGAGTTTTGATTGTGATGTCACTCACCCAGGGTAATGCCTCTTGCCCCCGTCCCGCTGCGTTTCCTGTACCATTACGCATACGCCTGGGTGAGTTTTGATTGTGATGTCACTCACCCAGCGTAATGCCTCTTGCCCTCGTCCCGCTGCTGTTCCTGTACCATTACGCATACGCTTGGGTGAGTTTTGATTGTTAAGTCACTCACCCAGCGTAATGCCTCCTTTTTTGTTCTCACTTAGTTAGTAGTTTGGACATTTCATCTCCCACTCTGTTTTTGTTCTCACTTAGATAGTATTTTTGGACATTACATCTCCCCCTGTGTGTTTGTCACACGAAGATATTATTACTTTGTTACTTTGTTTATTTGGACTGTTCTGCATCTGCTCTGTTTGTTCCCTTTTGAATATTAACCCTCTCCTCTGTTCTGCAGAGCGGCCCAGATGTTTTCCCACCAGTCCCCAGTTCCTCCCTGTCCCCAGCCCGCCTCCGCGGGCCTCAGTCCCCTCTGTCCCTAGTTCTCCCCTTTCTAGTTCCACCTAGTTCCTGGTCCCAAGTTCTCCCCTTCTAGTTCCACCTAGTTCCTTGTCCCTAGTTCTCCTAGTCCCCAGTTCTCCTGTTCCCTAGCTCTCCTTGTCCCGACATCTCCTAGTCTCTAGTTCCTCTGTTCCTTTAACCTTCCCCTAGCGTTTCCTTTAATGTTTCCCCTAGCGTTCATTAACCTTCCCTTAGTGTTCCCTTTTCCTGCCCGCCTCTTAAAGGCACCTAGTTTTTCCCCTCTTGTTATATTCCTGTATTTGTGTTCTCCCTTAAAGGGACAGTGCCCTTTTTTCCCTGTCTCTCAATAAATATCTGTTTCTTGGCAAACCATCATACCTGTCTTGTGTTGTGCGATTGGGGTCGGTTACAAACCATAACACTTAGTGTATGTATTTAATGTTAGTTTGTTTTTTCTTTTCCTCCACCCCCATAATATTGTTCATTTTCTGCCTACAGTGAAACATGATAGCAGCTATCTATTAGTTATAGCTGTTGACAGAAAGTGCACTGACTTGTGTGCTGTTTGGGAACAGTTGACAATGTTTATGTAAAGCTTTTCATCAGCTTACCTGAATATGTGTTCTCAAGTTAGTGCTGGGCGTGTGGGAAGTTGAGATCAGCTTCGATTTTGGCTGACACAATAAACATCTAAACATTATGTTTTAGCCGTTTTTTCAGTCAAACTCATAAATTTTTCCAGATAGGGCCATGGAGAGGCATTGTTGTTATTGACATCATCATCTTCATCAATGCCATCAGCCCTGGAAACATCGAATCCCTCTGCCATTTCGTGCGGACTGGTTAATGTGATCTGTTAAATTGCATTCATTCATTCAGTGGTCTGTTTTGATTTGCACTTCCTGGTTTGCGGAGCTGGAGTCCCACCCTATCCTGCCTCTGATTGGCCTACCCGTAATGTTTTGGCCTAACCTTACCCAATTGTGAGTCGTCATACTCATATCTAAACCAACCAACCAATCATAGTGGGTTTTCTGCGTGGAGTTTTATTTTTTTTCACAAATCTTTATGTCTGTTTCTCCGGATAGTAGCGTGTAGCGTTTCCTCACGCTACATCACTACTTCGTTCTAAAAATAGCTGCACTACAGAGAACGCTACTTGGTTCAAAAGTAGCGACGCTACCATCACGCTACTAAGAATTGTAGTTAAGCTATGTAGCGTCGCTACTTGTAGCTAGCTACTGCCCATCACTGCATAGTAGTAAGGTGCTAGTAAAAGACAGTTATTTATATATATATATTATATTGTAGAAATCATCGGAATAGAGAAACGCACAATCAGTTGACAACACAAAGTCGTCTGTCATTTATTTTGCAGTAGCACAAGTGACAGCTGTCAGAACTATGCCGGGCTAGCATATGGATAAAAGTTCCCATATTATGTGCATTACACAAACTAAAAACAGATATTACATTAGATTACACAAACTAAAAACAGATATTACATTACATTACACAAACTAAAAACAGATATTACATTACATTACACAAACTAAAAACAGATATTACATTACACAAACTAAAAACAGATATTACATTACATTACACAAACTAAAAACAGATATTACATTACATTACACAAACTAAAAACAGATATTACATTACACAGGGTGTCCGCGGGACCTTAAAAAGTCTTAAAAAGTCTTAAATTCAACTATCAACTATTAAGGCCTTAATTTGTCTTAAAATGTCTTAAATCCGACTTTAGTTTAGTTTAGTTTAATTGATTTGTATTTATTTGCACTCGTTAATTTAACATGGGAAAGTGCAAATTTAATGAGAACTGGCTCGAAAACCCTCTGTTTGCACCGTGTGGTTGGTCCCAGTGAAAGTACGAGGCCCGCTGCAAACTCTGCAAAAAGGATTTTAAACTGGGAACGATGGGAATAAAAGCAGTCGAGTCACGCATGCACAGCGCTAAGCATGTTACCTCTACAAAAACCCGCCTGCAGACAACTTCAATATCAAATTTCTTTTCGACGCCGTCCACATCAACTGCTCAGGGACAGGTAGGTCTACCACCAATTACATCTGCACCTGTCCGGGTAACGTTCGGCTCCACGCCAACCCTTGAAGCTGAGGTACTGTGGGTTCTAAATACGGTCGCAAAGCATCAGTCCTACAATGGAAATGAGGGACTAGGAGAGGTGTTTCAAGCGATGTTCCCTGACTCTGTTAGGATCTATGCGTAACAGTACTGTATATTTGCATATCATGTATGTCACAAATGTAACGGTAATATATACCTGTATGTCATGTATATCCCTATGCCATAAATGTCATGTATGTTGTGCATGTCATAAATGTCACTATGAATTGAAAATGGGGGACCCTGATGTAAACTAGACAAACGTCTTTCTCTGGTCTGCATCCCCTTATTATTGTGTGTATTGAGCTGTACTGTATTGTACCCATTCTGAAATCTGTTAAATAAAGTATTCATTCAACCAAACCACAAAAACAAAACAACTGGATGAATGAAAACTTTATTTAACAGATTGCAGAATGGGTACAATACAGTACAGCTCAATACACACAATAATAAGGGGATGCATTGCAGACCAGAGAAAGACGTTTGTCTTGTTTACATCAGGGTCCCCCATTTTCAATTCATATTGACATACACAACATAGAATAGATAGAATAGAAATACTTTTATTATCCCGTGGGAAATTTGACACTGCAAATCGCTCAACATTTAAACAGGACAGGTCACGAATTAGAATAATAACACAAATCAATAAAGTTGCCTAGGATAAGAGTAGAGTAAAATAGAATAAAAATGAAATAAAATATACAGAAATAAATACAGTAAAAACATACATGACATCATGACATACAGGTATATACTGTAGTACTGTTACATTTGTGACATACGATATGCAAATAATATACAGTACTGTTACCCAGAGATCATAACAGAAAATAGTATATATATATGATGGGGATGAGACTGTACATTAGGAGGAGGGGGGGGGTTGGACATTTACCGTGGCCAGTTTCGAATTGCAGCCTCCCGTAGGTGCTCTTTAAGAGCGGTTTTGAATGTGGGCAGGGGTAAAGTGGGTTTTAGGAGTGAGGTTAAGCAGTAGTCTGACCAGTTTGTTTTGTGATGTTTGTAATCTTGTTTTTAGTGCCTTTGAGGTGCTTTGGTACCATGAGGTGCAGGCATAGTCGTAGTACCCTTGAATGAGTGTACTGAGAGTACCCATGATTTTTGCCATTTTGTTATCGTGAAATTGGTATTAAATTTAATTCTGAGTGGCATTAAAAAGTCTTAAAAAGCCTTAAATCTGACTGGGCTAAACCTGCAGATACCCTGTTACATTACACAAACTAAAAACAGATATTGTCTGAATTACTAGAAGAAAGAAATGCACCACCTTTGGCTGATAGTAATTTATAAATTCCTTAGGATTTCTTTTGGTCTAATAAATGTTTAAGGTTCTTAGATGGATCCCCTGCTGCCTCCTCCTCCTCTTCCTCCTCCTCCTCCTCTTCCTCTTCCTCCTCCTCCTAATCCTCCTCCTGCTCTTAAACATCCTGCTCCTCCTCCTCATCATCCTCCTCTTCCTCATCGTCCTCCTCCTCTTCCTCATCTTCCTCTTCCTCCTCCTCCTAATCCTCCTCTTCCTCCTCCTCCTCCTGCTCCTAATCCTCATCTTCCTCCTCCTCCTCCTCCTCCTCTTCCTCATCCTCTTCATCCTCCTCTTCCTCCTCCTCCTCCTCCTGCTCCTAATCATCATGCTCCTCCTCCTCCTCCTCCTCTTCCTCTTCCTCCTGCTCCTACTGCTCCTAATCATCTTCCTCCTAATCCTCCTCATCCTCCTCCTAATCCTCCTCCTGCTCCTCCTCCTGCTCCTCCTCCTCCTCCTCCTGCTCCTCCTCCTCCTCCTCCTCCTCATCCTCCTCCTCCACGGGGAGCAGCGTACTGGCTCATGTAAAATGGCAGACCATGCATTATGCAGCAGCTTAGGCAACCGTGCCGGGTCTTCATGTCCTCGGCTACAGTCGACTTGTCGCTGCTCTGGTCGTAGCGCTCCACGTTGGAGATGGAGGTGAAGCCATTGTAGCCTCCGACCACAAAGAGCAGGTCGTCCAGCACCGCAATGCCAAAGTGGCTGCGGGGGGTGAGTATGGCAGGCAGGGCGCTCCAGGAGTCAGTCAAGGGGCTGTAGGCCTCTGCGCTATGCAGGGCGTTTCCATAGTCAAACCCTCCCACCTGAGGACAGGACACATGAGAGGAATGTTTTAGTGTGTGGTTAAGGCAGGCAGACACTGTATTAATCCATTTAGGGAAATGAGGGCATCACAGAAGCATTGAAAGTCAAATGATACATATCTATAAAATATCTAGTATAAAGCATTTGTCTCTGTGTGCACCTACCGCATAGACTTGTCCTCCATACGCAGCGACACACACTCCGCCACGCCTGCTGCTCATGGGGGCGATCAGAGTCCACTGGTTAGTGTCTGGGCTGTAGCACTCAGCTGTGAGCAGATATTCTGTCCCGTTGTAGCCACCACAGATGTAAACCTGTAATAAGAAAGAATATTCTAATTTAGTTTATATATTCCATTTGATTTCATTCTACTTTAATTGTCTGTTAACACTTTCATTGCCGGCCTTGTTTACCTTTTACCCCGTTGAATGCCATCATCCACTTCAATGTTAGCGTTAAAAACGCCTAATCTATGTTTTAAATTATGGCTATGTGTCTAATCTGCCCGTCGCTTATCAATGACTTGTTTGCAGTCAACATTGTCAAAGCGGATTGTTTTTTAATCGGTTCATATCCTTTTTATAGCATTTCGAAAAGCTACCCAGATAGCAAAAGACATTAATTAAATGTTGGATTTTGGTCAGATTGGTTATTTTTGGTTGAGGTTGAAAAAGCTATGTTTATTCAATATCTAAATTACAGACACCATTTCAACATTTGAAAAACTGTTGTTGAATCGATTTAGTATAGATGCTTGTTTTTCAATGTTGAAATGCCCAACAATGAAATTACATGGTTACAACGTAGTGCTGATAATCCCCCCTCCCCTCCCCCCTCCCCTTCGAGGGGGTAGGTCGTAAGCAACTCGCGAGGCCAGCTAGAAGATCTCACGGGACTTGAGGCATTAAAAGAAAAACTTGGCGCCATGGTGTCTTCATTCAGCGTGACTAGTCAAGTGCGCACACGTCTTTGGTAAGTCCTTGACAATATAATGTATTATGCTATTCACATTAGGCATGTGCCGGTAACCGGTTTCACGGTTTGAAAATGTCAAAACCCCCGGCCTGGAAAGTAGCGTTAACTTATAACAGCGCGAGCTAACGTACGTCAGCTATACGTCAGCTCAACCATGCGAGTCTGCTAGCTTAGCCAGCTAACGTCAGCTCGACCATGCGAGTCTGCTAGCTTTAGCCAGCTACACAGACCATGCGAATCTGATAGCTTAGCAAGCTAACGTCAGCTCGACCATGCGAGTCTGCTAGCTTTAGCCAGCTACACAGACCATGCGAATCTGATAGCTTAGCAAGCTAACGTCAGCTCGACCATGCGAGTCTGCTAGCTTTAGCCAGCTACACAGACCATGCGAATCTGATAGCTTAGCAAGCTAACGTCAGCTACACTCTGACGTCACGAGAACGGCGCCATCTTTGTATGGGGGAAACAAATGGATTTCTACTGATCAAATGTCTGCGTTGAGCTCTGTTTTTATTACATATTTTACCACATTCTTGTTGATTTCATAACCTTTTCATATAATTTGTTTTGAAAATATTGAGGCCAACATGGCATTTCACTATTTCGAAAGCCTTTCTGGTGATTCTAAAGTGTATGTTTCCCCCCCAAGCCATAGACATGCACTTAGACAGAAAGTTAAACAGAAAGGAAGTTGACTTCGAGAATGATTCCAATAACTGCTATTATTCGAGATCATTCTACCACAAAAGGTAACGTTTATGACAAATATTGAAACATAGTTAGTTTATCTTCCCTATTGTTAGCATTCAGCAACAATTAGATTTGAAAAGTTTCAAAATGGTGCCACCTTGATCAAATAAAAAAGCTACTGTACATTACAGTAGATTTCATTATCTGTTCTCATGCACGCTGGTGATACTAAATCCAAATTGAACTCGGGCATTTGAAAGATAATATATGTATATATATAAATGTGCGAATTGGCTATAATAAGGTAATTTATGAGCCTGCTATTGTATATTCTATGATAATATTTCAAATTACATTGGTCCGGATGGGAGAATTCAGTACAGTATCTACAGAACCTTCTGTTTAATAATCTTCCCTTTATTTATTTTACACTCAAGAAGGTATTGAACAAGATCAGTGGCAGTTTTTAATGTTTGGTCATTATTAGCATGGTGTTATTCACTGTCAAAGATGCAAAGAAAAATCATAATTAATATTCTCCTTGTTTCATCACAATTTAAGCAAGCCTAGTAATAGACACAATATTTCTGACACTGTGAATATACATTAGATAGATAGATGACGCTATACAAGAATATGCAAATGGCCCTTGTAGAAGTGGAGCAATATTCCATTTACCTAGGTATATATTTTAGGCGGATTTTCAGAAAATAGGCTCCGGGTGGAAGAGGTTAAATATTTTAAAATATGTTGGAAGGACCTGATAAATTAATAATTTGGCTGATATATATATTTGTTTTATGCATATATTATTTTAATAATTTTTTCCCCTCTATTTTCAGGGTTGTGCTACAAGAGAAGAGGACTGGAGGATTCACTGCAAAAAAAAGGCCAAGTAATAACAAAAAAATTATAATCAGCACCACCTCTTTTCTATTTAGACCTGTTGTAACCTATACGTTATTATATACCTTTCAATCCGGGAGTTAATGGGTTAAGATGGCTTCTTATGAATCGTATTGGGCTAAAAGACGTAGAGTCATTCGAACTGTAAGGGGCATAGAGAAAGATATCCTTAAGGAATATGAGGAATCTCTGCATAATCAAAGAGAAAATATTTACCCCTGTGTGAATAGGGAACCTGCCTTCACAAGCTCACACTTTTCCCAACTAGATGCACTACCAGCTTCACATGTAGACATAGAAAATGGTCATATAGATGGCAGTGTAGCTGGCAATGATGAAGTTGAGTCCGATGTGCAAATGAAAAATGATCATTCTGATGGTAGTGCAGTAGCTCGAAATGAAGTTGATCATATGCAAATGGAAAATGATGATATAGACGATGAAGCTGGCAATGATGAAGATGAATCAGATTCTCACTATGAGAGCGATGAGGAGCAGCCGCCTAGTCAGGATCTGCTTATAAGGAGCCTAAAATATTGGGCAACATCCTACTCCATTAGTCTTGTTGCTTTGTCTGCTCTGCTGTCCATCTTAAAGCTATTTCACCCTAAGCTCCCTAAAGATGGAAGGACTCTGCTTGGAACACAATCTCATGTTGCAACCACTCAAATGCAAGGTGGCGAGTACTATCATTTTGGATTGGTGCGAGGAATACTTTCACGATTAAAATGTTTAAGTTTACCAGTGAACCTCACAACTCTTACTTTACAGTTCAATATAGATGGTCTCCCCCTCTTTAGGAGTTCAAGACTTCAATTCTGGCCTATACTTGCAATCCTGAATTGTGATTACACTAAGTCCCCATTTATTGTCGGTATATTTAGTGGTTTAAGCAAGCCAAAGTGTGTTGTTGAGTATCTGCAGAAATTTGTTAGCGACCTTAAAAATGTGCTGGCTAATGGCATTGTTCATAATGGTAAGAAATTGAATGTACAGGTTTCCTCATTTGTGTGTGATGCTCCTGCTAGGGCCTACGTTAAGAATATTAAGTCACATAATGGTTATTCAGGGTGTGACAAGTGTGACCAAGAGGGTGTGTGGAGGAACAAAATGACGTATCCAGAAACAAATGTCAGGCTCAGGACGGATTCGAGTTATTGTGATATGATTGATGAGGAACACCACTTGAAACAGAAACTCAGTCCTTTAACAGGGATAGTAAAGATGGTTTCTTCATTCCCAATAGATTATATGCACCTCTGTTGTCTTGGGTTGATGAGAAAACTGTTGCATATGTGGTTAAAGGGCAATCTAGCCACTAGGCTTCCTTCACAAACAGTTAACAGTATATCAAGCAAACTGCTGGTGTTACATTCCCACACCCCTGTTGAATTCAATCGCAAGCCAAGAGGTTTGAATGAGCTTGATCGTTGGAAAGCTACTGAGCTCCGATCCTTCATGTTATACTGGGGTCCTGTAGTTCTGAAGGATTGCCTTCCCAGTGAGTTTTATGACAACTTCATGTTGTTTTCAGTGGCCATGTATTTGTTTTTGTCTCCTGGAACTTCTGGCCAAATGGTTGAATTTGCACATAGATTAATGATATCCTTTGTGGGCCACTTTGGACAGTTGTATGGTACGGGTGAGATTGTGTTCAGTGTCCACCAGCTTATACATTTAGCAGATGAATACAAACAATTTGGACCTTTAGATAATGTTTCAGGGTTCCCTTTTGAGAATTATCTTGGCCAAATAAAGCATCTTTTACGCAAGCCACACCAACCTCTACAACAGGTAGTCAAAAGGCTGTCAGAAATGCCACATGTTGAGGTTCCATTAGCAACAGATCAACCAGTTTTAAAGCACATTCATACTGATGGTCCACTTCCTCAACATTTCAGTGTTGCTCTACAGTACACAAAGGTCTCCAGTTGTCGTTTTACCTTGTCTACAAAGCAGGGGGATAATTGTATTCAGGTGGGAGATACAATTGCAGTAGTGCAGAATATAGTCCAGGAAGAAGGTGAGGTCTATGTGATCTACAGAAAGTTCAGACACCAAGAATTATATTACACTTATCCCTGCGAGTCCTCCCTCATAGGTACATACAAGGTTAGAGAGTTGTGTGATGAGATCGGGGTTGGTAAAATTAGCTTTATTAAACGTAAATGTGTTCTGTATCCAGAGGGAAATAGCCTCATAGCTATTCCAATAGCTCATCTGCAGTAGACATCTTATGATTCATGTTTTTGTCATTATAATTTTTTTATCATTAATATTCTAATTTAATTTATTGTACACAGAATGGAAAGTGAGGTGGTGCTCTGGGGCGTTGTACTGTTTCCAAATGGCGGAACTGCAACAGTTCTTTCCAGCTGGTTCAATCCAACGGAAGGTACATTATTATGGCCCCCAAAAAACACAAATTATTCAAAGGCCCTTAAAGAAAACATGATGCCCTGTGAAGGATGGACCACATATGACAAAATTCGGCTCTTAATTACTTGTGGTAAGTATAGTCACTGCTATTGTCTGATGTGAATTGTTCCTCATACTTCTTATTAATGTCATGCTGTATTTTCTGCTTGTTCTTTTACAGACTCATTTGTAAAGGCCAAGCAACATGAAGACAAGTACGTGACTACTGGATGTCTAACCACTGATTTGGAATCTGAAGAGGAAGCAGATGTACGTCGGAAAAGAAGAGCAAGGTACAGTTGAATTCCTCGTGATAGTTTTTGGTTAAACAGAAATGGGCCATGGGCTGGCTCCTGAACAGTGTCTCAAGGATTGCTCAATTAATTGAATTATCCTGGGAGCCTGGGAATGTTAAATTTTTTTTTTTTAGGACAAATCATATGCACGCAGTGGAGTCAGATGAAGAGCCAGACAGCAGGGTGACGCGAAGATATGCCAAGCCACCTGATGTTCATTTCCCAGGTATAGTGGTGACACTTGTCAGTTATGACACTAACTGCTACACCTACTTTAAGTATTGCCATGTATAATTCCATTTATTTATTAATACAGTGCAGCCAGAATCCAGCCAGTACCCCTCGGTGCCAACATCAAATGCAAGCAGTGGTATGTCATTATTTACTAACATAGCAGAACAAAATGTAGTTGCATGAGAGCTTTACAAGCATTTAGTTCCTCTGTCAATACATCCAAACATATCAGTCAGGTTATGTGTTCAAAAGTTACAGTGTCCACTATTCATGTCTTGTGTTCCCTTCTTTTAGTCTCTGGAGGAAGCTGCTCGGTCTCTGGAGGAAGCTGTTCGGAGAATAACCAGCCTAATAATGGTAAGTGAATCACTTCACACTACTAAGTCAGGGTGGAGCCGGTGGACAGATTGTAAATGTGCTTTTGATAGCATTCATTGTTCATGTTTTGTTGTGTTCTCTCATTTTAGGCTTTGGTGGAAGCTTCTTGGCACAGTTGGAGTCAATGGACCACTGCAATGATGGTAAGTAGATTAATAAACTAGATATAGCTATGTGATTCTCTCAGCCACTCTTGTGTCTCCAGTCTGTTTCAATAGGTGGCGGTTGGATTACTAGTCCTGCCTTACTGGATACCTTACTGACTGGAAATGTTAGTTAAATGGGTGGAAATGTAAAGTTGAGTGCATATATGAGTAGCTTATTCAGTGTCTCACTATTTTGCAATGAGCTGTTAATGTTGGCATGATATTATATGAGAACTTGTATTTTACAGTGACTAATTACGGTTATTTTAATCCATTTCAGGAGGGAACCACACTGGACAAGTAAGGAATGGTATGTCTTTTGCTTGCTACTGTATATGGTGCTCATTGATACTTTGATGGTGCTTACCTTATTTTGTTAATTCTGTCGCTCTTTCTCTAGGAAAGCCAATGTATAACTCCAGCCCCTACCACACTGTGCCATCAGAGCGAGCAAGGAATGGTATGCATTTCTCATCTTAAATGTTGTTTTTTTGGGTAAAATTCCATAATTCGTGTTCAATGTAAACAATGATGTGTGTCCTTTATTCTCTTTCTATTAGACTTCAATGCCAACTATAGCCGTGGCTCCAGATCAGCTGACTTCAACTCACATCGCCTGGGTAAAGATGCCTATATTCCACTTTACCCCCCGCCTCCCCCATACACAATGACCTAATGTGCAATGCTGATGCCATGTTGATTTCTTCAGCTTCAGCTCCTGAAACGCCGCGGGGAAGATTCCATGGAGAGCCCAGTCAAATGTTACAAGGCAAGTATCATTTTCTGATGCATTGAGAAACATATGTCCCTTGTGACTTTACAGTCTTTGTAACTTTTTTTTTCATGTAATTTGTCATGGTGTTTATAGGCTTAATATTTAAGCACTTAATGGTTACTATAAGTTAGGGGTGCAAAGACTTAAGCGTCACATTTAAATGTAAATAGTAACGTTGTTGTCATGTGATGATCCCTTTAATTAGACGTGATTTGAATGTGCTGAAGGCCCTTATTGCTTAGTGTCATTCTAAATGATTGAAATGGTGAATCTATCCTTGAAATTTAATGTAAAACCAATTGTTTTTCTTCAAGACCTTGCTGCCAACAAAAACACCAGGATGCTTGCAGAGCTACTCGTGGAGGTGAAGCAAATTTCACATGACGTTCAGTTTCTGAAGACTGAAATGGCTAAATCCACCTTTAACGATCACGGAGCTGGACCTGAATCACAGAGAGAAGAGAACTTCCCCATCGTGCTGCCACTCACCAATGAGGAGCAGTTTGATGAGGCTGAAGCTGCACTGAAGGACGAAACAGTCCGTCGAAAGATGGTGAACATTTTTGTATTTTGTTAAAAATTTATTGTTTGAAATCTAAGTGTTTATAATGTCTGAATTGTAGGAGTGGAGGCATTTATTTAGTTTTTTGCTTGGATGTGTGCTTGGCATAGACATATTGTGAAAATAGCCTTGCAATGATATGCGGGATGATATTTATTTCTTAGTCAATATTTGACAATTCATTTAGCTAATTTGTTTGATGGTATTGTTTGTTGAGTTTTGACACAGTAATGGTCTTTCTTTAGAGTTAATAAAAAAAAGTCTTAAAATGTGTACTTAAAACATCATATTCTGTCCATTTGACATAGTACAATGTACACTTTAGCACACTCACTTTTTTTCCTCTCCAATCTGTTAAGACAACCCGCCTGGCATTAATCGGAGGGACCAACTCAGAAAATATGATCCGGCGAATGCTATCTGCTACCATGACAAACTGTCTAGCATGCATCTTCAACTGGGCGGGAAAGGGACCGAAGAGGGCCTTCAAGGACACACTGATGCAGGACTGCATGTTTGGTGAGTCAATCTGCACCTCAAAATACTAGGTTTACTACAGTGGATTTAGCTATTTTGATGATGGATATTTCATTTAATTAAGTATTTTCACTTTTATCTCAAGTAAATACGAATGGATGCATTTTTATCACCATGGAATGAGCCTGATGGAACATGAAACCACTCTTAAAGAAACACCTCACCCATTTCCAACCTTAACGTCATATAAGTGGTCCTCTGTAATGCTCACAATAAGATTTTTTACGAGCATTAATGTGGATCAATTATATGACTATGGGGTTGAAAATGCACCTAAGGCCACCTGAAAATCTAGTACACTAAAAAGGACACTGTTCACTTTGGAATGGAACGTGCCCACTGCAGCTTTCTTGTTTATCTTTAAGTATTCTTTTTTTCTTTTTTCCCAGCGGCTGCTCGTCAATTTGACCGCAAGTTGACTGACTTGATATACAGAGATGCACTGCAGAAGTGGCTGCGTTATGCACCTGAGAGGAATGGCGGGATACGAAGAAAGACAAAGACTTAAAAGGACAAATGGTTTGGAGGACAGTGGGTTTCATGGGAGTTGGATCATTGGAAGCTGATCCAGGGGCAACATTTATCTCCAGCATCTCTGGTTGCAGCTGTCGCGTGCATGCGTGCGTGCATATGTTTAGCCCCTAGTTTAGCCTCCAGGACCACCCCTAATTTAGCCTCCAGGACCACCCCCTAGTTGAGACTCAGCCCCCCTCAGGACCACCCCCTAGTTTAGACTCAGCCCCCCTCAGGACCACCCCCTAGTTTAGACTCAGCCCCCTTCCAGACCACCCCTAGTTGAGACTCAGCCCCCCTCAGGACCACCCCCTAGTTTAGACTCAGCCCCCCTCAGGACCACCCCCTAGTTTAGACTCAGCCCCCCTCAGGACCACCCCCTAGTTTAGACTCAGCCCCCCTCCAGACCACCCCTAGTTGAGACTCAGCCCCCCTCAGGACCACCCCCTAGTTTAGACTCAGCCCCCCTCAGGACCACCCCCTAGTTTAGACTCAGCCCCCCTCCAGACCACCCCTAGTTGAGACTCAGCCCCCCTCAGGACCACCCCCTAGTTTAGACTCAGCCCCTCAGGACCACCCCCTAGTTGAGACTCAGCCCCCCTCAGGACCACCCCCTAGTTTAGACTCAGCCCCCCTCAGGACCACCCCCTAGTTTAGACTCAGCCCCCCTCCAGACCACCCCCTAGTTTAGACTCAGCCCCCCTCAGGACCACCCCCTAGTTTAGACTCAGCCCCCCTCCAGACCACCCCTAGTTGAGACTCAGCCCCCCTCAGGACCACCCCCTAGTTTAGACTCAGCCCCCCTCAGGACCACCCCCTAGTTTAGACTCAGCCCCCCTCCAGACCACCCCTAGTTGAGACTCAGCCCCCCTCAGGACCACCCCCTAGTTTAGACTCAGCCCCCCTCAGGACCACCCCCTAGTTTAGACTCAGCCCCCCTCCAGACCACCCCTAGTTGAGACTCAGCCCCCCTCAGGACCACCCCCTAGTTTAGACTCAGCCCCCCTCCAGACCACCCCTAGTTGAGACTCAGCCCCCCTCAGGACCACCCCCTAGTTTAGACTCAGCCCCCCTCAGGACCACCCCCTAGTTTAGACTCAGCCCCCCTCCAGACCTTAGTGTGACGATGTACCTTGGCACGCTGGCACGCCACACAGGAGGCCGCCCATACTTTGACGTCCTTCCTAAGGCCCGGCCAGACGAACTTGGCCCCTACCAACTTGACCGACGCCTTTACCCCAGGGTGTGAAAGGGCATGAATGGTGTCAAATACCCTGTGGCGCCAGTCAGTTGGAACCATGGGGCGGGGCTGGCCAGTGGAGACGTCACAGAGGAGCGTGGCGCCGCTGTCGTGAAACACCACATCCTCAAGTCGAAGTCCTGTCACAGCCGTCCTGAACGCCTGAAGGTCTGAGTCGGTGAGCTGGTCAGCAGCCATGGCAGCATAGTCGATGCCCGGGTGCACAGGGCTGACGTGCGCCCGGGAGAGGCAGTCTGCCACCTGAAATGCTAATTGTTGGTTTTGCATGCTTATTCAAGTTCAGAAGGTTGTCAGTAGTCGGTAGTCTGAATGGAGTGATGATTAATGATGGATTAATGGATGCTATTTATAGTGTGGATGTGAATATATTATATAGATGTACATCTCTAATGTGTCTCTATAATACTCTGAAGTATTATACTTAGTTTAGCAATAGGTAAAAGTGTTTTTAGATAGATTTAACTTTTAGATTTGATTCTGCGTTGGAATTTTGGAAAACAACACTTCCTGGAAGATTCTATAGGGGTTCAAGGTTCAGAGTTCTGTATGAATATTTTCAATAACTGTTATTATTCAGTCATTTTTGTATGGGAGAGTCAGCTGAATGTCAGCTGATCTGGAGCCACGTGCGTAGTTGGCATCGAAGTCTAATAGAAAGAGAAGGGACATGCATCATTAAATAGTTTCAATGGTGCCACCCTGATAAAATAAAAAAGCTACTGTACATTACAGTAGATTTCATTATGTTCTCATGCACGCCTGGTGATACTAAATCCAAATTGAACTCAGGCATTTCAAAGAGAATATGTATGTGCGAAGGTTCAGAGTTCTGTATGAATATTTTCAATAACTGTTATTATTCTGTCATTTTTGTATGGGAGAGTCAGCTGAATGTCAGCTGATCTGGAGCCACGTGCGTAGTTGGCATCGAAGTCTAATAGAAAGAGAAGGGACACGCATCATTAAATAGTTTCAATGGTGCCACCCTGATAAAATAAAAAAGCTACTGTACATTACAGTAGATTTCATTATCTGTTCTCATGCACGCCTGGTGATACTAAATCCAAATTGAACTCAGGCATTTCAAAGAGAATATGTATGTGCGAAGGTTCAGAGTTCTGTATGAATATTTTCAATAACTTATTATTCTGTCATTTTTGTATGGGAGAGTCAGCTGAATGTCAGCTGATCTGGAGCCACGTGCATAGTTGGCATCGAAGTCTAATAGAAAGAGAGGCATTTCAAAGAATATGTATGTGCGAATTAATTGGCTTTAATAAATGGTTAAAGCAATAAATTGTCTGTTTCTTTGTTCATAGAGCATGTCGTAAAGCAGCTGTTCTCAACCTTGGTTTCTTGAAGAAGAAAAAAATTCGAAATAGCCGATCTACAAGCTTGCAACATATTTTCGAATATTCACATAGAATGGCATAATTATAATCAAGTTTGGAGTCCCCAAATATTTTTCCTGTGAGGTCTTTGTATAAAAAGGTTGAGAACCACTGCAGTAAAGCATATGGACCATTTCAGCATGTTTCAACCTTCCTCTGTATGTTTTTAATATGTCTCATTTAAGCCAAAAATAATCACTTTACTCTATTTGGTGTTTTAAAGTTCTGCAGGGGTTGCTCCAAGCCTGTTTATCAGTGACATCACTGCCATTCAGGCATATGGCAGTAATGTCACTAGTAGACACCTTTTAGCATGCTCCCGGTGGAACTACAACTAATAATATAATTTAGATGTAAAATGATTATTTTTCTTTATTAATGAGGCATATTAAAAGCATACAGAGGAAGGTTGAAAAAGTGCTGAAATGGTCATTCAATAATATCATTATTTCAATGTATAATGCAATATATATATATAGTTGAATCAATGTTGATGCAATGCTACATTATTTCAATGTTGATCATATCATAGTTGAATCAACGTTGATTCATTGTCGGCTTTCAAATTGAAATTTCTAAATTTTGGTTGAAAATCCAATGTTCTTTCCATGTTGATCATAGCGAGCACTTTCAATGCCATTTTCTATGTCTGATATCAATGTTGATTCCAATCTTCAGCCTGACAAAAACACAATGTTGATTCAACAATTTTTTGCTATCTGGGTATCGTTCTCTCGAATTATTTTGGAAAATTGAAAGATTTTCCCCATAAACAGCATTTATTGGAATATTCTCAAATACACTAGACACGTTGTCTTTATGAATCGTTTTCAAATAAACGCTAGATTATCAATAGTATATGTGTACGTATGCACGCTATAGACACAAGCTGAAAAATCTATTCTCTCGTTCCCGCAAGATCACACACACACACACACACACACACACACACATACATAGGGACACAGTGTTATCTCCGTGAATACAGCTCCTATTACCCCAAGACTGCTAACATAGACTCCTTACCTTAGATCAGATTGTTAACAGAACTCAACTTAGGGCGACAATAATGTGGTCAAGAGGCATGGTTTCTATCTTGTGCCTGAACTGGCGTGGCTTCTTTTATTCACATGTAAGCAGCAGTAGTACAACTCTTCTCTCTCTGAGAGACATTGGGGGAGAGAAGGAAAGGGGTGGATACCTTTCCTTTTATAGTTGCCATAAGGTAGGGTACCTGGGTGGCTCCGCCTAGAGCGCCCTCTGGTGGGAGCAGATATATATACAACTAGACCATCACTAGTGGAGACAATCACATATGCAGGTCAGCGTTTCCGTTAGCCGGTAATTACCGGTATTTGACCGGCAAAATCTGTTGAAGTCCGACATATTTAATCTCTCCGGTCTTAATGTCCGGTGAAAATAATTCCCTGAGTCTAAGCACAATTTGATTATTTGAATTGTATTAAAATAGGCTAAAATTAAATAGCCTATGCGATGAACGAAACGATCATTACATTTGTTTCCTCGTTGCTTCTAATAATGACAACGACGTTGTCAGCGAGAGCTTAGTGCTGGATGTGCGAACTTTTGTGAAGCTGCAGAGCCAGAGCAACAGCAGCACAATGCAGTACTCCAGCAGTACTCCAATTCAGCCATTTTCAGCCAATGTTGGGTGGGGGGCGCTGCTGTGCGGTCCCCAGAAAAGAGCCAATAACAGCTGAATCAGCTGCTCTGCAGCGCCATACTCTTTGCAAATAAGTCGTTGCGAGGTGGAGAGAGTCGTCACGCAAACCACGATAATGTTGCCGTCTCTCTGCTTTCTCAGTTCTTCGCTTGATATAATTAATACAAATGTCCAATATAACAGAATTCGTTAGCTCATAAAAATGTGATTATAACAGACGGCTGTTTAGTGTCGGACCGACTGCCCACATACGCGGTCTATTTTATTTCAAGTCAGCAGCAGCACGGAGTATCGAGGGACTTATTTTATTTGGAATATATTAATGACTGTATACGCAAAAGTAGCCTAGTTTTAAGTAATAATATTATAAATCTACATGCCTTGAGGATGACATTCTTTATATAGCCTGCCTATCAATTGTTTTAAAGCTCAATAAACTATGACCGGAATTAATCTCATTTGTCCGGTAGATTGAAATCTTGCAGGTCACGGAGACCGGCAACAATTTTTTCTAACGGAAACCCTGATGCAGGTAAACAATTACCAGTGTAAACAGTCATATTGCACAGTTAGACAGTTACTAACAATCCTATACAGAGCCTCTGATCTCAACACAGATGTTCTCCAAAAAGATTATTCCAATTCCTGATTGCCATTCCAAATATCGATCGCGTTGATTGATTGATTATTGGCTGCTGTAAATATATAATCCAGGCTGCTTTCCGTCCCGCGATCAGATCCCTGTTCATCACACGGCTCATCAGCACAAGGAGCCTCTTGGCTCCACCTCTACATATCTACAGATCCCAGGTCAGTCTAAGCGACTGACCTGCAGTTACACAGAGATAGACGATAGGGGGCGCTTTTTTCCAATCTGAGCTCCTGTAGGGGCTGTTGTACCAACGGGAGACTCGGTTGATGAAATATGAATTCAGATCGCTAATAAAAAATGTATACGACATTTGTCGTCGTCGGCACTCACCGGGGGGGCTGATAAAACGAGATATGTCGTCGCCGGCACTGAAAGTGTTAATGTTGATGCACCAAAGGACCCAGACACATCTTTTGTATGTGCAAGCTTACTTGGCAATAAAGACATTTATGATTTCTGATCTAAGTTTCCTTGTGTTCATCTACCACCATGTGTCCCTCAGTTCCACCCACCTTGCCCTGGAGGGCTGCTGCCCCGGCGTAGCTCCTGTGCTCCAGCATGGGTGAGATCACTGTCCACTGGTTGGTTTCAGGCTCGTAGCGCTCGGCGGTGTTCAGTACCACGCAACTGTCTCCTCTCCCTCCCATGGCGTAGATACAGCTTCCCAACGCGACCACGCTGAGGTTACGGCGGCGTAAGTGCATGGGAGCCGCCTGCAGCCAGCTGCGAGTGATGGGGTTGAACCTGCGCACACTGCTGAAATACTCTACGCCGTCCCAGCTGCCGACGCAGTAGACCAGACCGTGGAGATAAGCGGTGCCGTGGTACCACCGGGGACTCTCCCCCTCAACGTTCACGTCCATCCATCCACCGGCTCGGATATCGTAAGCCTCCATGCCATTGGTCAGGATGCCGCCACTCCAGCCTCCGATGGCCAATAGGACCTCCTGGGGCAGGCGTGGGCGGGTCAGGGGGTTTGGGAGCCTGTCGGAGCCAGGGGGGTTCAGGACGCTGAGGATGAGGGGCCTGCAGTCATGGCTGTCCCTCACCACAGGGTTGTTCTGGACGTTGTTCAGCAAGTAGTCAGGCTTCATCAAGCCCATGCGAACCTGGGAAGAGACAAGCAGACAGCGGGTACAACTTAGACATCAGTTGTAGATGGTTTCTGTTGCTAGGGAACAGTTTGGACCCAAATGTTTGAGAACCACTGTACTAGGGAACCTAGTGTTGTTTTAATGTAATGCACAGTAATATAATTAGTTACCTTGGCCAGCAGCAAAGGGATGTGTGTTTTACGCTCCTCACGGGAGTGGTCGATCCAACGGAGGACGGCCTCGAACACCGTCTCCTCGCTCTTCACGTTCAGATCATCCCTCTCGATGATGTCCACCAGTTGCTGCAGGGACAGCTCCACAAACTCCTGTGAGACACGCAACATCTCCTCAAAGTGGCACACGATGCAGAGATGGGCCTTGCGCCTCAGGTCAGGGCAGCAGTAGATGTCCGCGAACATCCAGATGCCGACACAGTTTTCCAGAGACAGCTGGCCTTCTAGGAAGTCAGAGCACGCTCCTACTATGCCAGTGACGAGAAGCTGGTCTGCAGCCACCAGCAGCTCTTCCACGTTCTCTGCTGTCACCAGCACAAAGCGTGTGTAGGCGTACTCTATGATGAGCTGCATCATACCCGGGGACACCCCAGGGATAGTGTAGACTGCTTTCTCTGAGTCGCTCCAGCGAGTGAAGAGGGCTCTGTGGGACGCAGAGTATAGAGATATCTGATGAGTAAACAGTAAGCAACATTCTGTCCTGTGTAGTAATATATTTTCACTGTAGAAGTATAGGGTCTTAGCACAGTAGAAGTATAGTATTGTTTTACAGTAGAAGTACAGTATAGTATCTGTTTACAGTAGAAGTACAGTATAATATCTGTTTACAGTAGAAGTGCAGTATACTATCTTTTTACAGTAGAAGTACAGTATAGTATATGTTTACAGTAGAAGTACAGTATATTATCTGTTTACAGTAGAAGTACAGTATAGTATCTGTTTACAGTAGAAGTGGAGTATAGTATATTTTTACAGTAGAAGCACAGTATAGTATCTGTTTACAGTAGAAGTACAGTATAGTATATGTTTACAGTAGAAGTACAGTATAGTATATGTTTACAGTAGAAGTACAGTATATTATCTGTTTACAGTAGAAGTGCAGTATAGTATATTTTTACAGTAGAAGTACAGTATAGTATATGTTTACAGTAGAAGTACAGTATAGTATCTGTTTACAGTAGAAGTACAGTATATTATCTGTTTACAGTAAAAGTTCAGTATGTATCTGTTTATTAACCAAGCTAACCTGAACCAGACTAACATGAACCAAGCTAAGGTGAACCAAGCTAACCTGAACCAAGCTAACCTGAACCAAGCTAACCTGAACCAAGCTAAACTTACCTGAAATAGTCACTGCAGTCACACAGGAGGGCCTTGTGGGCATTCAACTCAGTGCTGCTGACTTTAATAACCACATTACAGAGCCTTCCCTCCAGACGCAGCTCATTAAGGATTGTACAGGACATTGTTTCCTTTTCCATGTGGTGATTTAAAAATGGTACTGTATCTACAGAATATATTCAAACGTAGAGCGAAGTAGCCAGAAACAACAAGTGAGCTCTTCACTTGTCTTGTGAGATCTGAGATCGTCTGAGAGAATTGTTGAATATATACTGTACACAAATGTTCTAGAATGTGCTATTATTATGACATCATACTGTGACATCACAAATGACATCATACTGTGACATCACAAATGTTCTAGAATGTTTGATTATGACATCATACTGTGACATCCAGTGATGGGAATAACGGAGTTATAAATAACGGCGTTAGTTTTTTCAGTAACGAGTAATCCTACTCTTCCAATCTTAATAACGCTGTTACCGTTACTGCCAAAAAATGCAGCGCGTTACTATGATTAAAGCTGTTTTTTTCATCAGACAGAACTCTGCGCTGAGAAGCAATAATTTTTTTCCTTGGTTAGTAGGCAGTGCGCGATTGGCTGAGGTTGAGTAAAATGTCATGGTAAGCCAATCAGAGGTAGAGGTGTGACACACAGCGACAATACAAGCGACTCAGTCAACGACAGACGCGGTTCCGTGTACGTTTTGATAGTTTGTTTGGCGAGCCCAAATAATCCAAAACTAATCCAACGAACAACACAAGCGAGCAGTCAACGACAGGCCGCGGGTCCAAGAGTGTTTTTTGTTCACGCATGTTAGTTGTGTTGCAGCGCAGGACACTACAGTAGTGGAGGCTACAGCCTTATCAACAGTACTGCACTTCCTGGTTTAATAGCACAGTCTTCAGGTGCTCAGAGATATATATATATATATCCGTATGTCATGCATGTCTTAAATGTCATGATTAGATTAGTTTAGATGATTAGATTAGATTATTATATCTGTATGTTGTGTATGTCATAAATGTCATGAATTTAAAATGGGGGACCCTGATGTAAACAAGACGAAAGTCTCTCTGGTCTGCATCCCCTTAACAATTGTGTGTATTGAGCTGTACTGTACTGTACCCATTCTGCAATCTGTTAATTAAAATGTTCAATCAATCAGTATATATTTGTTATTTATTTTTGGTATAGTGCTTAACAAGCATAATTTAATGTTGCCCAGTTGTGGCCTGTTGAGGGGCAATACATATCAAAAGTTCCAAAACATCTATTGTGTTTGTATTTGTATGATCCACCATATAAACATAGTAATTATTATATCTACATACATGGCATTTGATTGGAGGCTAGTCTCACTTTGTACCCCCCCACAGCAACATTAAAATAGTTTAGATTTGTGTATGTTGTTTATGTAACAAATTTACTTGAAAGTAACGCAATAGTTACTGTCTGAAGTAACTAGTTACTTTTAGCATTTGTAACTGAGTAAGTAATTTAGTTACTTTTTGGAAGAAGTAACTAGTAACTAGTTACTTTTTAAAAGTAACGTGCCCAACACTGGTGACATCACAACGGAACATGTTTGAGTTCCATTTGAATAATTTAAATAATATGTTGACGTTAAAAAAATTTAAATAAAATGATAAAAAAACGACATAAAACAATGATACAAATTATAATAAAACATTTAAGTAAAATGTATAGAAATAAAGAAAAATAAGACAATGAAATAAAGATAATAATTCATTTAAAAGCTATTTTAAAAAGGTAAGTTTTGAGCAGTGCCAACCGAGTCTGCTGTCCTAACAGACTTGGGGTCTGTAGGGTAAGCACTTATTCCCTCCGCCCTGAACATTTATGGAGATGTATGGGCCTTTTAAATCAGTGATTAAAGTGTCTTTCAAGGATAAGTGAGCTCCTCCACTGATTATTATAGTTCAATATTCAATATTTGATCACCAAAACCCCCCAAAAAGCATAAAAAGGCCCCTCCCCGCCCAAAAAGTGCCCCCAAAAATAGCACAGGCCCAGTGCCCTTTTCAGCCTTTGAGCACCTGCCCCTCTAAAGTCCTGTGCACGTCCCTGCTCATGCTTCAAATCCAACCGTTCAGCGCCAAAAACGAGTTTTCAAATTTTTTTATCCTTTGATATTTTTCCTTTGATCCCCATTCCAAACACTCACTCGGAGCTGCCTGTGTCTCCCTGGCACCGCTGCCTACGTTAAAATTGCAATGACGATCGAATCCTGCCAGGTGGCAGTATCACATACCTTTTGAACTGGGTCTCTAGTCTCTGGGTCTCTCCCTCTGTGGATCTGGCTGCAGGAACCCCTCCCCCTCAAAGTGAATCAGAACACAGCAATCTGTCGGAGATTTGATCAAGAAATTGCGATCGCGATGGAACGACTGGGATTATTCATTTTTGAGTACCTTCTGACTAAGGTAAGGTATATTTTAGATATATTTGACCGAACCTAAAACATGCTTTTGTAGTGATCACAGCGTCGTATTTTACCAAACCTAAAACATGCTTTTGGTAACGATCGCAGCTTGTGAAGAAACGATTTTGTGAAGAAACATATATATATGGTACCTTTGATTTGGAAATAATATAGGTTTCAGGCCAGCAACCCGAACGATTTGGGTATATGCATGTGTAGCAGCCTGAATATTCTACAAAGTATTCAGAAGTGCTAACTAACTGTTACTTTCCCTGTGTGTGTATAACGTGTGATTAACAGTGTTCCTTTGGATAGCCTAACAGTGTTCCTTTGGATAGCTCGCCCGGTCCAAAGACGAGGTGAGGTGCTACTCTTCTCCGGCTGCAGTATGGATTACTAACAATAAAATTGAGCCCTTTTTCCCTTTCTGGAACGGTCCTTGAGTGGGACCAGTGGAGGTTGCCAGCAGGGGACGGAGTGGCAGTGGTGGCAGGTGGAGCGGTAGAGAGAGGAAAGCAACGAGGAAGAGGGAGTTACCTGGGAGCGAGAGTACCAGGAAGTTATCTTCGGCATTGGACTTGACCGTGATCAGTCGGAACGAGCGGCGGGTTACAAGAAGAGAACCCCGCTGGAACGAGCAACGGTGATGAGAAGTACTTGCTAGTGACGGGTTATCCTAGAAGTATCAGCGATAGTGTGTGAGTAAGAGATACAGAACCGAAGGACTAACGTCTAGAGTTAACGGGACTAACGTCTAACGTTAGCGGGTTATAGTAGTTACTGTGTGCGGTGTATTAGTATGCTGCTAGCGGCTCCGTCGGACTTGAGTAGACTACCGGGTGCACGGCGCTGGTGCACGGCGCTGGTGGTATAGCCAGCCACGTTGCGTTAGTAGTACAACCGATATAGCAGGAGGGTGCATCCAGACCCGAAGCTTAGCTGTGTTTAGGGTAGCAACAGTATTAGCTCGCAAGCAAGCCAGCTACAGCCAGCGGTGGACGTCTCCCAGACGGTACAGAGGACGCCTCTTCCCACCAGCAGAGGACGCCATCCAGCATGCTCCTCCAGCTAACCACTGCCTATGCTGTTCGCCCAGCCTACTGGCTATGCTCGCGGGATCGCCGACGCCATCTTGTCACCGGGACGAGTGGTGACAAGGGTGGGTCCGCCATCTTGGCTAAGTACTAACGGTACCACGTGTATCAACAGCAACGTCCATTCAAGTGAACGCTAACAACCAGTGTCTAAGGCAGACCTGGGCATTGTACGGCCTGACCGGCCCGCGAAAGATTACATGATAATAAAAAATAAAAATAAAAAAAAATACTTTTTTTTTTCATGTCAACGTTCACACGCACAGTATACGCTTAGGAGACATGCTCAGAAGATGTTGGTTCTCTTTGGATCCACCTACATATGTGAACAGACATTCTCAGTCATGACGTTTACCAAGTCCAGGTACAGATCCTCTCTCACTGATGAACGTTAGGTTATGACTATAACCAAGTTCTGTTAGTTAGGGCGATGCTTGGCTTCGCCTTCTGCACTATCTCGCGTACGTGCACGCGTACTGAATAAACCACAAATGTACCTCTAATACCAGTATTAGTCTGACCACACCCCTCATCAGCTTACCTTCATAAGCAGGTGTGTGGTCACCTGCTCTCCTCCTTCCCAAGCTTTCACCACAAGGTGAGGTCAAGGGCTGCAGCGGCCGTCCGAAGCCAAGCATCGCCCTAACTAACAGAACTTGGTTATAGTCATAACCTAACGTTCTGTATCGTTAGGGCTCAGCTTGGCTTCGCCTTCTGCACAAGGGAGGCCAAGCGGAGCCACTTGGCTGACAAATACACCCCGCTGACAGCCCCCCAAAACCATCAGAACAGGGAGGGCCGAGCCCCCCCGACCCCCCCTAATGGAGGGTATCCCCCCTATTAGAGGCTTCACGGGAAGGCGACGGACCCGACCGTGCGAAGAGCTCTCAAGCAACTTAACGCACAGGGTGAGCAGACCGTGGCTTGACCCACGACTACACACACGCACAACCCGCATGCCACCCGGGAACGAACGGAGGAACAACCTCGTTACTGCCCCCAGAATCACGGGGTCAAGGGCAAACCCAACCCCGTGGCAAGGCCGTAGCAGCGGAGCACGAAGGAAGACCCAGACCCACCAAAAGGACTGGACTCCCTGGAATGGGGGCCCGGAGAAGTCCATGATGCCAGCATCAAGACCCCACCAGGTGGGCACGTAGTGCCCCGCCCCCCACATCGCCAGCGTATTCGGACAAAGGCCCCTCAGTTACTGCACCTGGTATTCCCAGGCGGAACCAACCAGGCCAGTAAGCCGAGCGGGCCCCGTCCCCCCAATAGTACACCGCCTGGCACACTGACCCTGCAGAATAGGCAGTCAGCATGGCCGTAAGCACACAAAAAAGGTTAACCAACGGAAGCAGGCAGCGCACCGGGGAAAAACCAGGCAACAGGCTGTTAACCCTAGCCTGGAGACTGCGGACGAGACAGGCGCCAGAGGGGACAGCTGAACACAGCCGCCCCGGCGGAAGGAGCGTAAGCTGGCGGTGTTGCATGACCAAGCCTCCATTTAACAACCCCCACCCAGAGGGGTCGAGGCAGAGAAGGCTGACACGATTGGCAGACGTCATGAACGTGCAGGGGCACCCTCAACCGGTGAACCCGGGAGTTGACACTGCTCCAACACACCAGGGAATCAACCACCTCGGTGTTACCCAATGCGGTGGTTGTTCCTATAACCCCTCAAGAAAAAACTCCAAAACACACCTGCGGGTATACACCGGCTATACCGCAGTACAAGTGTTTCAGTTTCCAAAAAGGGTTAACCCAGGCCTACGGGTCGCAAACATCACTTCGGACCGGGCCTGGCGGTACGGGAAGCACAGGGTCACCAGAGGAGGTCAAAAAACCACCCCCACAGGCCCCTCTTCGCCATGCGTGAGAGAGGAGCGAAAAACAATGGAGAACCAGCCCCTAAGCACACCGTACCTGGTATTCCCCGGCGGTCTCCCAACCAAGTACTAACCAGGACCAACCTGTGTAGCGGCCGAGATCCGACGAGATCGAGCGCGTACAGAATGGCATGGCTGTAAGCCATGACGACAGTGCTGAGTAAAAACATACCCAACCAGGGTCTCCATAGCGCTTAACCCTGTGACACCCAGACCGACCTGGCATTTTTCCCCCTGAAAAAAGCCCAAGTCCCTCAGGGTACCAGAACAGCAGATCTGCATCCCCGGCGGACAACGGGTTCAACTGATCTGGACCAGCGTGACCAGAACCAGTCCCGTGCCCTAACCACGCCGACATGCCCCAGGAAAAGGGCAGATATGCGTGTTGATCTTAACATGAAAAGAAGGCGCCACCCAGACGTCGGGACGAACCGCGCCTGGTGGCCCACCCCAAGGGCGTGAGACCCCACTACATATGTTCAGATCCATCCCGTCATCATCCCCCAGACATGAACGAGGATCCGTCGACAACCCACCCAGGTCATGGGATGTGGTCGCCGGAAGAGGAAAAACCCCCATCTCAGTTGCTTTATAAAAACGCTGTTTCAACCACAAGCAACTAAGGCGTGCCAGTCAATCGCCTGTTTACAGCGAGCTAGCACTATACGTGCGTCGGGACACACCCCCATCAATGAACAGGCTATTTAGACCTGCCATTGAATCCCCAAGGCGCCCAGGGGAACGACAAGAGGGGTGTGACACTCCCTAACTCCAACACTTCTGGAATAGAAAGAAGGAAGCATCAACAGTATGTATCCCAGTCTACACAGCCGGGGTAAAAAATGTACACATTTTTACATCCCACCACCCTCCCATAGGAAAGAGACGGGGATCCCCAGAGAGACTTCCCACGCGAGCTGTACAGATTGAAAAGAATATATTGCACCTTGAGCCATGTAAAAAACTGGTTTTTAGGGCCTCCGGGGAAGAGGCACCGAACCCATACACACTCAATAAACGAATTGAATCGAATATACATACAATAGAAAAGGACCCTTCTAGAGGGTCCACTCACTTTGACAATCTGAGGAGGAAGGCTCTGTACTCTGATGGAGGCTTCCTCACATGGATCACATGGAAGAAGGAGTCCGAACTCACAGAAGGCCTGAGTAGGCGCTTGGTGAGGAGGAGCCCTGACCACCCCCCCTGAAAACAGATCCATCACATGGACCTGAACAGCACACGGAAGTCCTACCAACAGAGACGCGCACGGTGACGTACTCTATGGCGGGGGAATTCCTGCGGTGCACACGCCCAATATACCAGGCCGTGGGACCAGGAACTCCCTCCCCCCCCCCCCCCCCCCCCCCCCGTAACGTGCCGAACCGCCACGTGACGGGAACCTTGAAGGACAGGGGGTGTACCCCTGACCGACAGAACAATGGGGAGAGGAAAGGTTACCAGTTCACCCCTTTACGACCCCACACCCATGATACGACGTAACGACAAAAAGAGAATATGACACAGTCATAGTCAGCTCTATGAAGCGTTTCACAGCTCCACACAGCGCACGAGCTAACCTGCTATCTGATTTTTACTAAGGAAAAACACAGAATAGAGAGGGCTCTAAGAACCCCGGTCCAACATACACATGTGCTTCTGTGGCCAGTACAACCCAGTTGTAGGTCACATGACACACACAACCCATCATCATCACAATGAGAGAATACATCATTCTTGATTAGTATCGACCACAGGCCTTGCTAAGCACACGACAGCAACCAAACCAATTTCCCTTTAGGAAATAAGTTTCTCCAGCAGATTTAGCACAACCTCAGCAATCAAGCTGAGAGTTACATCGTATCCCTACCACACAAAAGACACAATTAATGCACAACATGTCTGATAGGAGGTGATAAAGTCCCCAGGGAACCGGGGGGGGAAACACAATCCTCCTATTTCACCCTCAATACGGCCAGTTAAAACAGGAAAACCTGTTAATGTGTGAACTCACTGTTCATTGTCATTACAGTCTGAGAAAGAACATTCTTTTACTCACTCGTCACCAAGCATAGCTTCATAGGTTAGTTGCCTTAGTAGTGAGTACACGGTACACATAAACACCATGATGTTTCTCACACAACAACCAGATCAATACATCACGACCTGCACGGAGAAGCTACTGCCAGTGACAAAAACAGCTCACACACAACCCGCAACGTATCTCAAATGCATTGCAACAACACACGTTTTGGGAAAAAACACCGTCATTCACAATACATTTAGCAAGGTAAAACCAGAAGACGTGTTATGAGGGTCTGGCCAACCCCGTACCTGCCCGGAACGCAGATCAGCGAAGTGCAGTCACAAGCGTCCCGTGTTGTTCGATCCGGGCAGCGTCGCCGCTCCACCAGTCGCTACAGTCCCCTTTGTTGACGCAATCCCCGTCTAGGCTCGGGCAGGGTTGACGAACATCCCCTGTCAAGGATGACGTCGTGGTCAAAAGTGTAAAACATGTTAAAAATCAAAGCACGTTCAACAGAATAGCATCAAGCTAACGGCTGCTCCAGCCGTTCGGGTGCTATCGCTTCCGCTCGCGAGACGCCGATCTACGACGCACGCGATCAGGAGCGAGCTCCCGGCGGCGCGCGAGAAGCCAAGCCACCCCGCGCCAGGCCACCGACCGGCTAACCGTAAGCTATGAACATGTAAACAATGACATAACACTCACCCAGACAGGCCGCCGTTCTGAACCCTCCTCACTTTTTAAGAGAAAAGGAAAAACAAGACGTCAACACCGCTTCACAACGGTGATAATAACACGTCCGGCGGAATCAGCACAGTACCAACTGGCCTGTATAGCTGACTTTGAACATGAATCTGCCGCTATCGCACATTACATGCACATATCCCCTCGTGAAGGAATACTCTCATTTGGATATGAAAGATGGGGTCTTAACACGGTGACAGAGAGAATCCACTCGTCCAGAACACACAGGGATCACCAGTGTCAATAGTTAAAACTATAGTTAAAACTATAATGGTCGCCAGACCAAGGCCTTCTGTCGCCTAGACGGCTAAACAAAGGACCCTAGCCTGGGGCCGGTTTCCATAAACTTCGTCTAGTAGCCCCCATAGCACTAACAGACAAGTGGAGCCCGCCAGCAAACACTACTCACCCAACCTGGAACGCACCGCTCCTCACAACAGCGGCATGTCCGACAGTTCAGCTGTGGCTTGACAGGTTTCACCCCAACAAACACAGCAAGGAACTGCAGTTGAGAAGCATGCAGCGGCGTGCTCCCAATATGAAAACCGGTGGAGGGTTTGTAGAATGATCATCATCTTCTAGACACTCCAGTACGAAGACAATATCGCCGTATTTTCTCGAAAATAGTGAGAGAGAAAATAAAGATATGATGTCAACGTATCCTTGTTTCCCAAGCTGTTCCTAATCCAATTTCTTCCATCATGGTGTCAAGTGTGGGGATCTACCGAGGCACTTCTTCCTTGTGGTGAAAGCGAGAAGGAGGAGAGCAGGTGACCACACACCTGCTTATGAAGGTAAGCTGATGAGGGGTGTGGTCAGACTAATACTGGTATTAGAGGTACATTTGTGGTTTATTCAGTACGCGTGCACGTACGCGAGATAGTGCAGAAGGCGAAGCCAAGCTGAGCCCTAACGATACAGAACATCTGGCAGCTGTGCTTCGCATCTCCACCTCAGACATGCAACCTGACTTTGATGGACTTGTTAAAGCTCAACAGAGACTGGATTTCTCACACTGAATGAAAAAAAAAGAACTGAAGAACACTAAAATGTGGAAATATAACAAGTGAAATGGGACACTTGATATTTTTTTTTCTTTTTTTTGCAGTTCTGAAAACATTAAATGTTTAATATAGGCATGTAAAGTAAAAAAAAGGCTACAAAACTGGGACACTTTTCTTTACACAGTTCAGTGACATGTCTTGTTTATTTTTGCTATAAGATGATGTGATGTCTTTAGAAAGCTAAGAAAATCCTTGTTTCAATAGTATATGAAACTCAAAATGCCCTTTGTTATTAATGTTTCACATTTTGTTTATCATTTTGGAAATAAATTCTATTTGAATAAATTATATTTTTGAAAGCTAACCTCACCTTTTAATTGCCAAATAATAACATACACTCTTACCAGGGGTCAAAACAATGCCATTTACTGCTTTTTATATAGAAATAAAATGTATATTATGCATAATTGAGTTTGGAATTTTGGCCCGGCCCCCCAACATATTTTCAGTTGCTCATTCGGCCCCCCGGGAAAAATAATTGCCCACCCCTGGTCTAAGGGGTACCCCGAACAATTTAAGCCGGCTTAGGTTAGGTTTTCTTTTGGTAACATGGGCCCACATTTACTTGGTTTTATTTTGATTATTTGATTATTTGGTTATTTGAATTCCCAATGTTTCTCTACTTTATGCCTGGGTTCCCCTAGTACAAGCGGGGTGTTTTAATGTATTGAGCATGCGGTGCCTATGGTGGGAAGAGCTTCCCCGACATTATAACAGTGAGAGCACCCGGTGCCATGTATGAATAAATGACAGTGTTAATTGTAATGGATAACATGCCCAGGCTTCAGTAAAAGTAGACCTTATTGGGATCATTGTCTGTGTGTCTGTTTCTTCCATTTTCCATTTGCTATTCTAACCCCTGGGTAAATATTGTGACTGCATAATTATTTAACCCTTACACCCCATTCACAGAATAGCATTTGAAGGGTCTATACAGGTGGTCAAGGAAGGGTACTGAGGGAAGCCCAATAATACTATTGAACTGACAGTCACTGGGTGTGGGAGGGCTGTCGGAGGTACTGGGGCAAGTGAGGGTGTGTGGGGAGCTACTGCTGACCGCCTTGGAAGGCGAGGGAGACCAGAGTAGCAGTCCCCAGGTTAGTAAATCCTGGGCCCCATCCACTCCAGCTGCAAGCCCTCCAGAACGACGTTCCGGGCCAAAGACGGGGGTACTTATAGGTCCAATACTATAGTATCCTACTACCCAGTGTCTGTGTACTACTACTCCCACAAGCAGGGATAATCCACCCTTCTACACATGCATATAACATGTCATATCTCGCGATCTAGAAAAAAAGACTGGATTATTTTGAAAAGGGGTGATGTCTAGTGTGACGGATCATATTGGTCTGCGTTGTGTTGATGTTAAATGTTAATGTCCCGAGGGGGAGTCGAACAGGGGAGCTCCCGCGCCGCGGGCGACGACACAGGCCGCTGCACTAAGAAGTTGATCCACTCCTATGTACCGTACCTATGCGTCTGTTAACCCTGTTATGAGGAAGTGAGTTTAACTTACCAGCCCGTAATGCCACAGTCACTTGTCAACACCCCTGTTTCTGTGACTGTGGATACTCACAGGCTTCCCCGTTACACTCACCTCCCTAAACTCACGCCCCTCAGGACATCCGGGTCACGGCACCACTGTGACGGATCATATTGGTCTGCGTTGTGTTGATGTTAAATGTTAATGTCCCGAGGGGGAGTCGAACAGGGGAGCTCCCGCGCCGCAGGCGACGACACAGGCCGCTGCACTAAGAAGTGGATCCACTCCTATGTACCGTACCTAACCTATGCGTCTGTTAACACTGTTATGAGGAAGTGAGTTTAACTTACCAGCCCGTAATGCCACAGTCACTTGTCAACACCCCTGTTTCTGTGACTGTGGATAGACTCACGGGCTTCCCCGTTACACTAGCGTGGAATAGTGCACAAACTAAAGTATGTAGAAATGAACTGATTTGTCAGTGTTGGACTATAAACAATGCCTGTCAAATGAGCCATACTATTGTCTCCATAGCTATAATACAGAACACACGATGGGTCCGCAAACATCGCGAAAATGGTCAATAACGCTGGTGCCATTGAGTAAAGATGGGAAAACAGCGTGGCAGTCAATGAGTAGACTGTTGGCAAAACTACAGGATTGCTCTGGAGTTACCAGACAGTTGCAGAATGAGTGACCAAGCCCAGTTTGAGAAGGCCACTCAAGAGATGATGGGACAATATCCACAGAGACTTTTTTAGAGACGGGAGAATGAGTGGAAAACATGCTCCAGAGGTGCTGTGAGTGGTATTTGCTTTGTGATCTACATGTTAAAATACTAGCTCTACATTCCGACAGCCATCACTGGAATGTTTGGTCAGTAACATGGGTCTCCCAGTCCATCTGCTCTGCAGCAAACATGGTCTGACAAAAATAAGAAATAAAAACATTATGTGATTGAAAGAAGTAAAATAATCTGCCAGCAAATTTGGCTTGGTAAGATTTCTTAAGTCAAGTTAGACCGCGCTCTCAGTATATCCCAAACATTTAAGCAGAATAAAGCCGAAGGCCGGACCAGCACTCTCAGATTTAAAAAATTTGTTTTTAATGGCAGCCTATAGTACAGACATGTTTCGGAACAGGTGTTCCATCTTAAGTGTAATAGGCTAGCAGTGATAGCTTGTAAAAATGGGAGCTATATACCATGTGGGCAGGAAGTGACATCATAGAGGTGAGCTTGGGAATGCTAGTGAACTTTGACCTCCAGAGTAAGGACTCGTTAATGTAGCATGTTGCAAACAAATTTTTACCAGAAACTTAAATAAGCCAAAAGCAAACACAAAATTCTATAAGCAAAGAACCACTACAACAGAAGGAAAACTTTTCTCAATTCATAAAATAATAATAATATACTCATGAAAATAAAAGTAATAAAAAGTCACTTGTAGGAAGCAGGATAACAACATTTTTTCATTCATTCCCTTTGGTACAGAGCCATTAATCAAATGAATATAGTAACCTGTCTCCCCTCTGAGGGCATTGTAGACTAACAAGTCCTTTAAACAATAAGATTGCATTAGGAGAAAATA
The DNA here is from genome assembly GCF_963971535.1 of Notolepis coatsorum. NCBI lineage: Eukaryota > Metazoa > Chordata > Actinopteri > Aulopiformes > Paralepididae > Notolepis > Notolepis coatsorum. The sequence goes on from NC_140167.1 coordinate 178,578,286, forward strand.
GAGAGATACGGTACACTCTTAAGCAAGGACATAGTGGTGCTAATCACTCAAATAAACACTTGAAATGTCAGTAGATGTGTATATCTCCGGGACCAATGATCCTGTCTTGCTTACTCCTCCATGGTGGCTGTCCGGAAACATCATCTACGGAGGGAGCACAGCGGATACATCTCCTTCTTAGGTCGGTCTCTGGGCTGCCTGGTAGGCCTGCAGAAGTGCAGGAGGCACCAAGTGTGTAGATAGTCCCGTTCGTCTCCTCGTCTCCCGCATCTCTTATGCCGCTCGATGTCATGCCTTGGCAAAAAGCAGGCCCCTCAGGATGATGGCAGTAGGATGCAGTAGGATGTCTCTTGACTTCATCGTTGTAGCTACGAAAGCTGATGTAAATCCACTAGGGACAGGGTGGACTGTAAACTCTGGAGCTGCAGGTCTCTAAACTACCAAAGTAGCTATGTATCAAAAGTCAAGTTAGACCGCGCTCTCAGAGGGGAGACAGGTTACTATATTCATTTGATTAATGGCTCTGTACCAAAGGGAATGAATGAAAAAATGTTGTTATCCTGCTTCCTACAAGTGACTTTTTATTACTTTTATTTTCATGAGTATATTATTATTATTTTATGAATTGAGAAAAGTTTTCCTTCTGTTGTAGTGGTTCTTTGCTTATAGAATTTTGTGTTTGCTTTTGGCTTATTTAAGTTTCTGGTAAAAATTTGTTTGCAACATGCTACATTAACGAGTCCTTACTCTGGAGGTCAAAGTTCACTAGCATTCCCAAGCTCACCTCTATGACAGATAACTGTCACTGCGAAGTGAACTCGGAGGAGGTAGCCGTTAGCTTAGCAGGGTAACCAGGGCAGTGAGTTGGCGGAGTGGACGGAGGAAACCATGTGGCGAAGCGGCTGCTGGCTAGCGACAGGCGCCTGGATGGGGGAAGGAGGAGCGGTTGGGTTGGATTGCGGCTGGACGTGGTCGGAGCAGAGGAGGTTGAGGTTTTCGGAGGAGATGGTGGAAGGACTGTTCCGTGTCGATGGCGTGAGGATGTCGGAAGGGGAGGTAGAGTCGCTCCGTCAGGGGGGTAGCGTTTTGCAGGTTGAATGTTTGGAGTCTGGTCCTGGTGTGCCGGGGCGGTGGTGTCGAAAGCGGGAGAGACTTAAGTTTACTTGTCGGGAGAACTGTTTGATGGGATATGGAGACATGGAGGAGGCTCTAGCTTGGAGGGTGGGCTCTCGCTGTCGTGTTGTGTACTCCGGGGATGGCAAGGTGTATCTGGGGTTTGTTTCCTGGATCGAGGGTGAAGACTGCGGGGTCAAGATTGACGGATATGAAGGGTGTGAGCTGATGGGTATGTCCGCCTTGCTGCTCCCTGAGGGAGTGAGTTTGGCGATGGGAGATGACAGTATGGAGTGTGGTTCGGGGGGTGAGAGCGGGGGAGAAGGGTGGAGTAAGGTGGAGAAGAGGGGCAGGGATAGTGGGGGGAAGGGGGTGAAAAGGAAGAAGGGTAGGGGGGATAGCTCGAGTGGATCAGATGGTGAGGGTAGAGCCGAGGTTGTTGCGGGAGTGATTCATGTAGTGGTTAGGTTTGAGGGGGTGGGGGGAGTGAGCAAGTTAGGGTTGTTCGAGCTGCCAAAACTCGTAGGTAAGCAGTTAGGAGAGGTAAAATATGCTAGAGTTTTGAGAGATGGGAATCTGGCTGTAGGGTGTGTAAGTGTAGGGCAGGTGGAGATGGCTAGGAAGATGAGGAGCATTGGTGGCGTGGGTATAAGGGAGGTAGTGAGAGTAGGGGAGAAGAGGGAGGGGGGATGTAAGGGGGTGATAGCTGGGGTACCGGTTGAGGTTAGCGTGGAGCAGCTGGTGGAAGGGTTAGGGAAGGACGGGCGTAATGGCATGGTTAAGGGTGCAGAAAGGATGAAGAGGGGAGCAGATAGGGTAGAGACGGAGACGGTAGTGATTAAGTTTGAGGGTAAGGTTGTTCCTAGTGTAGTGTTTGTAGGGTATAGGGTGTTTAGGGTTAGGGAATTTGTTCAGAGTCCTCTTAGGTGTTTTAGGTGTCAGGAATTTGGCCATGTAGCTGTTTCTTGTAAGAAGGGACAGAGGTGTGCTAGGTGTGGCGGGGAGCATGAATATGGGAAGTGTGGGGAGGGAGTGAAGATGAAGTGTTGTAGTTGTGGTGGGGAACATAGTGTAGCGTTTAGGGGTTGTGCGGTGATGAGGAGGGAGGTTGAGGTTCAGAGAGTGAGAAGGGATGATAGGATTTCGTATGCGGAGGCAGTTAGGAAGTTAGGTCAGGGAAAGCAAGGTGAGGAAGGAGAAGGGCATTTGGCAGTAAGGGTAGTGCAGGAGGATCAGGGGAAGCAAGGTGTGGATAAGGGGTTTAGGAAAGGGCATTTGTCGGTAGAGGAAGTGCAAGAGGAGAAAGAGAGGGTGTGGGGGGTGAAGTTGGAGATAGTGGCATTTGTGACGAGAGTGGTGAATACTATAGTGATGGTTAGCAGTAGGACAGAGAGGTTAAGGTTAGTAGTTGAGGCGGCAGTATTAGACATGGGTATGAAGGGGTTGACAATAGGGCAAGTAACACAGGAGTTAGGGAAGGTAGGGAAGAAGGTTGTTGTGAGGGATCAAGTAAGAGAGTTAGGGAAGGGGGTGGTGAGTGTTCAGGAAGGCCAGAGTCAGTCGCTGGAGGCAATGAGTGACTCATAGATTAGGTTGGATAGGGTGGTGATGTTAGGGATGGGTTTTGTTTTGTTTGGTGTGTTAGGGGGTTGAATGGATTTGGTCGTGATCTGACATTGAACCGTTGAATAAGAAAAAGAAGAGGGGAGAATGGAAGACTGGCCCGATTTCCGGGTCGGTAGGTGGCGGTAAATGCCCCATTTATGGTGGCCGTCCGCCGTAAAACACCAAAAAGAAGAAGAAGAAGAAGCTCACCTCTATGATGTCACTTCCTGCCCACATGGTATATAGCTCCCATTTTTACAAGCTATCACTGCTAGCCTATTACACTGAAGATGGAACACCTGTTCCGAAACATGTCTGTACTATAGGCTGCCATTAAAAACAATTTTTTAAAATCTGAGAGTGCTGGTCCGGCCTTCGGCTTTATTCTGCTTAAATGTTTGGGATTTCAGCACCCAGTGTCATATACTGAGAGCGCGGTCTAACTTGACTTTTTTTTTTTTTTTTTTTGGTCTTTTCCCCCCTCCATTTTCCTCCGATTTTCTCCCATCCCAATGTTAGTCGTATGCCAATTCCCAGTCCCTTCCTGGTCGCTGCGCTTTACCCCCCACAGTCAGATCATTTGGGAGAGTGGAGGCTACCACGTGCTTCCTCCGACACACGTCCAGCCAATCACCGCTTCTTTTCACCTGGCAGCGCGGATTCTCATTGAGAGGGCGTAGCGTGTGGGAGGACCACACTATCCCCCTCACGTCCAATCCGCGCTTAGCAGGCGCCCCGACCGAACTGTAGGAGTCGCTGTTTACAACGACCCGGACCCACCCCGCCAGCTTCTCCCACCCTCTGATACAGCCAATTGTATCAGTGCAGACGGCCAGCCAAGCTGGTGACAACCCCGGAGCTGTGAGCTGGATTCGAACAGGCTAACCAAGCTCACAGCTCCGGGGCTGGTGACGAACGCAATCTCCGCTCGACCACCTAACCGCCTGTCTAACTTGACTTTTGATACATAGCTACTTTGGTAGTTTAGAGACCTGCAGCTCCAGAGTTTACAGTCCACCCTGTCCCTAGTGGATTTACATCAGCTTTCGTAGCTACAACGATGGAGTCAAGAGACATCCTACTCCATGGCGTGACCCTTATTAACGATTGGCAGGATGCCATCATCCTGAGGGGCCTGCTTTTTGCCAAGGCATGACATCGAGCGGCATAAGAGATGCGGGAGACGAGGAGACGAACGGGACTATCTACACACTTGGTGCCTCCTGCACTTCTGCAGGCCTACCAGGCAGCCCAGAGACCGACCTAAGAAGGAGATGTATCCGCTGTGCTCCCTCCGTAGATGATGTTTCCGGACGGCCACCATGGAGGAGTAAGCAAGACAGGATCATCGGTCCCGGAGATATACACATCTACTGACATTTCAAGTGTTTATTTGAGTGATTAGCACCACTATGTCCTTGCTTAAGAGTGTACCGTATCTCTCTATTTTCTCCTAATGCAATCTTATTGTTTAAAGGACTTGTTAGTCTACAATGCCCTCAGAGGGGAGACAGGTTACTATATTCATTTGATTAATGGCTCTGTACCAAAGGGAATGAATGAAAAAATGTTGTTATCCTGCTTCCTACAAGTGACTTTTTATTACTTTTATTTTCATGAGTATATTATTATTATTTTATGAATTGAGAAAAGTTTTCCTTCTGTTGTAGTGGTTCTTTGCTTATAGAATTTTGTGTTTGCTTTTGGCTTATTTAAGTTTCTGGTAAAAATTTGTTTGCAACATGCTACATTAACGAGTCCTTACTCTGGAGGTCAAAGTTCACTAGCATTCCCAAGCTCACCTCTATGATGTCACTTCCTGCCCACATGGTATATAGCTCCCATTTTTACAAGCTATCACTGCTAGCCTATTACACTGAAGATGGAACACCTGTTCCGAAACATGTCTGTACTATAGGCTGCCATTAAAAACAATTTTTTAAAATCTGAGAGTGCTGGTCCGGCCTTCGGCTTTATTCCGCTTAAATGTTTGGGATTTCAGCACCCAGTGTCATATACTGAGAGCGCGGTCTAACTTGACTTTTGATACATAGCTACTTTGGTAGTTTAGAGACCTGCAGCTCCAGAGTTTACAGTCCACCCTGTCCCTAGTGGATTTACATCAGCTTTCGTAGCTACAACGATGGAGTCAAGAGACATCCTACTCCATGGCGTGACCCTTAACGATTGGCAGGATGCCATCATCCTGAGGGGCCTGCTTTTTGCCAAGGCATGACATCGAGCGGCATAAGAGATGCGGGAGACGAGGAGACGAACGGGACTATCTACACACTTGGTGCCTCCTGCACTTCTGCAGGCCTACCAGGCAGCCCAGAGACCGACCTAAGAAGGAGATGTATCCGCTGTGCTCCCTCCGTAGATGATGTTTCCGGACGGCCACCATGGAGGAGTAAGCAAGACAGGATCATCGGTCCCGGAGATATACACATCTACTGACATTTCAAGTGTTTATTTGAGTGATTAGCACCACTATGTCCTTGCTTAAGAGTGTACCGTATCTCTCTATTTTCTCCTAATGCAATCTTATTGTTTAAAGGACTTGTTAGTCTACAATGCCCTCAGAGGGGAGACGGGTTACTATATTCATTTGATTAATGGCTCTGTACCAAAGGGAATGAATGAAAAAATGTTGTTATCCTGCTTCCTACAAGTGACTTTTTATTACTTTTATTTTCATGAGTATATTATTATTATTTTATGAATTGAGAAAAGTTTTCCTTCTGTTGTAGTGGTTCTTTGCTTATAGAATTTTGTGTTTGCTTTTGGCTTATTTAAGTTTCTGGTAAAAATTTGTTTGCAACATGCTACATTAACGAGTCCTTACTCTGGAGGTCAAAGTTCACTAGCATTCCCAAGCTCACCTCTATGATGTCACTTCCTGCCCACATGGTATATAGCTCCCATTTTTACAAGCTATCACTGCTAGCCTATTACACTGAAGATGGAACACCTGTTCCGAAACATGTCTGTACTATAGGCTGCCATTAAAAACAATTTTTTAAAATCTGAGAGTGCTGGTCCGGCCTTCGGCTTTATTCTGCTTTGGTAAGATTTCTTGAAATAAGTACAAATATCTAGGGTAAAGTGGGAAGGGATACCATAAAATGTATTTTCTCTTTACTGCAGAGCGGAGGGACTGGAAGACACATGTTACTCACCAAACACTATAGCTATCAGTGATGGCTGCTGTCGGAATGTAGAGCTATTTAACACTTATTTTAACAAAGAAATACCACGTACAGCAGCTTTAACATTGTAGAGAAAGGATGCAAGAATGATGGGTGGGGAGGTTCCCTGCTGAAAAGATCAGAAAGACATTGCATTGTGAGCAGTGCTACACAGCGGTGTTTGGAATATAACGTACAAAGTTTTTATTTAACATTTATTTAACCAGACAGGTCAATTAAGAACAAATTCTTACTTACAATGATGGCCTGGCAAGAGGACAAAAGGGCCCCTCAGAGGGTAACAGAGGTAACAGGAACAATAAAATAAAATAGAAAAGAGATATGCATACATCACAGGGGTAAGGGAAATAATTAAAACACACGTCTCAGATCTCAGATTCTTATATCAAACAAACTAAATAAAATTACAAGGTGTGTAATACATGAAGCAGAAAAATTACAGTTAAAAGACTGGATGACAGTTGCAGGTGTGTGTAAACAACTATGCGATAGAGTCCTTAAAAGTAGTGAGGGGGATCCATTTGTCCATTTTAAAAGTATTTTGAATCTCGTTCCAACTGCTGGGAGCAGAAAATAGGAAGGTTTGACCAAATTAAGTACATAAATAAGTAAATAAGAGAAAAAAAAGTTATCATAATTGATGATAACTTCCCAAAATTTGTGGACCAATTCAGCTGTTCCAGGTCTAGCCTCTGTTGTACATCAAAGGGCTCAGTTTTAAACTCTGTTGCACATCAAATGGCTTGGGACAAGTTGCAGGTTGAAAAAGCCCTCAGCTCCGAACTCAGCAAAATCTGCACCTATCATTACACCTGGGTAAAAGTCCATTCTCTTTGGATCAAATTAACTCAGCAAGGCCAACGGCTTCTCTGTTACAGTGGGTGACAATATTGTCACAAGGAAAGATGAAATTACCTACCTGGGTTCCATCCTAGAGGCAAATATTTCTTGTGACAAAATGGCATCCAATGTAATAAAAAAAGTCAACCAACAAACAAGATTTTTCTGGCGGCTAGGTGGTGGGCAAGGCACTCACCACCAATGCTAGAGACGCTGGGTTTGCGTGTTCGAATCCAGCTCTCCACATTGTTTTCAGTTTGGCTGGTCGTCCGTACTAATACAATTGGTAGTATTAGAGGGTGGGAAAGCTGATGGGTGGGTCCTGGGCGTTGTAAACAGAAAAATACTCCTACAGTTCGGTCGGGGCACCTGCTCAGCGAAGGAAGGATCTGGAGGGAGGTAGTGTGACCTTCCACACGTTACACTCTCCCAGTGAGAATCTGAGCTGCCAGGCTGGCTGCGCATGTGTCGGAGGATAGCATATGTGATAGTCTCCGGCCTCTCGGACCAACAGTAGGGGGGGGTGCGCAACAACCAGGAAGGGAGTTGGGAATTGACATAACGACTAACAGTGGGATGGGAGAAAAATCGGAAAAAGAGGAGGGGGGAAAAGATAATAAAAAAAAAAAAAAAAAAAAAAAAAAACGAATTTCCTCTCTGGTAAACAAGAATACCCTGAAGACTCTGGCAGGAGCACTCATTCAAGGGTACTACGACTATGCTTGCACCTCATGGTACCAAAGCACCTCAAAGGCACTAAAAACAAGATTACAAACATCACAAAACAAACTGGTCAGACTACTGCTTGACCTTACTCCTAGAACCCACCTTACCCCTGCCCATTTTGACAACCTAGGATGGCATAGAGTAGACGACAGAGTACAGAAACTTGCAATGGGCCTGGTCTACAAGATACACTACACCACTAAGGTACCCATGTACATGTCAAAATACTTCCCAATGGTCAGTGAATACCACGACCACAACACCAGAGGGAGCCCCACAAATCATGTTAAACCCAGATTCGGCTCAAACAAGGGACTAAACACGTTTCGTAATTATGCCACATCAATGTGGAACGCCCTACCCACAGCTGTAAAGGAATGTGAATCACCACCCACCTTCAAAACACCTACGGGAGACTGCAATTCGAAACTGGCCCCTGTAAATGTCCAAACCCAACCCCCTCCAATGTACAGCCCCCCCCCCCCCCCCCCCCCCCACCCAACCACCTCCAATGTACAGTCCCCCCCCCCCACCCCACTTCCTCCAATGTACAGTTTCTTCCCCCTCAAATGTATATACTCTCTTTTTAGACTCTTTTTGTACTCATAAACAGTACTGTATATTTGTAGATCTGGTATCCCAGATAGCAAAAAATTTGTGAATCAACGTTGAAATAGGGTTAGGCAGAAATATTGAATCTATGGTGAAGCCTGACATAGAAATTATACAAATCGTTGTCTATGACTTACATGTTGAATCAACGTTAGGTTTCAACCATAACTGATACTATATCAATGTTGATTCAACCATCATCTAAATGGTAATCTACATGCACATTTTAGTTGATTTTATATTGAATCAATGTTAGGCATCAACGTTTATTCAACCATAATCTAAATGGTAATCTACTTGTACATTTGTAACTTGTACATCTACTTGTAACTTGTAAAGTTAAGGAATCAATACTGATTAATGTACATTTTACATTAAAATATTGCTGCTGATATGTATACATCATAACATTACAAGTTTTTTCCCCTGCTGTTAAACACACACTATTGTTGGCAGACGGTGTATTAGCGGTTGTTCAAAATTCTTACATTACCATATTTCCAAAAATGTGTGAACAAAAATGACAACATGGATTTAATATAACATTTATTTTTTTTCTTTCAAGAGGGTCTCATATCATACTTCCACAGTTATCAATGACCAGTTAACCTTTTACACAAACATTAAATAACATACCTTATAACAGACCTTTCATTAACAATACTATCCACTGCCAGAATAGTGACACATGCATCGCGTGTGGTGAGCACACGCATGCATGCACAACGAAGACAGAAGATTGCGTTGTCTCAATAATTTTAACTATAAATTTATGAGCTCAAAGTATGAGCTCACTGACTGAAATTTCCAACAAAAAGCATCAATTGTCAAATAATATTGATCACATTAACTAGACTAGATGTTTTGAGGAAATTAGAAAGGGAACAACAACTTAACCCTTGTGTCTGATCAGATTCTTATTTGTTTGTTAACTTTGCAGTGATTATGTTTGTAGCCAATATATGTGGCATAATCTTTTAATTATCTTGGATTTTTTTTACTCTCTTTCATAAATTGTTTATTCAACTTCAGCCCGATCATAACGACCACATATTGTTTTTTTTGTCATATTTAACAACTCTTTTCAGAAAAGTGGGAGTATTTCATTACAAAAAAATTTAAAAAAAATTGTTATGATCAGGGCTGAAGTTGAATAAAATATTTATAGAAAAGAAAGTGGGAAATTATTTCAACATATAATCTTTTTATGGAGTTTTTCAATTTAGTCCCCTAATAAGAGTATAATACTTTAGTTTTCAGACACAAGGGTTAAATAACAATGGCAGAGGATTTGGATTTAAACACAGTGGAGCTCAGATGATCTGTCCGGAAAAGTATGTTTCTATAACTCTCTCCCATATAACTCTCTCCCATACCCTTAACACCAACCGCTGAAGTGCCCTTGAGCAAGGCACTAAACCCCCAACTGCTCCAGTGGAGTTGCTCAGTGGCCAACAGTGTCAGGCTATGGTTAGACTAGTGTATTCCTGGCGTTTTTTTATACGTTTTTGACGACGTTTCATGTCCTATCTACACAGAAACGCGTTTTTTGGCGTTTTTTTGTGGATACGGCTGAAACGCAAAATTGTGTTTGCGTTTGGAGATACGCAAAAAAAACGAGTCGACAACAGCGTGTAGTCAGCACGCTAGCCGTTGTTGCGAAAACGCCCATGCGCAGTAGATACCATCTGCGTGCCCTTCCTGTGTACAGTGTGTGTGTTTGGGACAGAGCTCCGTGTCCCAAATAGCTTCAGCTACCATGTGTTGTCAAGTTATTGTTATAAGGACCCCAGTCCAAGCTACAACAGTCTGCATTCCCTTAACAATTGTTTGTATTGAGCCGTATTGTATTGTACCCATATGCAATATGTTAAATAAAGTTTACATCCATTCATTCTGCTAGCATTACCGATTGCATGAGCAGCTGGCTAACGTGAGCTATCAGGATTCAGACCCTGTTAGCTCAGAGTTCCTCTTTCAACTTAAGAAGCATTAAACAAAATGGCCCAGTCATCTATTCACCTTTGTTTAATACACACAGCGTTGTCTCTAATGTTATCTAACTACTGATAGCTCGCGATATCATCAGTTTTGATGCTGGCTAAGTAGCGTGAGCTAACGTTAGCTTCTAGCCACAATGCTATATTGTTATAATGGCATACTCTATTGACGTTAGCATGCAGCTAACAATGCTACAATGCTACCGATCGTTTTTTAGCCTAAACTATCCGCTCTTGGTGGTCACTTGTGTTGATGTTAGTTTTGTTTCATCAACAAATGACAGGCAGAACACACAATGAATGTATCCGTTTTGTTTATTGCACTTTTATTAGGCTTTGCTGAAAAATTATTGCTGCATTGAGTAAAGCAAGATGGTGGCGCGGCATAGGCGCCTGCCTTATTGACATTTTCTTTTGCTGGAGCTTCCACCAGGAAGTGTATTGGCACATTCGTTCTGATTGGTTGAAATTGCCTTCATGTTTGCCACCTACTGCCACCTACTGCTTTGGCAGTGTACTACATCAGTGTGCTTGGCTGACAAAAACGAAAAAAAAACGAAAGTGTGACTCGAGGCGCATGACGTCGCGGCGATACGCGGCGATACGTATAAGAAAACAATACGAAGATGATACGAAAGGTGTAACCTCAGCCTCAGACTGTGGTTGTACTGGGCAGCTCCCAGGTGTGAATGGAACTGTGTGAATGTGAAGCAGGGCGTAGCTGAAAAAGAGCATCCGTGCTCAGCGAACCTACCCTGGGTAAATAAAGGTTAAAATTAAAAATAAAAAAATAAAAACACTGCAAGAAAAGGCTGAAGCAGCAAGTCATTCAAGTAGATGCTGTCCATGGAAGAACAGTGTCCATGAGGGTAAGCCTTGTACTGTATGAACCAGGGAAACAGTGTGTGCTGGGGTACCCTAAGTTTGACTCTGGTTCGCTTGACTTAAGTTTGGGTCACTTCGGTTCCTTGAGATGCCTCCCTCCCGGTCTGGCGCATAACGAAGCCACTTCTTGACAGTTTCGCTGTAGTCCTGGTCGGTCAGCTTGGGGTCAAACTGTCGAGCAGCAGCTGATAGACACAAAAATAAAAAAGTGAGGAAGAGAGGTGAGATGATGTACGATGATAAGAGCACCCCTCACTTCACACAAGTGTGATTTTTTTTAATCACTCAATCACTCACTCTGTAGGTCTACAGTAACAAGCTACAGTCAGCATCCAGTTAGACTGGACAGGAAAGAGAAGCAATCGCCTAGCCTGACACCATCTAGGCAATACAATGTGTATCCATGCACCTCTAAAGCTCACCAATTACGTTGTCCATTTCTTATAGGTTGCACTTTCATCACTTTATTCCAACATAACACCTTTTTAAAGTTTTTGCAACAGCATAATTATATTCTGAATCACCAGCAGACAGTCATGCCTCACTACCTAAACTTAACCTATGAAGTAGTTTGCAGGGGAGGAAGCTCACCAAACATGCAGGCTTGTAGTGTTGTGTGCTTGAATGGCTTCTTGCTTTCTGAACAACGCTTGTCTTTCTTTCCAGCCCAGTTGAACCCACTGGCCAGGGCGTTGGTCATAGCAGTTTTCAACATCAGTCTGATCAGGTTCTCTGAATTGGAGCCTCCTACCAAAGCCAGGCGAGAAATCTAAATCAGAGAGAAGAAAATGAAGGCCCTGCGTTAGAAACAGCATAACATTTATTTTATGAACAGTGTTTAGAGGGTCTATCAAAGTGTTTAGAGGGTCTATCACAGTGTTTGTCGGGTCTATCACAGTGTTTAGAGGGTCTGTCACAGTGTTTAGAGGGTCTGTCACAGTGTTTAGAGGGTCTATCAGTGTTTAGAGGGTCTATCACAGTGTTTAGAGGGTCTATCAGTGTTTAGAGGGTCTGTCACAGTGTGTAGAGGGTCTGTCACAGTGTTTAGAGGGTCTGTCACAGTGTTTAGAGGGTCTGTCACAGTGTTTAGAGGGTGTGATAGACCCTCTAAACACTGTAATAGACCCTCTAAACACTGTGATAGACCCTACAAACACTGTGATAGACCCTACAAACACTGTGATAGACCCTCTAAACACTGATAGACCCTCTAAACACTGTGATAGACCCGACAAACACTGTGATAGACCCTCTAAACACTGTACTGTGATAGATCTATCACAGTGTTTAGAGGGTCTATCACAGTGTTTGTCGGGTCTATCACAGTGTTTAGAGGGTCTATCAGTGTTTAGAGGGTCTATCACAGTGTTTGTAGGGTCTATCACAGTGTTTGTAGGGTCTATCACAGTGTTTAGAGCAGGGGTGTCAAACTCATTTTCACAGAGGGCCACATCAGCATTATGGTTGCCCTCAAAGGGCCAAAGACCGTATAAATGTTAATGTAATGTAAAATAAATGTAGCTACTCATTTACATATTGTTAAACATGTTGTTTCTGTATTTATTACTTATTAAAGTTATACATATTGCATATGCATTTGCATAGATGTAAAAATATATGTTAGCTTATGTTATTTTAACAAATAATTTGTGTTTATCAGAACCCCATATTACTCCATTAATCAATGATCAAACCATTCAAGTAAATAACAAAGAAGAAGATCATCAAATACAAGCTATGACATTAAGTTTGTTCAAAACCTTTTTGTCACAGTCAAGAGGGGCAGAACTAACAACTGAGCTGCAAAGAACACGTGGGACAGATGTAGCAGATGTTACAAAAACAAATGGCTGCACACAACCTTGCAGAGGCCATACATCCAACTAATGGAAGATAGTTTAATTAACTTTAATTAACAGATTGCAGAATGGGTACAGTACAGTACATCTCAATACACACAATTATCATAAATGTCTAGATGTATGTCATGTATATGTTATGATGAATTGAAAATGGGGGACCCTGATGTAAACAAGACAAAAGTCTTTCTCTGGTCTGCATCCCCTTAACAATTGTGTGTATTGAGCTGTACTGTATTGTACCTGTTGTGAAGGGCCAGATTAAACCGAATATATATATTTATTTATATATATATATTTAATTGTATTTGTATATTCTCTAATATTCCCTGATATCCCTTGTATATTCCTTGTACAATATGCATTGAATATCCATTCTAGCCTACTGAACATCCCATAATAGTCTCCATTCTACTATTGGTCGAGACCTTGGTGCCAGGCTGCCATACCCCTCAGACCCAGTTCAAACGTACCGCTCCACATGTACGAACAAGTCCTAGTTCCGCGTAGGAATCTGACTACCGCACCACTAATGGGACTATTTGTTCATAGTGCGTATATATACTGCGCTACTAAAGTAGGACTTTCTTTTCAGTCCAGTTTCTTACCCTCCAATAGAGTCACAGACGTAAAGCCTCCCCGCGACGCCACGTGTGGGAGTAAGGCCAAGTTCGCCTACCATCGGTATTGAGACATCGTGTATATTAATATTTGAATAGTCATATTTGGCACTATATCGTCGAGTTGGACGTAGTCTATTAAGCTAATAATAGTCTGTTAATATATAGTGCTTCGTGCGGTGAGAATACTACCGTGGTCAGTACCCCATCGTTTCGGGCAGAGAACTGGCTGCTTATCCAGGGTGGTTGACCCCACGTGAAGCTGCACCCGAGGAGCCCCAGAGCCGACGAGCGAGTGGACCTGTATACCGGATTATTCTACCGACGACAGCCCGCCTTCCCAGGCACGGATTATGCTTTGTATACTTTGATTATTCCATGGATAAAGACCCCCGACACTGCCGTGTGTTGGAACCCCCCCCCCTGGAGAGGACGCAAGGTGAGGAGACGCTCTGCAAGACGAGGTCGCTTCACGTCTCTCCTCCGTGGACCGGATGACGCCGGCCCACAAAGAGTCCACCTGCTTTCATCTGTGGTCCAAGGATCGCCGGCGCATTGAACGGCACTACAGTGGGTTCACCTGGGATACCCTTGGCCGGATGAGGCAGCCGGATTCTACCCCCCCCCCCCTCCTACTCCTGTCGGCTTACAAGCGACCGGATTAACCCCCCCTAGCGTATCCAGTATATAATCATTAAAGTATCATTGCTGTTATCCCTTAAACTATTCCAGGTCGTATATGTACCACCTGCGCCTTCAGAGATTGGACATTCTCTATTGATATACCGACGAATACTCTTGCCATAAAAGTGCATACTAATTTCCATTCATAAATGTGATTGATTTGATTAAGTGCTTGCTCTACACACCATCGCTGTGTAGAAATAAAGACCTATTTCTAATTCGTACATTTGTGTTGGATCCGTTTCATCTACGTGACAGTGTTCATCATAATATATTTATGCCGTGTACTGGGTGGCCGAATATTAAGTACAAAGGTAGTGGTAGTAAGTATCATATCTAGTAATACAGTCAGGGAATTGTACCCCTCAGTTACAGTACCCATTCTGCAATCTGTTAATAAAATGTTCAATCAATCAATCAATCAATCAATCAATCAATCAATCAATCAATCAATCAATCAATCAATCAATGTATGTCATGTATGTCATATCATATTATGTTATGATGAATTGAAAATGGGGGACCCTGATGTAAACAAGACAAAAGTATTTCTCTGGTCTGCATCCCCTTAACAATTGTGTGTATTGAGCTGTGTACCCATTCTGCAATCTGTTAATAACATTTTCAATCAATCAATCAATCAATCAATCAATCAATCAATCAATCAATCAATCAATCAATCAATCAATCAATCAATCAATCAATCAATCAATCAATCAATGTATGTCATGTATGTCATATCATTATGTTATGATGAATTGAAAATGGGGGACCCTGATGTAAACAAGACGGAAGTCTCTCTATGGTCTCCCCCCCCCCCCATCTCCCACCCTCACGAGCTCCATGTAACGCGGAAGTGCAGTGGTTTTCCCCCGCGTCAGTACGTAGGTAGGCGGTCCTGAGTTTCTACGTATGTAGGGTCATAGGTTGTTTTATACGTCGGCGTGGTAGTTTGGCGCCACCATCCATTTTCGCGGGGACTCAGCAGTAGAGCTACAGCCAGAAGAAAGCGAACTTTTAAGACTATACACTTACTGGAAGAAGAGATCAGAAAGCTTGCGAAATTAAGAGACCCTGAATATATATCGTCGGAGTCCATGGTGTTGTTGCCCAGTATCAGTCATCCGTCTTTCTGCACACATAACGAGGTGAGGAAGTGAACAATGTTGACGCTTTTTGTGCAAGTCGCGGTTGTGTCACGTTGAAATGGCCCAAGCCACACAGACATGCTTGTGCTGCTAATGCTTGCTTCTTAGCGAGAAACAAGCAAATTAGCTGGCAAACGTATCACTGTCGCAACAGTTTTTGCAAACGTGTTCTGTCATCGATCTGTGTTGATCAGCACCAAGCACCTGCTGTGGCCAGAGTGCTAACATCGTAACGTTAGCCTAGTTTGTTAACGTTGGCTCCAGCCAGGTGCATAAAGTTTAAACTTGGTGCACATCGCATCAATGCACGGATCAGAATCGACACTTGACATGATATTTGGTCTGTGCTGGGTCAGTGTATGCCTGCCTGCCAGATAGTTAGTTAGCCTGTGTTAGCTGCGGCTAGGTAGTTGGTCAGTACTATTAATAATCGCCAGACTAGACTTGTTGTGTATTGCTGGTCCTCCTTTGGGGTGCCCGAGTTAACGTTAGCGATGAGGATTGAGAACCTTGGATAGCAGTCACTTATTTTGTTGGGTTCACCCTGCTAGTTGTAGTATTCAGTATGTT
Source organism: Notolepis coatsorum (assembly GCF_963971535.1). Taxonomy (NCBI): domain Eukaryota; kingdom Metazoa; phylum Chordata; class Actinopteri; order Aulopiformes; family Paralepididae; genus Notolepis; species Notolepis coatsorum. The sequence goes on from NC_140167.1 coordinate 178,594,157, forward strand.
GATGTAGGTTATTTCTGAGACCGATGGTCTGACTTTTACCATTAGGCCTAGCCCTATACTGTGTTTTATGATTATGCTAATAATGAATTGGATTTATATAACTTTTCTATGACTCAATAGTTCCAAGGTCTAAGGCTCTGTGTCCCTGAAGGACAGAGAGAGGGTTGGTGGGGGGAGAGGAGGCAGGCTTGAGGTGGATCTGCGTTCTGGACCAGTTGAGTCTCCATATGAGAGTTGATGAGTTTGAATAACTCCTCCTGTGATGTCATCAGAGGACACTCAAGCCGTGTGTAGAAAAATAGAATAGAATGGAGATAAGGATTGCAATAGTGATTGCTATTTTTTCATATACATTTCATTGAGCTCTAACTCATTGAGTTGTAATTAAATAAGGATTTAGTGTCCTGGTGACATCACGGGAGGAGTTATTTCAAACTCATTAACTCTCAATAACTGTCAAACTAAATGAATTTGTGCGAAACTGTTTAGAGCCTTGAGATATGTGAGATTATGTACAAAACAAATCATTGTTTTTCGGTGAAGTGCCCCTTTAACATTAACTTTTTACCATTCAACATAATTGTGTATCAAACAATGCACAGTATCTAAAAACAACACACAAAACAATAACACAAGTGGCCAGTGTTTCCCATACAGAGGCTCTATGCGGGCCGCCCCCCAAAGGTATCTGGGGCTTTCTCACTCAACATCGGGGTCGAAATCAGCTCCGTGCCGAACTCCCCCGAACTCCCCCCCCCCCCCCCCCCGTTTTGAGCTTGTAAGCTTGCCGTAGTCGATGATGTCACGCTCGAAATGTAAACACAGAACACGGAGACTGGAGAATGGTTGTTGATATAAAGAAACAAATAACTAATAAATATGAAGTTATATTTGAACCTCTGTTGTCAAGCCTTGTCAATATAACCCACCCCCCTTTTCTCACGAATGGAACTCTGTTGTAGAGTCCGCTTTTGATCGTTTTGCAGGGTTAACAATAACGCTAAGCTAACGGCTAACGCTAACGTTACTACACATGCAACATACTAGTAACATTGCTCGCATCGATTATATTGAATGTCATTGATCTACTGGTCGACCGAAAATGTAAACGGGAATGTCTTAACACGACTGCGGACTCTGGATGTTGATATAAAATGAACAAATTGCCAATAAATATGAAGTTATATTTTATCACGAATGGATGGTGTTGTAGAGTCCGCTTTTGAGCGTTTTGAGCGATCTACTGGTCGACCACGGCCGACTTGTTGGGCACCACTGGTCTAATAGAAATAAATGCATTCGAACAATGTATAGACATAGCAATGGCAAACAAAATTTATGACGTTATGTCAGCACCAGGCGCCACGCCCGTGAAAAGGTACAAGCTCGCAAAGCCACACCCCCCGTTCTCCCGGGACCGACCCCGAGACCACCTCTGCCAGCTGGTCCCGTTCAGCGGGGGGTGAAACGATTCAGCGCCGACTCGCACCCCAAAAGTGGTGAGTGAAAACACTGCCCCCCATGCTCCGGGACGGTGATTCGATACAAAAGGCTGAGTGTGAAAGCCCCCCTTAACACTTTGATTGCCTAAGGCTAAATTCATGATATACCATAGGTTGCCAGCTCTATTTGTCTATGGATAAGTACCCCTTCTTTGCAGGGCTATAACTTTTTAAATTCTATTGCTAAATTGCCATTATTATGGCCCATTCAAAGTCCTATATGTATTGTTCATTGTGTAGCAACGTTAAACTTTTTCATTCACATATTCATAGTAAAATATGGTCTAATGTATAAGTATGTTTTCATCTCTTTCTGCAGCTTTCTCCAGAACGTGATCTATAGCCCCAAATGCATTATATTGATGATTAAATACAGTTTGATGGCAATCGGCGCGATATAAAAAATTTCAATTGGACGTACTTCTAGAAGTTTCTACGTATCATCTGATGCTGACCGGATGGGCGGGGGATCGTTTATAATTCCGTGGGCAGCGTTATATCATTCATCTAGTGTGGGTCATATGTTCATCAGAGCAGTTTATATCGAACACGTTCAAAAATAACGCTGAATCTTACCGTATCTTCCTCGCGCCGTTGGACGATCAGCGTGGTGTAGACCGTTTTCGATTATGGGATGTTTATCCAGATGAACCATTTTCAGGTTGTATAATACTAGGGATGCCCCGATCACGTTTTTTGCCACCGATACCGATCACCGATCGTCGTGAGCCATATCGGCCGATACCGATCCGATACCGATCGTTTTTGATTAAAAAGAAAAATTATTTTATATAATTTTTTTTTCTTTTTTTTAATAAAATATATATATTATATAATTAGACTTGTACTTGTATTATCTGCGAGACATCGCCACCACGCAACAAGCTCCACTGTCTGTGTGTACTCTAGTAGCCTCCAGCTACGGCCAGGATTCTCCGGAGCTGCACCTGGACCTATACTCGAGTAGCCTCGAGCAGAGCTACGGCCAGGATTCTCCGGCGCTGCACCTGGACCCTATTGGCATAACGTTACTTAACTGTGCTCAGCAAGCCCTCAGCTCGAATACGCATCGAATCAGTGTTATAAGACATTGATATCAGGAGCTATCTGTAGCTACTGCTAGCCGGATATATAACGTTAATACAACGCCTCAGTGAATTATTTAGTTCAATGGGACATTTCGTTTTGAACGGGGAACTAACTTGCGCTAACGTGAGCTAACAGGTAGCATACACGTCTCTACTAGACTTTGTGGAGCGTTTGTTGATGTCAGGAGCTATCGGTAGCTGGCCGACTAGATGTTATAAGACATTGATAAGACATTGATATAGGACATTGATATCAGGAGCTATCTGTAGCTACTGCTAGCCGGCTAGATGACGTTAAGACAACTATTTAGTTCAATCGGACATTTCCAGGGGAGGAAATTAGGCCACTTTACTCGCCAAATGCGAGTATTTTTTACGTTTGGCGAGTGATTCATGAAGACCACTCGCCAGTCTGGCGAGTTGACAGTGCCAGCCCACGAGAGCACTGCACAAGACCCGCGGACATATATAATGTTTAATAAAAGTTCCCGCAGTACTGGCCAACCCGCGGACATATATAATGTTTAATAAAAGTTCCCGCAGTACTGGCCAACCCGCGGAAATATAGAATGTTGAATAAAAGTCCCGTGGCCATCAGTCAAGGAAGCACTCGCAAACAGATAACGTTAAACACAGAAGATGGAAAACAGACAGACTGAGCAACGGGGAACTGCATCCAACCCTAGTACAACTCTCGAGTCTAAGGCAAGGACACATTTAAATTACAGAGGTGTATGTTAGTCTATTGCGCACCGGACTACGACGTAAGGTTAGACATTTTATTTCATGCTCAAAAGCCCCTGGCTTGCACATCGCTAGGCCTGCCGCGATAAGCAATAAATCGATTAATTGTCGCGATAATTAAAATGAATGCAATGATTTTGACGGGCGTGATTAATTGCTATTTGCGCGTTTGTTTTAATGAGGCGGAACCAGTGCCCCTTGCAGTCTCTCTCCGTGTGGGTTGGCCGCTGGCGTTACTACAGAGCACAGCACGGGAGCTCCGTGGGGCAGTAGCAACGCCACATAGCTTAACTACATTTCTCAATAGTGTTGCTCCTTTTAACCAAGTAGCGTTATTTGTAGTGTAACGTTAGAATAACACAGAATAACGTTAATACAATTACATGCATCATTGTTTACAATGAACGGGTGGGGCTAGTCAAAGCACTGGAGACGGGGACAAGTTAAACATGAATTAATTTATTATAACGGGTCGTTTTCGAGTCGTGCTGCAGTGCCTGCTAAACGAAAATAATCGCTAAACGAACAATAATCACTATGCAACAACCATCAAATGCACACAGCACACACACCCACACGCACACACTCACTCAAACAAACAACACACTGCAGCACCCACTCTCCACACTTTAGATCACACAAACACACTTACACTTTATATTTATTGATAAAGGATTTGCACTACAACTCGTACACCTACTGTGAATTGTACCTAAACTGCACCTCGTCCATTTATGCCTTGCACTATATTGTATTGTATATTAGTACACTGCACAGTATTGTATATTGTATGGTAACTACGTCTACGAACATTGTACATATGTCAAAACTGAACACTGTGACCTCTTTTTTTACTTCTAATTTTTACTATGTTTTTATTTCATACTTATCTTGTCATGCACAGTCTCTGGAGCGCAACAGTAAGAAGCATTTTGTACAAAAGTATTCTGTACTTCTGTATGACAACTATTAAAGAAACTTGAAACTTGAACTAACGCAAGCTAACGGAGATATCAACATGGACCACTAGACTTCTGGGGCATTTGTTGATATCCGGAGCTATCAGTAGCTAGCCGGCTAAATACCGTTAGACAATGCCTACTAAAAGTGAATAGTTGACTGGGTAATTTTGTTTAAACAGTAACGATAGCTAGGTAGCTAACGTTAGCTCAGGTCGAATGCACTATCTAGACTCAGCAGAGGAGGTCCGCCTCCTCTGTGTTTACAAACTCTACACGGGTACGGGCGGGGCTAGGGAGGAGGAGCAGTTTGCAGGTCCTGTGCATCTGAGACAAGCGAGTGAGATATCCACTTGATCAGTTTCCGCGATCGGCGAATATGACTAATTATCGGAATTCCCCGATCGCATATTTATACTGATTATCGGCCGATAACGATCGGTGGCCGATCGATCGGGGCATCCCTATATAATACTATATACGTCCAAATAACGTTGTTTATTGAGTTAGGGCGAGCGATTGATCATCCAGTGTGTTGAGATGGAGTCCGGCTACCGATCGCGAGTGCCCGGAGCACATAGGATGAGCACTTCCTGTTTGGCGAGCCCCTCCCTCTTGGCCGATCTGCCGATCGGCCACCAGATGGCGCTCTCTAACCGTTAAGCAGTTGATGGGAGCTCACCAGTACATCTCAGGGCTCCGGAAAGAAAATATGATTTCGATCACAGATTTTTGAAATATTGATATCAAAGACGAGTTACGGCGTCTTCGGCAACTTGAGCATGGCGGGGAAGGACGCCTAAAAACGTCTTCCGGCAGCCAAAGTGTTTTAAAAAATGGCCCAATCTAAATTATTTTTCTTTTCCAAGACGATTGTCAAAATGCACACAGACCAGTGGACCTTATATTTTAGAAGCTATGATATCTAGCTGTTCAGCCCTTCGTTCGACAGCCCTGTGACGCCTCCTCTTGTGAGTTATGCTGTTTCTGTATGCAGTGAAAACGTGTTTGCGTGTGAGCCGGTGCCACTCCCAACAGCCACACATGGCTACAGATTAGGTTACAGAGGAGACGCTCTGTCAAAACCAAAATGGCAGAAGAAACAAACTGGCCTTATATCTGCCAAAAAAAGCTAGTTAAATCGGAGACCAGAAGATATGACCAGAAGATATGACCAAAAGAAATACCAGAAGATATGACTCGAAGAAAGACCAGAAGATATGACTGGAAGAAAGACCAGAAGATATGACTTGAAGAAAGACCAGAAGATATGACTCGAAGAAAGACCAGAAGATATGACTCGAAGAAAGACCAGAAGATATGACTCGAAGATATGACCAGAAGATATGACTAGAAGATATGACCAGAAGATATGACTAGAAGAAATACCAGAAGATGTGACCAGAAGAAATGCTAGAAGAGACTATATCTTATCACTCCTCATACATTCACTGATTTGAACTTTTGAAGTAGCCAAACGTTACACTATAAAATGCCTATTATTCAAAAGGAAGATACAGTTCTTTCTTATAATCTTAAAAAAAAAAAATATATACGATAACCGTGAGAACTGAAACCGTGATATTTCCTCAAACAATAATCGTACCATCGACATCCCTGGTGCCGTCACAAACCGCACACCACCCATCATCATCACAAGTACATTCTGAACCTGAGGGGAAACGACTCTCTATATACTATAAATATTGCCCGGCTTTAGCCGCCAATGCTAACAAAGCAGCTTGTACATAAACATACACAAGCCTAACTCCCTCCTTCTCCTCCCTCGTCAGGTGGTGGGGAGGTGAGCGAGGATGATGGCGACGGTGGCGCCCCAGAGCAGCTTCAGCCTCCTCCCTCTGCTGGAGTCGCTGGAGGACGGTGGAGCCGGACAGTCGGAGCAGACGGACGCCTACCTCACCATCGCTAAGTAGGTCCCCGGCCCGGGGCGTCCCTTCACCAGTTACATACACGGGGTATCTGCGGGGTATTCAAAATTCATAATTCTGAATTTAAGGCCTTAAAAGTTATTGGGTCTTAAATAAAAAGGTCATGGGTAAAATTCTTTGGGGAAGGCTGTTTGGAGATTAAATGTTTTTGTATTCAATTATTTGTGGGGCTACCGGGAGCGTGGTGCGTCTGGTGATGCTTTTTTTGCTGGTATGGTCGTGAAATTGGTATTCAATTTAGCTTTAAATGGTATTAAAAATGTTTACACTTGTTGAAACCTGCAGATACCCCGACACATAATGTTTGGCCACATTTGCCATTGAAACATAATGGAAATATGTGTTAACAGAATATATGTTAACTGTTTTACGCCTTCCCTCCCCCCTTGTGCATTTGCAGTCGCCTGAGTGGAGAGGAAGGGCGCCAGTTCCTCCCTGCAGTTGTAAAGCACTTTTCTCGTCTGAGTAAAATTATTCTGGTGAGTGCTGTATGCATCGTGGATCAAGCTGTTCAATGAACCACAGAAAGACAAGAAACCATTGGGCTCGATACACTTCGCCAAACTGCAGCAGTGTGTGTGCTGCACAGAATGTCTTGCTTTTCATTTTGGCGCTAATGTTGACGGCAGGGAACAAAATAACTAGGCGCCCATCGCCAAATGCGTGCAGATTTACCGTCTGGCGTCTAGAAATAATAGTCTGCCCGCCAGCTGGCGTGTAGTTCATATCGATACTCTTATTTTGAAAATCCTGTGCGGGTCTCATTGCCGCCCCAAGCGCAGCTCCAGTCATAATATCTGGGCTCCGGCAGCTAGCAACGTTCAGGTTCATATGATACTCTTATTTTGAAAAACCCTTAGCAACTCCGCGAGTCATATGATATCTGCCCACTCTGTGTTGTTTCTTGAAAACAGAGCAGCAGCGTTAAACAGAGCAGCGTTAACACAGCAGTGCGCCTACAGACGCGAAATAAGTCTGTGATGTTTTTCTTCTTCTCACGAGTCCAATGCAGCTACATGCACCGTCGCCATTCCTTTATGCCCACATCGCCCGAAATTAACATTTATGTACCACTACAACGTTAACGTAAGCTAACAAGCTAATCCTGATGATCAGACGAGACGGAGCTATAAACGGCACTGAGGAAAGGGAAATGGGGGGGGGGGGGGGGGGGGGGGGCACTCCCCTTCCCTGTGTGTGTGTGCGTGCGTTTGGAAAGACGACGAGTCACTAGTCAGGACTCAGGACAGGAGTATATTATAGTAAACTGAGGATTACTGAGGATGGACAGATAATGTTGATATTCAAATATAAAAAATTGAGAGGAGTGGAAGTTTGAAGACGGACTACAATATGATGCGGGGGTGGTGAGTTGCAACGCAGTGTGTGTGTGTGTGTCCCGACCCCACTTCTATGTTTCAATAAATTATTTGCATTTAAAACTATTAACGCTGACTCATTCCTTCAGTCCACTCAAAATTATGCTAATATTCCTTATGTTGTTTATGATATTAATTGAAAATGGCATATGAGAGTATTATATGTAATAATAACACATGGCGATATACTAAAAAGCTATTTATAATTTTTGGCTAGTAAAAAATCTGCCCGGCTGGTACTTTTAAAAATCTACCAGCCAAATGGCTGGTAAGTCAAAAAGTTAAGTTTGTTCCCTGGTTGACGGGTTAGAACAGCCACATTGGCCATGTTGACAGGTTAGAACAGCCACATCGCCCATGTTGATGGGTTACAACAGCCACATTGCCCATGTTGACGAGTTAGAACAGCCACATTGCCCATGTTGACGGGTTAGAACAGCCACATTGCCCATGTTGACGGGTTAGAACAGCCACATTGCCCATGTTGACGGGTTACAACAGCCACATTGGCCATGTTGACGGGTTAGAACAGCCACATTGGCCATGTTGACGGGTTAGAACAGCCACATTGGCCATGTTGACGGGTTACAAAAGCCACATTGCCCATGTTGACGGGTTAGAACAGCCACATTGCCCATGTTGACGGGTTACAACAGCCACATTGGCCATGTTGACGGGTTAGAACAGCCACATTGGCCATGTTGACAGGTTAGAACAGCCACATCGCCCATGTTGACGGGTTAGAACAGCCGCATCGCCCATCGCTCACTGATAGTTTATCAGTGAGCTGGATGCAATCCTACCTGGAGGGGAGAGAACAGATGGTGGAGGTAAACGGTACCCTATCCCCCCCCCCCCCCCCCCCCCCCCTCCCAGTGAGCTGTGGTGTTCCACAAGGAAGCATACTAGGACCGCTACTGTTCCTAATTTATGCAAATGACATGTCGTCAGAGCTTGTGACTGCAACTTGTTCCTGTTCGCGGACGACTCAGCCCTGCTGGTCTCTGACAAGAACAGGTTACAGGTTGAAAAAACCCTCAGCTCAGAACTCGGCAGAATCTGCACCTGGCTCGCTGATAACAAACTATCATTACACCTGGGTAAAACAGAGTCCATTCTCTTGGGTTCAAATAACAAACTCAGCAAGACCGACGGCTTCTCAGTTACAGTGGGTGACAATATTGTCACAAGGAAAGATGAAATTACATGCCTAGGTTCCATCCTTGTGACAAAATGGCATCCAAAGTAATAAAAAAAGTCAACCAACAAACTAGATTCTTGTACCGGATCTCCTCTCTGGTAAACAAGAATACCCTGAAGACTCTGGCAGGAGCACTCATTCAAGGGTACTACGACTATGCTTGCACCTCATGGTACCAAAGCACCTCAAAGGTGCTAAAAACAAAATTACAAACATCACAAAACAAACTGGTCAGACTACTGCTTGACCTTACTCCTAGAACCCACCTCACCCCTGCCCACTTTGACAACCTAGGATGGCTTAGAGTAGACGACAGAGTACAGCAACTTGCAATGGGCCTGGTCTACAAGATACACTACACGACTAAGGTACCCATGTACATGTCAAAATACTTCCCAAAGGTCAGTGAATACCACGACCACAACACCAGAGGGAGCTCCACAAATCATGTGAAACCCAGATTCGGCTCAAACAAGGGACTAAACACGTTTCGCAATTATGCCACATCAATGTGGAATGCCCTACCCACAGCTGTAAAGGAATGTGAATCACTACCCACTTTAAAAACCACTCTCAAAGAGCACCTACGGGAGACTGCAATTAGAAACTGGCCCCTGTAAATGTCCTAACTAGGCCTGCCACGATAACACATTTTGCTGGGCGATTAATTGCCCCCGAAAATATCGCGATAAGCGATATTATTGCGACCGGTTAGAGAATTTTTTTTGAGAAATTTATTTCCCAAAACTTTTATTTTGAAGCCCACCGCTCCGTCTTTTCCGGTGTTTGACTTTTATTTTGAAGCCCACAAGTATTGTTGTTATTATCCTAAGCAGAAACTATGAGCCGACAACATGTCTCGTCCGGTTGTTTTTGAGCTAATGATAAAACAAATTGTTGGTGAACAACTACCTTTCGGTTAGTTTTAACGTTAGCTACTAACGTTAGATGCAGCTACTACAGGCAATCAACGATGAGGAGGAAGCGTCAAAGCAGTAATAGAATAGCTGTGGTGCGTAGGCACTGCAGCACGACTCGAAACTACCGGAGTGTTATAATAAATTAATTCATGTTTAACTTGTCCCCGTGTCCAGTCCTTTGACTAGCCCCACCCGTTCATTGTAAACAATGATGCATGTAATTGTATTAACGTTATTCTGTGTTGTACTTGTAGCTATGCTATACGTTGTATTTCGTTTGTTAGATATTTAGCTAATGTGTTAGCATGGAATGAGAATCAAAGCTCTATCTTTCATCTTTATTTAGCAGTCCAGTTTCTCCGGGCAGTAGCGAGTAACTACTTGGGTCTAAAAATTGCTAACGTTACACTACAAATAATGCTACTTGGTTAAAAGGAGCAACACTATTGAGAAATGTCTATGTGGCGTTGCCCCACGGAGCTCCGGTGCTGTACTCTAGTAACGTCAGCGGCCCGCCTCCCAACACGGACAGTGACTGAAGGACTGCGGTCAAGTGAGCCGTCTTTTGCTTTTGCGTGGTCAAGTGAGCCGCTCTTGTTTTTCGAGTGCGCGATTAGTTCCAGGTTTACGGTAATGCATTAAAACAAGCCTGGGACGCTGTTGTAATGAACGGACGTGACTTTTGAACACAGTCTCACAAGTAGATCTTACAGAAATACTTAATATGACATTGAATGCGCATCGAATCAATAGGACGTTTAGTCTAATCAATAGGACGTTTCGTATGTGCAGTATTATTGAACATCGAATCAATAGGACGCGCAGTATATTCGATCACTAAACTAAAGCTACAGACAATTCCACAGAGGAACACTTCCGGTGAGGATTTCAAAGTAAAGGATGGCATGTGGTTCATTTCTATTATTTCATAAGTAGTTTATTACACTGCCATGTTTGTACTTAATACTTCTCAAGACTACTTGCACAAATAATATTAACTACTTTTACTGTGTACTTTGAGTAATTTGAGTTTCAAAGTCCTTTTTATAGAACAATGAGTATTTTCGACTAACTTTGATGTGGGATAAAAAAAGATTTTCCCATAAGCACTTTATGAAACTGCCATGGTTGTACTTAGTACCTCTTAGACTACTTGTACAAATTATATGAAATATTTTTACTGTGTACTTTTTGAGTAATTTCAGTTTCAAAGTCCTCAGAATCAGCATTTTCGACTAACTTTGATGTGGTATAAAAAAAGATTTTCCCATAAGCACTTTATGAAACTGCCATGGTTGTACTTAGTACCTCTTAGACTACCTGTACAAATTATATGAAATATTTTTACTGTGTACTTTTTGAGTAATTTCAGTTTTAAAGTCCTCAGAATCAGCATTTTCGACTAACTTTGATGTGGGATAAAAAAAGATTTTCCCATAAGCACTTTATGAAACTGCCATGGTTGTACTTAGTACCTCTTAGACTACTTGTACAAATTATATGAAATATTTTTACTGTGTACTTTTTGAGTAATTTCAGTTTTAAAGTCCTCAGAATCAGCATTTTCGACTAACTTTGATGTGGTATAAAAAAAGATTTTCCCATAAGCACTTTATGATACTGCCATGGTTGTACTTAGTACCTCTTAGACTACTTGTACAAATTATATGAAATATTTTTACTGTGTACTTTTTGAGTAATTTGAGTTTCAAAGTCCTCAGAATCAGCATTTTCGACTAACTTTGATGTTGGATAAAAACAATTCTTCCCATAAGCACTTTATGAAACTGCCATGGTTGTACTTAGTACCTCTTAGACTACCTGTACAAATTATATGAAATATTTTTACTGTGTACTTTTTGAGTAATTTCAGTTTTAAAGTCCTCAGAATCAGCATTTTCGACTAACTTTGATGTGGGATAAAAAAAGATTTTCCCATAAGCACTTCATGAAACTGCCATGGTTGTACTTAGTACCTCTTAGACTACTTGTACAAATTATATGAAATATTTTTACTGTGTACTTTTTGAGTAATTTGAGTTTCAAAGTCCTCAGAATCAGCATTTTCGACTAACTTTGATGTGGTATAAAAAAAGATTTTCCCATAAGCACTTTATGAAACTGCCATGGTTGTACTTAGTACCTCTTAGACTACTTGTACAAATTATATGAAATATTTTTACTGTGTACTTTTTGAGTAATTTGAGTTTCAAAGTCCCCAGAATCAGCATTTTCGACTAACTTTGATGTGGGATAAAAAAAGATTTTCCCATAAGCACTTTATGAAACTGCCATGGTTGTACTTAGTACCTCTTAGACTACTTGTACAAATTATATGAAATATTTTTACTGTGTACTTTTTGAGTAATTTCAGTTTTAAAGTCCTCAGAATCAGCATTTTCGACTAACTTTGATGTGGGATAAAAAAAGATTTTCCCATAAGCACTTTATGAAACTGCCATGGTTGTACTTAGTACCTCTTAGACTACTTGTACAAATTATATGAAATATTTTTACTGTGTACTTTTTGAGTAATTTCAGTTTCAAAGTCCTCAGAATCAGCATTTTCGACTAACTTTGATGTTGGATAAAAACAATTCTTCCCATAAGCACTTTATGAAACTGCCATGGTTGTACTTAGTACCTCTTAGACTACCTGTACAAATTATATGAAATATTTTTACTGTGTACTTTTTGAGTAATTTCAGTTTTAAAGTCCTCAGAATCAGCATTTTCGACTAACTTTGATGTGGGATAAAAAAAGATTTTCCCATAAGCACTTTATGAAACTGCCATGGTTGTACTTAGTACCTCTTAGACTACTTGTACAAATTATATGAAATATTTTTACTGTGTACTTTTTGAGTAATTTCAGTTTTAAAGTCCTCAGAATCAGCATTTTCGACTAACTTTGATGTGGGATAAAAAAAGATTTTCCCATAAGCACTTTATGAAACTGCCATGGTTGTACTTAGTACCTCTTAGACTACTTGTACAAATTATATGAAATATTTTTACTGTGTACTTTTTGAGTAATTTGAGTTTCAAAGTCCCCAGAATCAGCATTTTCGACTAACTTTGATGTGGGATAAAAAAAGATTTTCCCATAAGCACTTTATGAAACTGCCATGGTTGTACTTAGTACCTCTTAGACTACCTGTACAAATTATATGAAATATTTTTACTGTGTACTTTTTGAGTAATTTGAGTTTCAAAGTCCTCAGAATCAGCATTTTCGACTAACTTTGATGTGGTATAAAAAAAGATTTTCCCATAAGCACTTTATGAAACTGCCATGGTTGTACTTAGTACCTCTTAGACTACCTGTACAAATTATATGAAATATTTTTACTGTGTACTTTTTGAGTAATTTCAGTTTTAAAGTCCTCAGAATTTATTAAAGTACCCCCAAGAAATAAAAATATTTCATATAATTTGTACAAGTAGTCTAAGAGGTACTAAGTACAACCATGGCAGTTTCATAAAGTGCTTATGGGAAAATCTTTTTTTATACCACATCAAAGTTAGTCGAAAATGCTGATTCTGAGGACTTTAAAACTGAAATTACTCAAAAAGTACACAGTAAAAATATTTCATATAATTTGTACAGGTAGTCTAAGAGGTACTAAGTACAACCATGGCAGTTTCATAAAGTGCTTATGGGAAGAATTGTTTTTATCCAACATCAAAGTTAGTCGAAAATGCTGATTCTGAGGACTTTGAAACTCAAATTACTCAAAAAGTACACAGTAAAAATATTTCATATAATTTGTACAAGTAGTCTAAGAGGTACTAAGTACAACCATGGCAGTTTCATAAAGTGCTTATGGGAAAATCTTTTTTTATCCCACATCAAAGTTAGTCGAAAATGCTGATTCTGAGGACTTTAAAACTGAAATTACTTAAAAAGTACACAGTAAAAATATTTCATATAATTTGTACAGGTAGTCTAAGAGGTACTAAGTACAACCATGGCAGTTTCATAAAGTGCTTATGGGAAAATCTTTTTTTATACCACATCAAAGTTAGTCGAAAATGCTGATTCTGAGGACTTTGAAACTGAAATTACTCAAAGTACACAGTAAAAATATTTCATATAATTTGTACAAGTAGTCTAAGAGGTACTAAGTACAACCATGGCAGTTTCATAAAGTGCTTATGGGAAAATCTTTTTTTATCCCACATCAAAGTTAGTCGAAAATGCTGATTCTGAGGACTTTAAAACTGAAATTACTCAAAAAGTACACAGTAAAAATATTTCATATAATTTGTACAGGTAGTCTAAGAGGTACTAAGTACAACCATGGCAGTTTCATAAAGTGCTTATGGGAAGAATTGTTTTTATCCAACATCAAAGTTAGTCGAAAATGCTGATTCTGAGGACTTTGAAACTGAAATTACTCAAAAAGTACACAGTAAAAATATTTCATATAATTTGTACAGGTAGTCTAAGAGGTACTAAGTACAACCATGGCAGTTTCATAAAGTGCTTATGGGAAAATCTTTTTTTATCCCACATCAAAGTTAGTCGAAAATGCTGATTCTGAGGACTTTAAAACTGAAATTACTCAAAGTACACAGTAAAAATATTTCATATAATTTGTACAAGTAGTCTAAGAGGTACTAAGTACAACCATGGCAGTTTCATAAAGTGCTTATGGGAAAATCTTTTTTTATACCACATCAAAGTTAGTCGAAAATGCTGATTCTGAGGACTTTGAAACTCAAATTACTCAAAAAGTACACAGTAAAAATATTTCATATAATTTGTACAGGTAGTCTAAGAGGTACTAAGTACAACCATGGCAGTTTCATAAAGTGCTTATGGGAAAATCTTTTTTTATCCCACATCAAAGTTAGTCGAAAATGCTGATTCTGGGGATTTTGAAACTCAAATTACTCAAAAAGTACACAGTAAAAATATTTCATATAATTTGTACAAGTAGTCTAAGAGGTACTAAGTACAACCATGGCAGTTTCATAAAGTGCTTATGGGAAAATCTTTTTTTATCCCACATCAAAGTTAGTCGAAAATGCTGATTCTGAGGACTTTGAAACTGAAATTACTCAAAAAGTACACAGTAAAAATATTTCATATAATTTGTACAAGTAGTCTAAGAGGTACTAAGTACAACCATGGCAGTTTCATAAAGTGCTTATGGGAAAATCTTTTTTTATCCCACATCAAAGTTAGTCGAAAATGCTGATTCTGAGGACTTTAAAACTGAAATTACTCAAAAAGTACACAGTAAAAATATTTCATATAATTTGTACAGGTAGTCTAAGAGGTACTAAGTACAACCATGGCAGTTTCATAAAGTGCTTATGGGAAGAATTGTTTTTATCCAACATCAAAGTTAGTCGAAAATGCTGATTCTGAGGACTTTGAAACTCAAAAAGTACACAGTAAAAAAATTTCATATAATTTGTACAAGTAGTCTAAGAGGTACTAAGTACAACCATGGCAGTTTCATAAAGTGCTTATGGGAAAATCTTTTTTTATCCCACATCAAAGTTAGTCGAAAATGCTGATTCTGAGGACTTTAAAACTGAAATTACTTAAAAAGTACACAGTAAAAATATTTCATATAATTTGTACAGGTAGTCTAAGAGGTACTAAGTACAACCATGGCAGTTTCATAAAGTGCTTATGGGAAGAATTGTTTTTATCCAACATCAAAGTTAGTCGAAAATGCTGATTCTGAGGACTTTGAAACTGAAATTACTCAAAAAGTACACAGTAAAAATATTTCATATAATATGTACAAGTAGTCTAAGAGGTACTAAGTACAACCATGGCAGTTTCATAAAGTGCTTATGGGAAAATCTTTTTTTATCCCACATCAAAGTTAGTCGAAAATGCTGATTCTGAGGACTTTAAAACTGAAATTACTCAAAAAGTACACAGTAAAAATATTTCATATAATTTGTACAGGTAGTCTAAGAGGTACTAAGTACAACCATGGCAGTTTCATAAAGTGCTTATGGGAAGAATTGTTTTTATCCAACATCAAAGTTAGTCGAAAATGCTGATTCTGAGGACTTTGAAACTCAAATTACTCAAAAAGTACACAGTAAAAATATTTCATATAATTTGTACAAGTAGTCTAAGAGGTACTAAGTACAACCATGGCAGTTTCATAAAGTGCTTATGGGAAAATCTTTTTTTATCCCACATCAAAGTTAGTCGAAAATGCTGATTCTGAGGACTTTAAAACTGAAATTACTTAAAAAGTACACAGTAAAAATATTTCATATAATTTGTACAGGTAGTCTAAGAGGTACTAAGTACAACCATGGCAGTTTCATAAAGTGCTTATGGGAAGAATTGTTTTTATCCAACATCAAAGTTAGTCGAAAATGCTGATTCTGAGGACTTTGAAACTGAAATTACTCAAAAAGTACACAGTAAAAATATTTCATATAATTTGTACAAGTAGTCTAAGAGGTACTAAGTACAACCATGGCAGTTTCATAAAGTGCTTATGGGAAAATCTTTTTTTATACCACATCAAAGTTAGTCGAAAATGCTGATTCTGAGGACTTTGAAACTGAAATTACTCAAAGTACACAGTAAAAATATTTCATATAATTTGTACAAGTAGTCTAAGAGGTACTAAGTACAACCATGGCAGTTTCATAAAGTGCTTATGGGAAAATCTTTTTTTATCCCACATCAAAGTTAGTCGAAAATGCTGATTCTGAGGACTTTAAAACTGAAATTACTCAAAGTACACAGTAAAAATATTTCATATAATTTGTACAGGTAGTCTAAGAGGTACTAAGTACAACCATGGCAGTTTCATAAAGTGCTTATGGGAAGAATTGTTTTTATCCAACATCAAAGTTAGTCGAAAATGCTGATTCTGAGGACTTTGAAACTGAAATTACTCAAAAAGTACACAGTAAAAATATTTCATATAATTTGTACAAGTAGTCTAAGAGGTACTAAGTACAACCATGGCAGTTTCATAAAGTGCTTATGGGAAAATCTTTTTTTATCCCACATCAAAGTTAGTCGAAAATGCTGATTCTGAGGACTTTAAAACTGAAATTACTCAAAAAGTACACAGTAAAAATATTTCATATAATTTGTACAAGTAGTCTAAGAGGTACTAAGTACAACCATGGCAGTTTCATAAAGTGCTTATGGGAAAATCTTTTTTTATCCCACATCAAAGTTAGTCGAAAATGCTGATTCTGAGGACTTTGAAACTCAAATTACTCAAAAAGTACACAGTAAAAATATTTCATATAATTTGTACAGGTAGTCTAAGAGGTACTAAGTACAACCATGGCAGTTTCATAAAGTGCTTATGGGAAAATCCTTTTTTATCCCACATCAAAGTTAGTCGAAAATGCTGATTCTGGGGACTTTGAAACTCAAATTACTCAAAAAGTACACAGTAAAAATATTTCATATAATTTGTACAAGTAGTCTAAGAGGTACTAAGTACAACCATGGCAGTTTCATAAAGTGCTTATGGGAAAATCTTTTTTTATCCCACATCAAAGTTAGTCGAAAATGCTGATTCTGAGGACTTTAAAACTGAAATTACTCAAAAAGTACACAGTAAAAATATTTCATATAATTTGTACAAGTAGTCTAAGAGGTACTAAGTACAACCATGGCAGTTTCATAAAGTGCTTATGGGAAGAATTGTTTTTATCCCACATCAAAGTTAGTCGAAAATGCTGATTCTGAGGACTTTGAAACTCAAATTACTCAAAAAGTACACAGTAAAAATATTTCATATAATTTGTACAAGTAGTCTAAGAGGTACTAAGTACAACCATGGCAGTTTCATAAAGTGCTTATGGGAAAATCTTTTTTTATCCCACATCAAAGTTAGTCGAAAATGCTGATTCTGAGGACTTTAAAACTGAAATTACTCAAAAAGTACACAGTAAAAATATTTCATATAATTTGTACAAGTAGTCTAAGAGGTACTAAGTACAACCATGGCAGTTTCATAAAGTGCTTATGGGAAAATCTTTTTTTATACCACATCAAAGTTAGTCGAAAATGCTGATTCTGAGGACTTTGAAACTCAAATTACTCAAAAAGTACACAGTAAAAATATTTCATATAATTTGTACAGGTAGTCTAAGAGGTACTAAGTACAACCATGGCAGTTTCATAAAGTGCTTATGGGAAAATCTTTTTTTATCCCACATCAAAGTTAGTCGAAAATGCTGATTCTGGGGACTTTGAAACTCAAATTACTCAAAAAGTACACAGTAAAAATATTTCATATAATTTGTACAAGTAGTCTAAGAGGTACTAAGTACAACCATGGCAGTTTCATAAAGTGCTTATGGGAAAATCTTTTTTTATCCCACATCAAAGTTAGTCGAAAATGCTGATTCTGAGGACTTTAAAACTGAAATTACTCAAAAAGTACACAGTAAAAATATTTCATATAATTTGTACAAGTAGTCTAAGAGGTACTAAGTACAACCATGGCAGTTTCATAAAGTGCTTATGGGAAAATCTTTTTTTATCCCACATCAAAGTTAGTCGAAAATGCTGATTCTGAGGACTTTAAAACTGAAATTACTCAAAAAGTACACAGTAAAAATATTTCATATAATTTGTACAGGTAGTCTAAGAGGTACTAAGTACAACCATGGCAGTTTCATAAAGTGCTTATGGGAAGAATTGTTTTTATCCAACATCAAAGTTAGTCGAAAATGCTGATTCTGAGGACTTTGAAACTCAAATTACTCAAAAAGTACACAGTAAAAATATTTCATATAATTTGTACAAGTAGTCTAAGAGGTACTAAGTACAACCATGGCAGTTTCATAAAGTGCTTAAGGGAAAATCTTTTTTTATCCCACATCAAAGTTAGTCGAAAATGCTGATTCTGAGGACTTTAAAACTGAAATTACTCAAAAAGTACACAGTAAAAATATTTCATATAATTTGTACAAGTAGTCTAAGAGGTACTAAGTACAACCATGGCAGTTTCATAAAGTGCTTATGGGAAAATCTTTTTTTATACCACATCAAAGTTAGTCGAAAATGCTGATTCTGAGGACTTTGAAACTGAAATTACTCAAAAAGTACACAGTAAAAATATTTCATATAATTTGTACAAGTAGTCTAAGAGGTACTAAGTACAACCATGGCAGTTTCATAAAGTGCTTATGGGAAAATCTTTTTTTATCCCACATCAAAGTTAGTCGAAAATGCTGATTCTGAGGACTTTAAAACTGAAATTACTCAAAAAGTACACAGTAAAAATATTTCATATAATTTGTACAGGTAGTCTAAGAGGTACTAAGTACAACCATGGCAGTTTCATAAAGTGCTTATGGGAAGAATTGTTTTTATCCAACATCAAAGTTAGTCGAAAATGCTGATTCTGAGGACTTTGAAACTGAAATTACTCAAAAAGTACACAGTAAAAATATTTCATATAATTTGTACAAGTAGTCTAAGAGGTACTAAGTACAACCATGGCAGTTTCATAAAGTGCTTATGGGAAAATCTTTTTTTATCCCACATCAAAGTTAGTCGAAAATGCTGATTCTGAGGACTTTAAAACTGAAATTACTCAAAAAGTACACAGTAAAAATATTTCATATAATTTGTACAAGTAGTCTAAGAGGTACTAAGTACAACCATGGCAGTTTCATAAAGTGCTTATGGGAAAATCTTTTTTTATACCACATCAAAGTTAGTCGAAAATGCTGATTCTGAGGACTTTGAAACTCAAATTACTCAAAAAGTACACAGTAAAAATATTTCATATAATTTGTACAGGTAGTCTAAGAGGTACTAAGTACAACCATGGCAGTTTCATAAAGTGCTTATGGGAAAATCTTTTTTTATCCCACATCAAAGTTAGTCGAAAATACTCATTGTTCTATAAAAAGGACTTTGAAACTCAAATTACTCAAAGTACACAGTAAAAGTAGTTAATATTATTTGTGCAAGTAGTCTTGAGAAGTATTAAGTACAAACATGGCAGTGTAATAAACTACTTATGAAATAATAGAAATTAACCACATGCCATCCTTTACTTTGAAATCCTCACCGGAAGTGTTCCTCTGTGGAATTGTCTGTAGCTTTAGTTTAGTGATCGAATATACTGCGCGTCCTATTGATTCGATGTTCAATAATACTGCACATACGAAACGTCCTATTGATTAGACTAAACGTCCTATTGATTCGATGCGCATTCAATGTCATATTAAGTATTTCTGTAAGATCTACTTGTGAGACTGTGTTCAAAAGTCACGTCGGTTCATTACAACAGCGTCCCAGGCTTGTTTTAATGCATTACCGTAAACCTTGAACTAATCGCGCACTCGAAAAACAAGAGCGGCTCACTTGACCACGCAAAAGCAAAAGACGGCTCACTTGACCGCAGTACTGAAGGGGCACTGGTTCCGCCTCATTAAAACAAACGCGCAAATAGCAATTAATCGCGCCCGTCAAAATCATTGCATTCATTTTAATTATCGCAGCAATTAATCGATTTATTGCTTATCGCGGCAGGCCTAGTCCTAACCCAACCCCCTCCAATGTACAGTAAATGTCCTAACCCAATAATACACGAGACCCTCTTCTTGGTACCAAGTAAGGTTTCGTCGATAATCCAATGTACAGTTACCCCCCCACCCCACCCCACCTACCCAACCCCCCCCCCCCCCACCCCACCCACTCAACCACCTCCAATGTACAGTTTCCCCCCCTACCCAACCTCCTCCAATGTACAGTTTCTTCGTCAAATGTATATACTCTCTTTTTTACTCTTTTTGTATCACAAACGGTACTGTATTTGTAAATCTGGTATGTCATAAATGTATAGATGTAGCAGTACTGTATCTGTATGTATGTCATATATATTATGATGATTTGAAAATGGGGTCCCTGATGTAAACAAGACGAAAGTCTTTCTCTGGTCTGCATCCCCTTAACAATTGTGTGTATTGAGCTGTACTATATTGTACCCATTCTGCAATCTGTTAATAAAATGTTCAATCAATCAATGTTGATAGGTTAGAACAGCCACATCACCCATGATGACAGGTTAGAACAGTTTCATCGCCAATGTTACCAGGTTATAAACGGCCACACCACCCATGTTACCAGGTTATATACAGCCGTTTGTTTCGAGTGGTTTGAGAGGTTGAGTGGCCAGGGGAATTGGATTTTTACTAGGGATGCCCCGATCATGTTTTTTGCCACCGATACCGATCACCGATCGTCGTGAGCCATATCGGCTGATACCGATCCGATACAGATCGTTTTTGATTAAAAAGAAATTAAAAATTATTTTATATAATTTTTTTTTATAAAATATATATATTATATAATTAGACTTGTACTTGTATTATCTGCGAGACATCGCCACCACGCAACAAGCTCCACTGTCTGTGTGTACTCTAGTAGCCTGCAGCTACGCCCAGGATTCTCCGGAGGTGCAGCTGGACCCTATTGATCATATTCAACAACATGCCCTGAGCTCGAATACGCATCGAATGAGTGTTATAAAACATTGATATCAGGAGCTATCTGTGGCTACTGCTGGCCGGCTATATAACATTGATACAGCGCCTCTGTGAACTATTTAGTTCAGTGGGACATTTCGTTTTGAACAGTGAGCTGGCGTCAGCTAACATGAGCTAGCTGAGGTATCATACACGTCTCTACTAGAGTTTGCTGGAGCGTTTGTTGATGTCAGGAGCTATCGGTAGCTGGCCGGCTAGATACCGTTCGGTTAGACAATGCCTCATCATGTATTGGACTGGAAGTGAATGGTTGACTGGGTCATTTTGTAACGGTAACTAACGTTAGCTAAGGGAGACGCCGTCCTCCCGGCTCCCGTCCCACTAGACTAGACTACTAGACCCGTGTTTACATGCGCGCGGGAGGGGCTGGAGGGAGGAGCAGACGCCGCACAGCTCCCGGTGTCTGAGACAGAACTCAGCGAGACGAGCGAGTGAGATCGGGTTTGACGATCGGTGAAAATAAAGCATTATCACCGATCACCGATCGCATATATATACTGATTATCGGCCGATAACGATCGGTGGCCGATCGATCGGGGCATCCCTGATTTTTACCAATCCACAATCCAAACACAAACTAATGGGAAACCCCAGCAGCAACATTTGATTGTATCTTTGGCGCGACATGTCTTGTTTACTTTGGGAACGCTTGTAAACACTGGAGGAAAACGCATGTATTCTGGGTTCCAGCAAGTGAGGAAAGTTCCCAAAAGATTATTTATCTACAAATAAAACTCCCAAGAATATACACGATGTGAATATAACCTTTTTTATGGTAAAAAAAAGTAGTGGATTTGGACTTTAAGCTCATAGGTATTCAAGTCTACATTATCCTGTGTCACTGTTTGATGTGAACTTTAGGGCTTTCCTTGACTAAATGAAGTCTCAGTCGACTAACAGTCATAGGATTGAATTATTGCCTAGCTGCAAATTTATGTAATCATGCAAAATGACCTTTTTTCAAATGTAGTGCATATATATATAAAAAAAAATCTTATTTGGTTTATCTTTAGTCTGTTCTCCAGGAAATGAATTCTGCACAAAGTAATATAGGCCCTAAAGTTTTAAGTCAACGTAACGACTGATGAGTAAACTCGTCAGTAGGAGGGGCGCAGCACTAGTGAACTTGTTTATCATACTGTCCCGTCTCTAGACTCACATCAGCAGTCCAAATGCTGAGCTGAGCCAGGCGGCCCTGCAGTCTCTGGGCATCTGTGTCTACCACTCTAACGTCGTCTCTGCGATCCAAGGTACGGAGTTTTACAGAAAACATGTTTTTATTTAGACTTATTAGACATGTTTCCATGAAACCCCACTATGTGAACGGCCTTCATCGTGAACTCTGATCATCTTGGCAACTTGTCACTTTTCAGCGAGCTTTGCAGAGGAGATATTGTCAGAGCTGTGTTCTTTGGTGATGACATCAAGGGATAAGAACACATGTACCAGGGCGTTATGGGTCATCTCCAAACAGAGCTTCCCTCCGGAAGTGGTCACCAAAAAGGTGAGCGCAAAGATCTTTAAAATTTTTATAGGAAGTCCAAATCTTAATTTATGTAAAGCTTCCGACTTTGGCGACTAATCGGTTAGTTGGTCAACAAACCTGTGTTGTTAACCGATGCTGCAGGTGTATTAATGCATGTTGACTGGCTCCCCAGGTGGCATCTATACTCTGTACTCTGGACAGTGTGAGGACCAGAGAGGACATCCAGTCGGTTATAATGGAGCACGAGGCCTTAAGCGTTGTCATAAGGTAATCTAACTCAACGAGCAACCACTGTTAATCACACTATACTTTCTTTCCCTTAGGGGTGTGCACAGATAACCGCTTTGCCGGCTAACCACTTACCGTAATTTTCGCACTATAAGCCGCACCTGAATATAAGCCGCAGCAGCTAAATTGAATGATGTGTACATATATAAGCCGCACTGGACTATAAGCCGCAGGTGTTTTAATGTTTAATTACAGTCTTCCTACCATCATTGGGACACAATACTGTTGGACAAATAACAAGAATTAACTAATTTACAAGTTGTATTAAGTTTAGCAAATAAGGGAACAGATAAATAACATTTCAATGCAGTCAAAAAAGCAATATTTCGATTTTTACATTTTCGGGTTTGGTCACGTCGAGTCACATATAAGCCGCACCGTTATATAAGCCACAGGGTCGAAAAATGGGGGGAAAAGGTGCGGCTTATAGTCAGAAAATTACGGTATTTTAAATTAAGCGGATATTCATAACTGTTAATTTGGATATTCGTTTTATGGGGCGAATATGTACAAATAAAAGTTTAAAGTGAACACAACGGTGCAATGAGCAGATCTAGTAGTAGAAGCACCAGGCTTTCAGCCCTTGTCCAGCAGTCGGATCGAGCCCTGCGATGTTAGGGCTGCCCACTACTTCCATTAGATATCTGCAATGAGACGCATACACTAAACCTAGTAACTCAAACGATTATATAGTCTATGCTGCATATAATACTTTCTTTACTACAATCTGATCTGATTGTGGAAGGCATGTCACTACATAAAACTAATTGAAAGTCTTTCGAGGTCTAAGGAAAGCTAAGAAAATATCCATCTATCTGTCTCGCTATCCTCGGCCATGTGCTCCATTTCCCCCCCCCCCCCCCCCCCCCCCCCCAGCAGGGGGTTGCCCGTCCTCTACCAGCTTGTGCTCTGTTCTCGCTGCTCAGACCCCAACTGAACTCCTTGGAAGAATCAACAGCTCTCTCTGTGGACTGAGGCGGCGGTTACACCTTTCGTTTCATTTTCGTTTCATTGTCTGATGAATTTCGCCGCAACGTGGCAGCCTTGAGTCACACTTTCGTTTTTGTCACCTGGGCACAGTGACAGGGCTGTACGCTAAGCTTTTTCACTAGGGGCACACTTGCCCCTAAATGAGAAATTTAGGGGCAAAAAATATTTTTTAGGGGCACATTTTTAAATAACAATTTTACCATTATTTATATCGATTGTTTTTGATTAAAAAAAATAGAAAAAAATTATTTTATATAATTTCTTTTTAATAAAATATATATATTATATAATCATACTTGTAGTTGTATTATCTGCGAGACATCGCCACCACGCAACTAGTCAAAATGCTCGCTATATGCAACCAGCTCCACTGTCTGTGTGTACTCGAGTAGCCTCCAGCTACGGCCAGGATTCTCCGGAGGTGCAGCTGGACCCTATACTGTAGCCTCCAGCTACAGCCAGGATTCTCCGGCGCTGCAGCTGGACCCTATTGACTATATTCAGCGTGCCCTCAGCTCGAATACGCATCGAGTCAGTGTTATAAGACATTGATATCAGGAGCTATCTGAACTATTTAGTTTAATGGGACGTTTCGTTTTGAACAGTAAGCTAACGCGAGCTATCATGCACTACTATAGACTTGCTGGAGCATTTGTTGATATCAGTAGCTAGCGGCTGGCAGGCTCACCGAGGTGACGTCCCAGTGTCCCACTAGAGACTAGTGTTTACAACAGCCACGGGTGCGCTGGAGGAGGAGGCGCAGCAGACGCCGCAGCTCTCTCAGTGTGTCTTGAGTTCAGTTCGGCTCACTATAGGAGGTCAAACGCGTCAAATATGAAGCAATACTAACTTTACTTTTCTTCATAGCTAAATCAGCCAGTCTATCAGAGTGAGTGCTCAGTCGATTGTTCCCGCTGATCATACCTGCTGAGTGCTCACTGCTCAGCTCGCGTGAGTGACGGCATCGCGTCATCACACGCCTTGGATAATTTAGGAGTGAAATGCGAATGCAAGGCTTGAAAGCACTACTCGCAAGCCCGCCCCCAGATAATATTTACCAATCGCAACGGCCAATTAAAGGGGCAATTCGCGACCATCTCGTCGCACTGTACAGCCCTGAGTGATGTAGTACACTGCCAAAGCAGTAGGTGGCAGTAGGTGGCGAACATGAAGGCAATTTCAACCAATCAGAACTTGAATGTGCCAATACACTTCCTGGAAGTTCCTGCAAAAGAAAATGTCAACAAGGTGCCTATGAGCGCCACCATCTTGCATATTTACCCAATGCAGCAATTCTTTTTCAGCAAAGCCTAATAAAAGTGCAATAAACAAAACGGATACATTCACTGTGTTCTGCCTGTCATTTGTTGATGAAACAAAACTAACATCAACACAAGTGACCACCAAGAGCGGATAGTTTAGTCTAAAAAAAGATCGGTAGCTACATTGTTAGCTGCATGCTAACGTCAATGGAGTATGCCATTATAACAGTATAGCATTGTGGCTAGAAGCTAACGTTAGCTCACGCTAGTTAGCCAGCACCATATGATATCGGGAGCTATCAGTAGTTAGATAACATTAGAGACAACGCTGTGTGTATTAAACAAAGGTGAATAGATGACTGGGCCATTTTGTTTAATGCTTGTTAAGTTGAAAGAGGAGCTTTGAGCTAACAGGGTCTGATAGCTAATGCTAGCTCATGTTAGCCAGTGGTAATGCTAGCAGAATGAATGGATGTAAACTTTATTTAACATATTGCATAATGGGTACAATACAATACGGCTCAATACAAACAATTGTTAAGGGAATGCAGACTGTTGTAGCTTGGACTGGGGTCCTTATAACAATAACTTGACAACACATGGTAGCTGCAGCTATTTGGGACACAGGGACACGGAGCTGGGAGCTCTGTCCCAAACACACACACACCCACACACACAAACTCTGTTGTCACCGGAGGGCACGCAGATGGTATCTACTGCGCATGGGCGTTTTCGCAACAACGGCTCTGTGAAGGCTACACGGCTGTTGTCGGCGCGTTTTTTAGGGATTCTCCAAAACGCAAACACAATTTAGCGTTTCAGCCGTATCCACCAAAAAACGCCAAAAAACGCATTTCTGTGTAAAAGGGACATGAAACGTATTCAAAAACGTATAAAAACGAGCACAAAAACACTGTGTAACCCCTGCTTGAGTGTTCCCCTCAGTCTTCCCCGACTGCTCTGTCTACTGAACATTATCTCTTTAAAGGGGAACTCCACCATTTTGGGAAATTAGCTTATTTAACATCTTCCCTGGAGTTAGACAAGAAGATACATACCTTTTTTGTCTCTGTGCGTGCATTTTAGCTTTGGGAATAGACGCTCCGTTAGCATAGCTTAGCTTCATCACTGGAAGTGAGGCAGGACAGTAGCCTTACAGTGCCTTACAGTGTATTGCAAGGTCTGACATTGACCAAATTTGATATGCATGACCTTGGTGGGCTCTAGGTCAACTCCTGAAAAGGGGGTCAATGTCAGACCTTGCAATCAAAAGTTAGGGGGCGCACTGAAATTATGGCAAGGGTTATTAGCCCCCTAACTTTTGATTGCAAAGTCTGACATTGACCCCCTTTTCAGGAGTTGACCTAGAGCCCACCAAGGTCATGCATATCAAGTTTGGTCAATGTCAGACCTTGCAATACACTGTAAGGCACTGTAAGGCTACTGTCCTGCCTCACTTCCAGTGATGAAGCTAAGCTATGCTAACGGAGCGTCTATTCCCAAAGCTAAAATGCATGCACAGAGACAAAAAAGGTATGTATCTTCTTGTCTAACTCCAGGGAAGATGTTAAATAAGCTAATTTCCCAAAATGTTGGAGTTCCCCTTTAAGGAATGTGGCCCTGAGCCGGGCATGTGTTTTAACACACAGGCCATAGCCACCTTTAAACTCCAGTTTAGGGAAAGCCCTGGATATAGGTATTTACATACGCAATTCACTTTTTTATAAACCACGAAAACAAGCCATATCTTTTGAGGAATGGAGGCTGAATGGAGACGGACAACGGCGGTAGAGAACGGCCTGGCTGTATTTCCTGAGTTTTGCCCGGCAGCCATTGACTCCGTGCCTAATGACGATGGATGGATCCCCTTCCCTAGTCAAGAAACGACGTGGAATTATTTGGCCAATTTCTAGTTTTAACCCTCTGGAGTCTAGCTGAAGCGCTTCTCTTCCTCAGAATATTCTCTTTTTTTTTGTTACATAATGTAAAATTACAGATTCATACCTTCAAAATAAGCCATCAATTGTCAAATTTGAGACGATAGTTTTCAATCCATGTCCTATCAAACATTCTGGTAAAATCCTAACTACTTTTCAGGATGGACTTGAACAGGATCCGAGTTCATTCAGCTATCTGATGAGAGAACTACACTCCCAGAATTCAATGTGATAATTGTCACTAGAACCATTTCACACCTGGAGCAAAGGCCCAGTCGTTCCTTTGTTATTCCAGTGAATGGACCCAGCAGGAGGCCTAGCCTAGCGACAAGCGGCCACTACATAGTTGGGTATTGTATCCATACAATACCCAACATATGCACAATTACCATGATTTTACTGTGTTTATAGTGTATTTTAGAGAGAGAGAGAAAGAGAAAGAGAACGACCTGTACCTGACTGTTCTTCATAATTTTCTGATTGCACTCATTGTTTATGTCCTTTGTATGAGGCTTCCTTGTGCAGTTCAGAGAAAGTGAGAGAGGGAGAGAGAGGGGGAGAAAAGGGGAGATAAGGAGAGAGAGAGGATATATAGGGAGAGAAAGAAAGAGATAGAGGGGGAGAGAGAGGGATATAGAGGAAGAGAAAGAAAGAGGGAGATACAGAGGAGAGATGGAGGGAGAGAGAGGGAGATAGGGAGATATAGATAGACACACACACACACACATTGCTTGGCAGTAATAGTATATTGTTGTATAGTAATATTATACAATGAGTGCAGGTCTGGAAGGTTCTGCTATGACATCACTACTATGACAACACAACGTTCCAGAATGTACTAACCTACACTGTAGCATATCACATTGTGTGCCGCCATAAGCCTACTGAGCGCACCTTTCTACTCTAGATAGAGAGCGGTCATCACCGTGATGCGCGCTTGAATGAACTGCGAGATAACTCGTAACTCGTACACACACGCACTCTGTCTCTGCCATACAGTAGTTATGTTGTTTTAGCGCGACGTGGGTATATACACGGGCGAGGATGAAAAGCATGTTGGACTACTTTTAATTCATAAGTTAACGTTCCGTCGGGTCCGCGTGTATTCTCGAGAATGATAATAATAATAATGCAGGACCTCTTCAGATTATATTATCAACGACAGACAATGAGAAACACAACCCCCCCCCCCCCCCCCTCTCGCGCTGAAGAATATGCATATTGGATCACTCGGTGATTAACACCTATGCGCTGTTTGTGTGTGCGCGCGTGCATGTACGTGACGCGTTGTAGTTCGGGGAATACAGGGATCATTTAGAACTATACAATTTAGAACTATACAATTTAGCAAGAATTAAACATATTTACAAGTCGTATTATGTTTAGCAAGTAAGGATACATATAGATTACACTATATGCACTCGAAATTGTCTTTGTTCTATTTTTACAGATTTCTGAAAAACGGGACTTCCTGAGCATTTGTGAGATTTAAATCCTTTTGTTCTCCGCCCACGGGTGCAATAAGCCCTGTCGACTCCTAAGGGTTTAATAGGCTGGAAAAACGCAAAATAAATCATGAACGTTTAGAAAAGGTGTGGATATTCACTACCATATTCACTTTGCATTGCTTACCCTTGAGAAAGACTATGTTCCACTAATTATTCATATTATTCTGTAGGACTGGAATAATAATAAAAAAAGATAACTGTATATAAGATATAGACCTAAACTGAAGAGCTGTATTCTCATCCTGACGTACTGTAGCAGGAAAAACGTGTTGTAAAATGACATTACTTAACGTCTTCCTGTCTCGGTAGGTTGCTGGAGCAGGCTCCGGCCCAGATGGGCGACGGCGTGGTACAGTGGGCCAAGCTCGTCATACCCCTGGTGGTCCACTCGGCCACCAAGGTGCGCTTACGGGCCGCCGCGGCCATGGAGTTGGGCCTCCCTCTTCTGCTAGAGAAACAGACGGACGTCGCGGCCATCATTGAACCCATGATGTCCTCGGTGAGTGTCTCGTTTACGTTTTATTTTGATCCCTATTAGCTGTTACAAATGGCAACAGCTACTCTTCCTGGGGTTCACACAAAACAATAAATACTAACAACATAAAAAATTAAAACAACAATAACAAACATACAAAACAATATACATAACATAATCAAACATAATTCACCCCCCACACCCATCCAACCCAACCCATTACATTAGCATTATACCAAAATATAAAAAAATGACTAGTAAAATGTTATATCGAGCATTGTGCCTGTACCCAAAAGTAACCTTTTAACTTTTTTAAAGCTTTCTTTGCTTGTTGCTTGAGTAATTTCATATGGCAACTAGAGTTGTTCCGATACCAGTATCGGAAATGCCTCCGATACAGCCTAAAATGCTGTTATCGGTATCGGCGAGTACGCCGAAAGTCTAGTCTCTGATCCCATATCACGTAATTTATCAACAACACGTGCGGTATCCTCCTGCTGAGAGTGAGCATTATACAAAATGATTAATCGACCGGGAATTAAAGTGTCAATGCTGTTTGTCATTTTAACAGCAGATACTTTCTTAAATGCCATCGTCCCGACAGAGCGGTGTTGACGGGAAGCTCTGATGTGTTCGTTGCTGGTGTTGTTAGCATTAGCTGAAGAGCTAACCGAAAAGCTAGTTTTAGCTTTAACGTTACCTTTGCTAAAGTTGGGGCTATTCATAATCCAGCAATAATGGCTGCAGACCTGCAAGCAAAGTACAGCAAGTTGGCAAAGGAGTATTCCAAGGTAAATCACTTTTTCACCAGTAACGTTACATTGTCTTTCCATCTAGCTCACGCTAACTGGCTAACCTAGCTCACGCTAACGTCGTCACTGATCGACCTCTCGCACACAATTAATGACATGTTGCGGACAGCCATACCGGTGACAGGCTAACCTAGCTCACGCTAACGTCGTCACTGATCGACCTCTTGCACACAATTAATGACATCTTGCGGACAGCCATACCGGTGACCAGTGATGCCGGTAACGCGTTACTAAGTAACGCGTTATTGTAATCTGATTACTTTTCCCCGAAAATAGTAATCTAACGCGTTAATCTTTAAAAGCCAGTAATCTGATTGCAGTTACTTGTCCAAGTGGCTGTGCGTTACTATTTCGTTACTATCTCATCATAAATTCATAATGCAGGCGGAATGCAGTATTTTATTTCGTTTTCGACAGTCAAAAATACATTTTGAGCTGTTTTTCTTATTTGGGAGTGACGTGGTGTGGCAGTGAAAGGGTTACACAAGAATGTGTCCCGTGGCGTGACTGGACTCTCTGTCTGTGAGTGACTCTGCTTTGGCCCAATCACATTCCCCATCCACAGTCTGCGAATCAGAGGCAGAGTAGGGCGGGTCTTCACAGCACGTCATGTGACATATGCGCCAATCGTGTGACAGCAGGGCTCCGTTGTTACAGCCTCGTCTGCATTCGTCTGAGAATTCCACCCCAAAACGCTTGTCTAAACGAAGTGAAACCGCAAGAAGACTTTTGCGGTTTCTGTTCAGACTTCCACCCCAAAACGCTCGTCTAAACGTAGCCTCAGTTACTGTCTACCGCTAAAAACAGCACATCCAATTGCATTGAAAGCATCTGGAATCACAACACTAGCCGACGCTTCGACTAGGTACAGGAGGACTCGGAGGCCAGCCAAACAGCAAAAGAGAGAGATTGTTTCTTTCCCTATTGATTAATGTATATTTGATGGTGGCAGAGCAAAAGCTCTTATTTGCCAGATTTACAGTTAATTTACATGTTAAAGAGAGACTGATTGTATGTTTATAGAGAGACATTTATAAAAACAATTTAATAGTTACAGTTGATATAATTGAATAGTTCAGCCTGCATTTGTTAGATGTGAATGGATACACTGGTTTTGTAAAACCACTGGCTGGCTGCTCTAATGCTGTGAGCATCATAGACTGTTGCTTTACCATACTTGATGGTACAGAAGCTGAAGCACTAGTTTAACAATTTACGTTATGTGCAGAGAAACAAGTTAAAAACAATTTATGCACTTTCAATAAAGCGTTTAAAAAAAACTGTTGGGGGAACGACGACGACTTCGTAACCTAGTTACTTTCAAAGTAACTAAGTTACTCTGATAATCAAGTAATCAGTAAAGTAACTTGGATTACTTTTTAAAGGAGTAATCAGTAATCAGTAATCGGATTACTTTTACAAGTAATCTGTGGCATCACTGCCGGTGACAATGTTTAGCTTTTAGTGCCAAAGGATAAGAGTCTGAGGCGGAGTCTCAAAAGAGAATGTTGAATATTTATTGTGCATTAACTCTTTCAGTGCCACTCACGAGATTTCTCGTGTTTTTTTATAGGTGGTTGCTAGCCACTCACGAGATTTCTCTGATTTTTTTTTTATTTATTTTTTTTTTCGATCTGAAAAATTATTGCATCACCCGAGCCTACCCGAGTATAGCCGAGGGGCGCCGACGATCACTGTGGAAAAAAGCGCCCCCTGTCGTCTCCCAGATGACATAAGTGATTTTGGAATGGACTCAATGAAAATGAATGGGGAAAAAAATTCGGTACTCCACATTTTCCAGTTCACTGATCCAGCCGCGGTTACCACAGTTAATTCTTGAGCCTCAGATCCCCGCGGATCATAGAGATCTACTGTGTCGCGTTGGATCCATACACTTATCGATTTTTTCGAATGGTGATCAGGAATTGGAATATACCAGTTGGATACCATCTGATGTCAGGTAAGGACTCTGTGTTATCAGTGGTAGGATAATCGGAGTAAGTTTGATGAAGTTATAAGCTGTTTTGTGAAATGTCTTCTTTCGGTTTCATTGTAAAAGTCCGAGAGGAAATCAACGGGGCGATTATCAGTGCGCGGCCGTAATGTGCGTGCGTGCACGTATAATATTGATCATCTAGCGTTTATTTGAAAACGATTCATAAAAAGGCAGACGAATATCAACGTTGTGGAATATTCCACTAAAAGACGATTTTCATAGAATGCTCCAGAATGAGCTGTTTTTATATCAAAACGGGGGCTTTTCTAACTGCTCTGAAACGGAAACGACGCGATAAAAAAAGAATCTGCCTTCACAGCACTGACTGGAAAATAGTATTTGATAATGCGATGGGCAGATTAGACACATAGCCATAATTTAAAACATAGATTAGGCGATATTAACGTTAACATTGGCGCGGATGGTGGCATTCAAGCGGTAAAACGGAAAACCAGGCATGGCATTGAAAGAGTTAATAATGTTACTACTAGTCAGAGCCTCTGCTACTAGCTAACTGAACCGGAGCACCTGGATAGTGCAACAACGTATGATAGGGATGCACCGATATGAAAATGTGCCACCGATACCAATTGTTCAACTAACACAATCGGCCGATACCGATATTTGTGGCAAAAAAATAATAATTTGTAATATATATATATATATATATATATATATATATATATATATATATTTTTTTTTTTAATATATATTTTTTTGTAATATTTTTATTTTTATGAAACTACTGTATATTTGTATGTCTCTAAATGTTTTGATGAATTGAAAATGGAGGACCCTTATGTAAAAAAGCCGAAGTCTTTTTCTGGTCCACTGAGCTGTACTGTATTGTACCCACTCTGCAATCTGTAAATAAAGCTTTCAATCAATCAGACAAATTCATAGAAAAGCCCTTATTATAACCAAATAACAAAAAATTATATTATGAAAATGTTTTAGCCCTATGCTTGACTATTATTTTAGCCATGGCAACAAATAAAATAATAATAATAAAATGAATAAATAAAATATTAAAGGCTACACGTCTCTCTTTTTGTGTTACAAATTGTGCTCACCGATATGAACAGGCCTCTTTACTTACTTAAAAAAAAAGGAAACATCAAGAAATGCACAACATCAAGAAATGCACTATCTCTCTCCCAGTATGGTCTGCCGGGCTGCAGCTGGATACTATTGTCTCAACCAATGCAATGCAACAGAACAATTTTGATTGACAGTCGATTCTGCCTATTACGTCACACCGCTTGCACCCGCCTCTGCTGTTACCACCAATCGGCAAGCACATATTCGTTTTTTACTTCCGGGATTGCCGCCATTGATCTGCAGCGAGAGAACAACAACAAACCAACGCGCTAATAACGTTAGCTCCCCGCTGGCCACGAGTAGATTACCAGCGCTCCGCAGGATGACTAAACGAGGCATAATGATTTTACTGCAACAAATGTTATAATAAAACAAAGCTTTTCTATACATTTGTCTGATTGAAAACTTTATTAACAGATTGCAGAATGGGTACAACTCAGTACGGGCTCTGAGCAACGGAAGGAACTGAGCTATGAATTGAGTAATGCTTGCTACTTGCTATGTTCGGGTAAATAATATGCTGATGTTGTTGAACATGTGTAACACTAATATAACGGTAATGCCACAAAACAAATGCCTTTGTTAATCATAAGTAGTAACTTTGATGCAGTAGCTTGTGTGTGTGGGGGCGGCGTTGTCAGCAGGTCGCTTGACTGAACTTTTTTTTGCCTTTTTGACGCAACACAAATTGATGGATATTTATCGGCTACTGCCATCGGCACATTTGTTGTTGTTGAATAAATACCATTACTTTCTAGTTATTACTAAAAACAGTATATATAAAACAGTATCTGTAGCTGTAATTTTTTTTTTTATAATTTATATAATATAATTTTTTTTTTTTAATGTATGCACTGATATCCGATCAGTATCGGTATCGGCCGATACCCAAAGCTTAGGTATCGGAATCGGATCGTGAAGGAAAAAATGGTATCGGAACATCTCTAATGGCAACCTATTCTACTGTCGTTGGTGACGAGATGCCCCTTTAGGTTCACGGTGCTCATGGTCTCCCATGTGATTTGATTTGTAATGTTGACACGCTTTTGTTTTTGTGTTCCCTCAGAAACTCATCCCTGAGCTCCAGAAGCTTTTCAAGTCCAAGAACGAGGCCAACGTGCTGAAGCTCTGGCCGTTGTTTGTCAAGCTTCTGGGAAAGGTGAGTCAGACCGGCTGCTTATTGTTCATTATTGAAACGGAAGCAACATCTGGTAATCGGATGGTTCCCGGTTTGAATCTGGCTCCTCCCAGCAGCATGTCGAAGTGTCCATGAGCAAGACACTTAATCCCCAACTGCTCCCGATGAGCAGATTGGCACCTGGCATGGTTGCCTCTGCCGTCGGTGTGTGGGTGAATGTGAGGCACAAGTTGTAAAGCACTTTTGATAAACTTATATAAAGGCAGTCTATTTCTAATGAATGTGAGTGAATGTGCCCCTCTTGGATTAATAAAGTTATCCAACATTAATAGCAAAACAAATGTTTGCTTCTCTGCACAGATGCTCCATAAAGGAGGTCCCTTCATCAATGCCCTGCTGCAGTTAGAAGAACTGGGCTTCCGTAGCTCCACCCCCAACATCAAGAAAATTGCCTTTATTGCCTGGAAGAGCCTCATAGACAACTTTGCCCTCATCCCAGGTGACTGGTTTTTACTTACTCCCTCAGACTCCTCCCCCTGTGTTGCTCAGACTCCTCCCCCTGTGTTGCTCAGACTCCTCCCCCTGTGTTGCTCAGACTTCTCCCCCTGCATTGCTCAGACTCCTCCCCCTCAGACCTCTCCTCAGACTCCTCCCCTCAGACTCTGCATGTTGGGTTGACTTCTCATGGTGTACTACTTGGTGACATGTGTCCTATGGTCTGTCTTGTAGATATCCTGTGTAGTGCCAAGCGCTTGAAGCTGCTCCTGCAGCCTCTCAATATCCACGTGAGGACGGAGGTGTTGTTGCTCACGAAGGTGGAGGTCTGGTGGCACCTGGTGGTCCGCTTGGGCTCCAACCTGGCGCCAAACTTTGAACAGGTCAAAGCTCAAACCTTTGTGTGTTTTTGTGCGATTCTAGTAGCCAGACTAGGTTTAGTGTTGACCTAGTGCACAAGGCTGCACCTCTGACTTCTTCCAGTACTTCTGGTATGCTGCAGGATAACGTTATTATTTTGTGTGTCTGTGCAGGTGGCCGTACCTCTGCTCCAGTGCACTATTGGATCCGACCCAGCCATCCCAGGGACTCCTTCTAGAGGCTCCAGCATGGTTGCTCCTGCCACGCCGAAGACCGGTACCTCATCCACATCCAACCGCCATTAATGAACCCTATCCACTCTCGTATGATGCAGTAGTTTAGGTAGAATGGATTGCCGTGGGATTAGTTGGTGGTCCTGTGTAGCTCAATGGCTTGGCGCACGTTGGAACTATTTTCTCTGAGGGGGGTAGACGTATCACTCTGCACAGCGCTGAATGCGATAGACTCCCATGAATGAGACCCGAGGCTTGAACCCCTGCGGTCTCCGTGGTGGTAGGTGAGTGCTTGGACCTTTACACCAACCAGACGGCCACGCAGATTGCTAGAAGGCGCCAAGAAAACAAATACAGTATTTGCAGATTTGAATAACTAAATAAAACATTTTATTTAGTTTTGTTTTTATAAGGATTTAATACAGGCTATGCCAGATGCAGATATTTACATTCACTGGAAAACTAATAAAAAGTTAGGTACAGTACACACACAAACACACGCACACCTCCACTTCCAATGTGCCTGCTGCCAGGGTTAGGGCTTCAATTCCCACTGGGGCCACCCTTACTGAAAAATGGTATGCGGTCATTCCATTGTAAATCACTTTGTGTCATAGTACTAGAGTAGCATTCTAGTAGCATAAAATATCTAACCCTAACTAACCTTACGGTCATGCACTTGTCCTAATAAACTAACCTACACTGTAGCACTCAACACTTTGATAAACATTGTTACTCAGCTGATAAGAGTTGTACCCTTCCTGATTACTTGTCGTACAGAACTTGTAAGTCGCTTTGGATAAAAGCGTCGGCTAAAATGACCAAATGTAATTCACGACCCGAACCCGAAAGGTAACGTACGTGTCCTCCTCCTCCAGGAAACACAAGCCTCATCTCCAACATGAGTCTGAACAGCAGCGTCCTGGCCGCTCAGCCCTACCCCTCCACCCAGCTGCTGGGCCTGGAGATGCTGCTCCACTACCTGGTGGGACCCGAGGTCGTCGGCATGGCGTCCAGGAACAAGCTCCTGCTCAGCCTCGGTAAGAAACATTATTGTGTCTCGCTTCTTTGGAAATGAGTTATAGTATAATTGTGCTGCTTTACACCCGCAGCTGGGGTGAAGGGATGAACAGGATGCCACTCAGTTGCAAAAAGCTTTTAATTCTTCCTCCAACAGGTTACAAACCTTGAAACAAGACACACATTCAATCAATAACTACCACAATACTACTATCATTCTTAAAACAAATCGCTTACACACATCCACTCACCGGTTCTCAATCGTCTCCCTTCGCTGCTGTCAAATTCCCCGCAACTTCCTGTATACAGTTTCACTGACACGACGTGATGTATCTCGACCAATTACAGCCCACTCCTCGCTACGTCCCTGGATCACATGTGAAATGACTACATCTCCATTCACAACTTTAATCAAGCATACAGTGCCTCCATACATCCGAAAATGAAAACATAATTATAATCATAGCTCAACTACCACTAATCAACATTCACATAAACGCACAGCATAAAAAACACCACAAAACATTACTTATTTACACACACAGACTAAAGTGCACCTAAACTCCACCACCACAATAGAAAGCTGCACACCTCCCACTTGGTATCCTGGACTTTAGACCCAAGGAGACCACAACAAATAACCGCTCTCCTTTGGCGGTGGAATCTTCGGATCAACCTTCTCATGGGGTGCTGTTATTGCTCTTCTACAGGTAAGAGCACCACGAGTCTTCGGACGTCTCTGCTGAGGACAATAGAGAGTCTATGATCGCTGCTGATCTTCTCCGGACGCTTGCCCGAGGCCACTGGACAGCTGGGGCACGTTCTCACTTTGACATCACGGACGACCCCATTCACGTCAGGGGCCACCTCCACAACCCGGCCCAGTCTGAACTGACCCCTTAGCGCGTTCTGATCGGCAAGCCAAACAAGATCTCCGACTGCCACATTGCGAGCCTTACTATGCCACTTAGGCCTGATAAACAAGCCTGGTCCAGCAAGCTGGCTCCACCGCTGCCAGAACTTGTTTACTTCAGTCTGGACTGCTCTCAATCTCACAAATGGGTAGCCCTGGAACTCGTAGCTCCGTGAGTCCCCTGTGGGTCCAGCCCTCCCAGTAGCAGGGTGTTGGGGGTGATCACCTCTACCCCGTCATCTTGGACCTGGAGTCTGGCGCCGATCGGTCTCTCATTCGATAAGTTGGCTGCCATGTAGAGCATAGTTTGGAACTCTAGTCCTGTGAGGTCCCCGCCACCTCCCACATTACTCAGCGCTTGCTTGAGAATGCGGACTGCTGCTTCCGCCGCACCATTCCTGTGAGGTGAGTCGGCTGGGTGGAACACCCAGATCCACTCGGTTCCTTGTCTGGCAGCCTTTCCCCTTACTTCATCCTTGTCGAGACTGTCTAGGAAAACATAGAGTTCCTTCAGTGCAGGCCGAGCTCCAACAAAGTTTGTGCCCCGGTCTGACCAGATTTTCTTCGGGTGTCCTCTGAGCGCTGTGAATCTCTGGTAAGTGCCCATGAAGCTCTCTGTGGACAGTCCCTCCACCATATCGGCGTGCATAGCTCTAGAAGCCATACAAGAGAACACCACACCCCAGACTTTCATCCTAGACCTCTTCTTTACCACATCCCTGACCATGTATGGGCCAAACAGATCCAGAGTTGTAAACTCAAATGGGGCAGCCGGCTCAGTCCGCTCAGAGGGAAGGTCAGCCATAACCTGCTGGCACATCTTTGCTCTGGTCTTCCGGCAGGAGACGCAACAGTCCCCAACCTTCCTTGCAACCCGCTGAGCCTGAACCACCCAAGCCTTCCTCCTCATCCGCAACATAGTGCCAGCGACTCCCTCATGGTTGGTTTCATGAGACTCTCGCGCCACGAGGGTGCTGACCCAAGCTCTATAGGGAACCAGAGGCACTCCTGACTCCCCCGCTGCCCGGGCCCTTCCAAAGCACACCAGAAGCCCTGACACCTCCTCCCTGACTACCACGAGCCTGTTCAGTGTTGACTCAGGGAATGCTACCCCTTTTTGAGCTGCCAAACAAAGTTCTCGGAGAGCGGCCCCAAGCTCCCATGCGTCGAGGACAGGCTTGCCCTCTTTCTCTTTTGAGTGCTTGGCCTCCCACTCTGCTCTCTCTATGGCTCTTCCTCGGTTTAGCCACTTGTTCACCGCTCGGCGGACCCAGCTGATCACTCCACAGAGCTTGGTCAAGCTGCTGAACTTCTCAGGTTTGACGAGATTGACGATGGCTGCCCCCCAGAGCTTTTCCTCGCTTCCGGACTCGCTAGAGGGCTCTTTTTCTCCTTTCTTAGAGAGCCCGGGAGCCTTGTCCGCCTCGTTCGGAGATTTCTCGGACGAACTTGGCGCCTTTTTCAGCTGGGCTCGAGTAAGAACCGCTGTGAACGCCCTCCTCTGGAGCCTACACACAGCCTCTCTGG
Source organism: Notolepis coatsorum (assembly GCF_963971535.1). NCBI lineage: Eukaryota > Metazoa > Chordata > Actinopteri > Aulopiformes > Paralepididae > Notolepis > Notolepis coatsorum. Next base: position 178,632,966 of record NC_140167.1, read on the forward strand.
TGTTAGCCGCTACCTCTGCCGCGGACTTCATGGGCCACTCTTCCACAGGCCTTATTAGAAACTCGGGTCCCTTTTGCCACTTGGAACCTTCATCCAGGTCTTCCGGGGGACATCCTCGAGTGACAAGGTCAGCGACATTCAGATCCCCTGGGATCCACCACCAGTCGGCTACTGGCCCTGCCTTCTGAATCTCCCCAACCCTGTTCGCAAAGAACGTCTGATACCCGTAACTCTCCCTCTGAATTGCTCCCAGTATAGTTTGGCTGTCTACAAAGTGAAACCACTTCTCTACCTCCAGACGGCCTTGCCTCTCCCAGAACCCTTTCAATCTGGCTGCAAAGACTGCACCACAGATCTCTGCTTTGATTACATCACCCTTCTGGTCAAGGGGTGTCAGCTTGGCCTTCGACTCGACGAGACGAATGTCCACCCCTGCTGATGTCTCCCACCTCGGATACAGGACAGCTCCGAAAGCATCATCACTTCCATCAGAAAATGTCACACCCCACGGCCTCCCTCTCCATCCGGAAGGAGTGAGGCTTCTCTCAAAACCAACTTGACGAAGTCGACTGTACTCCTCAAAGAGCTTGATAGCTTCTGTTCGGAGGTCTGCTGGAAGAGGATGGTCCCACGTGTCTTTCTTCGAGCCCCCTCCCCCAGCCACCTGGAAAGCTCTCCTTACCAGAATGGCCCCTTTCTCTTTGACCGGGGTAGCAAGCCCGATAGGGTCATAGAGCCCTGCCACCTGACTCAGGAGCTCCCTTCTGGTCAGAGGATCTGGCGTCTGCTCTCTGACCTCCCCCTCAAGAAGGTCGACCCCTGTCCTCATCTTCTGCTTTCTTTTGGAGAAATTTATCGAGACCATCAGGAAGAGCCTGTCACTATCAACATAGTAGCCAACGCCGAGGGCCTTGTTGTCTTCCTGCCCTAGCTGGTTGGGCAACACCAGGGTTTGGAGCGCCATATTCGGAGTCTCAATAGATTGTTTGGGCTGACTTCTTTCACGCCTCCCACTTTGACCGGACCGAACCCATGGCTTGAGAGAAAAGCCTCCAGCGGTGAGGATCTCTTCCACTCCTCTCGTGATCTTGTCCAGCTTCCCTCGGTCATTGTGGGATGTGAGGATATCGTCGACATAGCTGTCCTCCTCAAGGACCCTCCTCTCCTCATCCATGTGAGAGAACTTGGGAAGCCTCGCCGTTTCCCTCATAGCCAGCTGTGCTATGCACCCAGCTGGCCTGTCTCCGATGTTGACCCGAGTGATGGCGAAATCTTTGATCTCTTCCTCTGGTGAGTCCCTCCAGAGGAACCGATGAAGGTGGACCTCTCTTTCATTTAACCACACAGAATTATACATCTTTCTAATATATCCTATGGCCGCATGCTCTCCTGTCCTGAACCTGAGCAGGACCGCCCGGATGGGATTTAGAACATCTGGACCCTTCAGCAGAATGCTGTTCATACTCGTCCCTTTGAACTCCTGGCTGCTGTTCCAGACAAGGCGCACTGGCGTAGTGACAGAATGTGGGTTTGGTGCGATTAGATGACTCACGTACCAAACAGGCCCTCTCCAACTGCTGATCATGTTCTTCTCCAACTCGATGGCTGCTCCTCTTTCCACCATCTCATGAACTTGTGCTGTATACGCCGTTCTCCATAATGGGTCCTTCATGAGGCGCTTTTCGGTCCTCAGGAACGTCGCTTCCACCACCTTCCTGTTGTATGGAAGCGAAACGGGATCTTCTGTCCAGGGGTATCCTGCATCCCAGTGAGGTGAGTTGCTATGGTTGTCAGTGATCACATACGACAGACCTTCTTTGATCTTTTCTAGTTCCCTTTCTTCTACTAGAGTCATCTCCTTTCCCCCTGGCTGGCAAGTCCCGCACCGACATCCCCCGCACTTTGGCTCGCAGGCGGCTCCGATGCTATCCCACCTCCACCATTCAAGAACTTCTTTGCTGGTCGTGGCTGTGTTTCTGACCTCCTCACTTTCTTGCTCCGGGCCCTGAGCCCCTTTTCTGGTGTTTACCAGCTCACAGGAGATCTCCTCCACCTTGACTGCCTTTGTTCTCATAGAGCGTGCAAAATGAGTCCTCGAGTTGTGAATTGACATCTCCATCTCCTCAAACAGATCAGGGTGCGCTCCCCCCACAGTCTTCCCTAGTGGGTCGTCCCACAGCACCAGGTCTCCCACTCTTTTCATCCGCTGTGGAGCAAGCCGACCCTCCCGGTGGCTGATCAAGAGCTCGATCTTCTCTGGCCGGACCAGCTCCTCTGTCTTGACCTCTGGGAAGAACTTTTGAAGCTGCTTTGGGCTAACGACCTTGCCTGCTCGGGCGATTTCATCCAGGCCATAACAGACTATCTGGTGGGGACTCCACATGTCCTCTGAAATGCGCATCCTGACCTTGAGCAGGTACCTTTCAGTCTCGACTCTCACCTTCATTCCTCCGACCCCATGCACGACCAATGTTATTTTCTCCCCTCTCAGTCTGAGTCTTTCGGCAGCTTGGTGGGTTATGTAGTTAGTGTCGGACGCGAGGTCTACCAGGGTCCCAATAGTTTGCCCTCCGTTTGTCGTGACCTCCATGATCATCATAAGCACAGGATGCTCTCTCAGGCCAATCTCTTCAAGGAGACTACCACTCCAAGTGTTTGTACTCATTGACACCGTTGTTTGGTTGGTGAATGCCTTTATAATCTGGTCTGCTGCTTCGGGGGAGATATTAGCAAGCGCCCTCTGTTGTTCATCTGAGAGCGTTCCCGCGTTTGCGCCACTTGTTTCCACCCTTTGCCTTCCCCTTTTCCTCTCATCTCCTCTCTGCCCCCCTTCCGCAGAGCACATGAGGTAGTGGTGGTCGGAGGTCTCTCCCTTTTGGCAGCACTTTTTCCTGCAGAGGAACCTGTCGCTGCATTCTCCATCCTCCTGATGGGATGCCAAACATCTCTGGCAGGCTTCATTCTTTTCGACTGTCTCTCTTCTCAGCCAGACTGAGCGCTTTGAACTTTTTACAGAAGAAAATCCTGCCTCCGTGTTTCTCATCCCCACACACGCTGCATTCTTCTCCAGCCGCATCCTTTCCTGTGGCCCTTGTGAACGCCTTCCACTCTGGCTTGCTTGGCTTCTCTAATACCTCCGAGGGTCTTAGCTGCACCAATGCCTCAAGGACTACTTCTTCGTTTTTTAGAAATTGTAGGAGAGCGTCAAAGTGGCCTTCAGGGGTGACATTATTCACAGGTGCAGCTTTAAAGGTGAGCCAGCTCCTCAGCTCACATTCAGGCAGCTTGCTCTCAATAGATTTGATAACAAGTGGATTCTTTATAGCATCAATGCTCCCTAAGTCTGTCAGGTCAGTAAGGGCCTTCTCAACAGCTTGGATGAGCTCTATTGTTTTCCTCGGCTGGTTACCTTTTGCCACCGGCAACTTCTCCAACTCTTCAATTATTTGAATTGCGATGGTGGTCTTATTCCCGAACCGGTTTTCAAGGACCCCAAACATGTCATGAGCTGTGTCGTAGCTTGAGAGCCTAACGCCACTGACGACTCTCTCCTCCACACTGTCTAGGAGCTGGAATTTCTTCACTTCGGCTGACCCAGATGGATCTCCCTGTCGCTGGAGGTTTTCCCAGTCTCTTCGCCAACGGTGAAAGTCTCGCATGCAACCGTTGAATTTTGGTAGTTTTATTGGCTGGAGCCGAACTCTTGGTGAGGCTGATGCTTGTGAGCCTCCTGCTCCCAGGTTCGCCAGGCTAGCACTCTGTGCTTCCTCCCATGCTTTCCGCTGCCCCTTGGCCAGCTCGGCACGCTCTTCTGCGGCGGCCTCTCCCATTTCCAACTGAATCCCAGCTGCCTTTTCTCTGGCCTCTGCGGCCCTCTCCTCAGACCCAGCGCTAACTTCGGCTGCCTTAAGCCTGGTCTCGGCGGCTCTTCTTTCAGCCTCAGCGGCTCCCTTTTCAGCTTCTGCGATGTCAGAGGTGGCCTTTTGCCTGATTTCAATGGCTCTATCAGCCTGCTCTTTCTGGACCCTGCCGAAATCAACTACCCACCTTTGCCAGAGGTCAATTCTCTTGTCCTCCAGCACTTGCAGCTTCTTACTAACCTTGCACGCAGCGCCTTCAGGGATCCACCCTTCCCAGACAGCTAGCAGACTTCCTGCCTTGGTGATGAGAGATTCCACGAGTGTGACTTGTTCTTTACCATTTTCATAGGTGATTGTTTCCAGGTTAACTTCTCCCGCACCTTCATAGCTTCTTTCTGCCCGTCCAATGGCTGCTTTTAGCTCGGTCTCTGCATATTTTGACCAAAGGTTGGAATGGATTGCCTGCTTCACCTCTTTTAATGTTGTATCACACTCTATGGTTACCCTCTCCAAGTCTGCTTTGGCTTTATCATCCACAGCCTCCATGTCGCCTGCTTCATCAATCAGACAGGCCTCACAAACATAATTAGCTGCATGAAGCCTCTCTGCGTCCTCAGAAAGGGATTTCCACTCACTTTTCAATTCCTCTCGCAGCATAGTTGGCGCCATTCGCAAAATGCTGTTGGCCTTTCTTGTGAAAGCTGCCTTCACTTTGGCCCTCTCTTTCTTCAATTGATCCATTTTTATTTATTTTTATTTATTTATTATTTATTTGACCATAAAATAAATAATTGTAATGATAGATAATAACCCAATAAATAATAACCTAACCTAATTGAGCGTACCCGTAACTCCTTATCTACCTTGTGTCTTCCGCCCTCTCTAGCTGCCTAAACTAGCTCAGAAGCTTCTTCCCTAACTATCCTAGCCTAACTAGTCTTCAGCGGCGTTACCAGGCTCACCAGAGGTCCCCCCAGGGATACCGCCCAAAAATGGAAAACAATACAAATAAACAAAGTGGAGTAGGTTTCACCTTCTCCCGCCGGCTTGCCACCCGGGTACACTCAAACTAAGCTAAAGGTCTTGACATTAGAGGGCTACTAAATCATCTATACCTAAATAATATAATTGGCACCATCACAGGGCTAGTAATGAGCTATAACTTTTATCTTTAGCTGCCTTCATGTTTGTCCACGTTAGTGTTGGTATGCTATTTGATAGCTAATTTCAGTAGCTTGGCATTACTCCTGATCGCATTTGACGTTAGCACTGACATCTGTCAAACACCGTTTTCATTCATTCACTTATTTAGCTGCGTTAGCTTCTTGTATTTAGCATTTGAACCAGGTGAACATTCCTGCTCGCTGACCCGTATGGCCTGATGCGCGAGTTATTTCATTTACAACGACACAGGAGTACCTCATATCCCTCGGTTGTTTTGTCCTTATCTGACGGCGCGTTCAGCCACTCTTCTGCCGCCGCCTGCGGTTTGTAACTGTGCTGCTTTACACCCGCAACTGGGGTGAAGGGATGAACAGGATGCCACTCAGTTGCAAAAAGCTTTTAATTCTTCCTCCAACAGGTTACAAACCTTGAAACAAGACACACATTCAATCAATAACTACCACAATACTACTATCATTCTTAAAACAAATCGCTTACACACATCCACTCACCGGTTCTCAATCGTCTCCCTTCGCTGCTGTCAAATTCCCCGCAACTTCCTGTATACAGTTTCACTGACACCACGTGACGTATCTCGACCAATTACAGCCCACTTCTCGCTACGTCCCTGGATCACATGTGAAATGACTACATCTCCATTCACAACTTTAATCAAGCATACAGTGCCTCCATACATCCGAAAATGAAAACATAATTATAATCATAGCTCAACTACCACTAATCAACATTCACATAAACGCACAGCATAAAAAACACCACAAAACATTACTTATTTACACACACAGACTAAAGTGCACCTAAACTCCACCACCACAATAGAAAGCTGCACAATAATCAAGCTTTTGATGTGGAATCATTTCACCCGATATTATTCACAGAGGCCGACCACAGCGGCTAGGCATTATGACGGTCAACTAGGCCATTTCACTCTAAAGCCAATTATTCTTCATAACTACAAATATCACTATGTGAAATTGAAAGCGGTTCCACAACTACAGGCATGTAGGCAGCTATTAACTACAGTATTTCCCATACATTTTCAGACCTTGTGTAAATGGACTGCAATTATATAGATTAAAGAGGATAGAGTTTACTGACAGAATGACATGTTGCAACACAGAGAGGTTACAGTAATAGCCCTTAATGTGTGTAGATAGATATGTCTGGGAGTGAAGGCTGTGTAGAGAGTGAGAGGGGGAGGTAATGTGTGTAGATGGATATGTCTGGGAGTGAAGGCTGTGTAGAGAGTGAGAGGGGGAGGTAATGTGTGTAGATGGATGTCTGGGAGTGAAGGCTGTGTAGAGAGAGTGAGAGGGGGAGGTAATGTGTGTAGATGGATATGTCTGGGAGTGAAGGCTATGTGTAGAGTGAGAGGGGGGGTTAATGTGCGTAGATGGATATGTCTGGGAGTGAAGGCTATGTGTAGAGGGTGAGAGGGGGGGTTAATGTGCGTAGATGGATATGTCTGGGAGTGAAGGCTATGTGTAGAGAGTGAGATGGGGGGTTGATGTGTGTAGATAGCCTTCACTCCCAGACATATCTATTTGTAGAGAGTGAGAGGGGGGGTTAATGTGCGTAGATGGATATGTCTGGGAGTGAAGGCTATATATGTGTGTGTTGGAAAATGTCTGTCACAGTTGTATAATATGTACGATATTTCAAATTTTTAGAACTGAACATTCTGATGATGATGATGTCGCAAAGACCGTTTCATTGGAATCTGGTTGCTAGGGAACAGCTTGGCTTTATTCCCCATCAGCTGCTGTAATGAGAAAACACTGGAGCAACAGGAACTAAACTGGGGTCAATTCAGAATATTTATGTTGTCAAGTTGAAACGGTCTATAGACTGGTAGAAATTCTAAAATCACAATAGCTGTGTGTGAATTAGTTGCTGTGTTGTAAAGAATATATTCCACCATCCCCACACATGACATGGATGTACAGTATAATAAGAACAAGGCCTGTATGAGTGACGCATAGTTTTCTGTCCAGAGCCCCTGACGCAGCCCTTCCTCTCTGGTCCTGCCGTCTTCACCAAGCATGCTCCTGTGCTCATCTCCTCCGTCAGAGACGGCTTTATAACCGCCGGCAAAGACGTTCCAGGTACATTTCACACTACAGTTTTATAAAAAAAAAATTGCTGTTGATTGTTTGTTAACATTCATTAGTGGGAGGATGCCCTGTTGGTTTTCTCCTAAGAGCCAAAGACTATATGAACCAAGCGGTTTGCAACAGCTAACTCTGCTTCCTGGCCATGTGTGTCTGCATGCGTTTGTGTCATTTGAATACATTTGAAACACTGGGGTGGTGTTTGGGAGTTTTAGTGCTTGTAGTACAGTGTGTCTGCTGGGTATTAAAAAGTATTGTATTCATAATTCTCAATTTAAGGCCTTAAGAGGTTAATGGGTATTCAAAAATCTTTACATTTCCTTTGTACACATATTACATATTTTGGGCTGTCGGGAGATTATATATGCAAGTCTTTGTTTTTTGCGTGGCTACGAGGGGTGGGAATCACCAGTTTCATCACGATACGATATCGATTCTTTGGACAACGATACGATATTTTCCGATATCACAAAGTCTGCCACGATACGATACGGTTTGATTCGATTCAGGTGCCTGCGATCGATATGAGACGATATTACCGGTATGTGGCCATTTAACACAATCAGTCACATTTAGATCAACTAAAAAAAGGCTACGGAAATATCAATTGACGTTGAATCTATTGTTTTTAATACAAATATACCTCCTGTTCACTGTAAAGTGCCACATTTTTATAAATTGAGCTTTAAGTAAAATGTTTTGGAACTCAACACGTAAGCTAAAACCCCTTCCTCTCCCAAACCGTTCCTACAATTGTTTTATGTTGCATGCTGATCATATCAACATTATCTGTCCATCCTCAGTAAATAATATCAATATAATAATACTCCTGACTTCATCTGGTATTTTCAAACGCACATGCGCGCACACACACACACACACACAGGATGCCCCTCCCCCAGTCCCCACACACACACAGACAGAATACCCCCGCCCCTCCTTCCCCTCTCCTCTCTCCGTTTCTCTCTCTCTTAGCTTAAGCAGCTAATGTAACGTTAATTTAGGTCTGGCCACGCGACGTGGGCATAAAAGAATGGCAACGATGCAAAGCATGTTAGATACATTTGACCTGTTGCGGGTGGATAACTGCACAGACTTATATCGGGTCACAAAATAGAGGCTCCCTAGCGCTGCTCTGCTGAACAGAGCTACACAGAGTTTCACAACAGTGGGCGCGGGGCGGATATGACGTCGCCGGATTTTCAAAATAAGAGTATCGCAATATGAATTGATCTTTTTACGTTGCATCGATCCTATTTGATTATTGATAATAGATCGATATATCGATCTGGATCGATGTATCATCCCACCCCTGGCACTGGCTACCAGGAGCTTGGTGGGTCTGGCAAGAGCTTATATGGAAGGTGTGAGAATTGAAATTGGCGCGCAAATGCAGCCGCCAGTTCAGTGTCGCCATGTGTTTTTTTTATTACATTTAAAAAAAAATCTTTTGTAGCATGGTCATGGAATTGGTATTACATTTTGCTCTTGTTGAAACCTGCAGATACCCTGTAGTGAGACAAAGTGACTCATGATTTCTTGTCCTCTTCCTGTGTCTCCACAGAGCCCCTTCTGGCTCTCATCTGGAAGAACCTGGTCAGTTTTGTCAGCTCAACATTAGAGTATGGTAAGTGCTCACCGCTGATGCTCAGCAGTATTTACTTCCTCTTCAACACACATGCACATTTATGTATGTCCACTTCAATTATAAACGGGCAAGGGACAGCAACATTGTAAATGCAGGCAGATATTCACCTTTCTGTATACCATATTCACCTTTCTGTTGCATATGCACTCCGTTGTCAATCGGTAGCATGCAGTACTAGCTGCTTCAACATTATACATTAAAAGAAAAGCAAGTATATCTGCCAGACACTTGATTCTTATGCTCCAACTCTGAAACGAAAGGACAATTAAAGTGGATTTTGTAAGGGTGTCTGGGTGGCGCAGCGGAGATTGCGCTTGTCACCAATGCAAGAGACTCCGGTCTCGAATCCCGGTGTCAGCATTGCCTCCGGCTTGGGCCAGTCATCATACTATCTCAATAGACCTATCTCAAACCCTGCCCTCTTTTCTTGATCCTCCAATCACAATTGTCCGAGGTAAGCGGATCAAGAAAAGAGGGCAGGGTTTGAGATGGGTCCATTGGCAGAGGTAGCGGGTGGAAGTCGATGGGTGGGGATTGGACGTTGTGGACAGCGACTCCTACAGGTCGGTTGGGGGATGCCTGCACAGCAGAGACGGGAAGTAGCGGGGGTAGTGTGAGCCTCCCATGTATTACACCTCACCACAGAGTCCGCTCTGTCTGGTGAAAAGATGCGACAGGCTGCCTCCTCGTGTACCAGAGGGGACACGTCAGGGTTAGAAATTAACGGGGGCTTGGGGCAAAAATGTCCTCGAAAATTGACCAAATGCCCTCGAAAATCAGTTAAGGGGGGCAAGAAAAGCCCCAGACAGTTTACTAATTATATATATATATATATATATATATAATTATATATATGCTCTACAGTGCGAGCATTTCCCTCGTATTTGCCCCTAATAATATGTGTGTGTGCGAACCGGAAAAATCATTTACTTGCAGTGTGCGAGACGAGTGAAGATTACAAAACAGCTCCGCTGTTAATAGTTCAGAAACTGGACTGAAATTCAGTTTTTGGGTGGAATGCAAGGAGGGAGGGAGGCGGGGCCCGCTGCGTGTTACAGGTACTTGAGAGGTGCGAACGCAGACAGACGGAGAGCTCTGCTTTCATCAAGCATCATGCATGCATAGTGTAACTTAAGTTACACTGCTATCTTAACGTTAGCAAGCTAAGCATCTTCATAGCGCGACCTGTGTAACGTTAAGTAACTTGTGTTCGGCGGGGAAAGACTGTTCCATTTGTAACACAACTTCAAAGAATAACATCCAAATCCGATCCCGATGCGCATTTCCTTCATTCCACAGCGCTGAACGCGCAACGTATTTCATTGATAGATCTCGCCAGAGCCTATACTCACAAACGTTCCAATGCTGTCTTCGGGATGATTTTAATCCAAATGTCCATTCAAAACTTGTATTATGAAATAATTCTGGGATGTCTGACTATTTCCCTATGCATTGGTGCGAGTTCAGCTGACAGTCCATAGAGTCCATGACATAAGTTCATGAGATGCTCTGTTCTTTTGTTGTGTTTGAGGTGGATGTTGTTGCGTGTGTGGGGTTTTTCATGCATCAATTTGAAACAAGCCTCTTGACTGTTGGAATTAGGGATGTTAAAAATAAAATAGCTAATAAAATTATTCAATATTAGACATTCATTGATCCAGAGGCAAACGGCTATTCGTCTGCTATTTGTAGATATATCAAGACAACAACACAACTTGCCCTCAGGGACAATCATATTTAATCTATTTAGATAGAGTATGTATGTATTATTTACAGATAATTGAAGGTACCTCAAAAACATGAAACCAAGCCATGTCACACATTGTGTGTGTGTTACTTGAACAATTGTCACTGTGCTCCTAAATTTCTTTGTGTGCTCCTAAATTTGTATTTAGATTTTATTTATTAACATTTTATTTAGGAGCACATGTGCTCCTTGGGAAAAAGGTTAGCGTAGAGCTAGAGCCCTATATATGGAGACATTAACATTACGTTATCAAACATAGGGACGAAGACTGTAAAAAAAAGTGTCAACAATGTTTTATAATCTTTATGTTAATTTTAATTATAAAAATGTTGTGCCCCCGAAATAAAAAAAAGCCCCCGAAATCAATTAAGGGGGGCAAAAAAAGCCCTTTGATTTTTTTTTTTTAATTTCTAACCCTGGGACACGTGATGCAAGGCTTCTATCCTCCCTACGACCGACCAGTGGGAGGCATAGTCGAGCAACGTTCAAGACGGGGGAGGGGAGAATTGGAAATACGAAATTGGGATGGGAGAAAAATAGAAAAATAAGGAGAAAAAAGTGGATTTTGTAGACTCCTACAGTATGTGCGATGAAATATCGTGCCACGGAATTTTGCGTTATAAGAACGTAGTGATATGTGTCGTCGAGGGAGGGTGCTGACTGGCAGGTCGGAGGGAGAAACAAAGTGCTGTAGGGAAATGACAGCATTGTTTTGTGTCTCTTGAATAAATAACATAAGATGGATTTTTATTAATCTCCATGGGGAAGTTCCGGCAGGATAATAAGAATTATCTAATTATTGGTGCGGCTGGGTAGCGCAGTGGAGAATGCACTCGCCTACCACCAGCAGAGACTCTGGGATCGAATCCAGCTGTCAGCGGTACCTCCGGCTTGGTCAGTCGTCCCTACTAACACAATTGGCAGTGTTAGCGGGTGGGAAGCCAGCGGGGTATGTGTCCTGGTCGTTGTAAACTGCGGTTCCTACTGGTCGGTCGGGGCGCCAGTTCAGCAGGAAGGGGATCGGGGGGAAATGGCGTGAACCTCCGCACGCGTTACATTCCCCCAGTGAGAGTCCTCGCTGTCAGGTGAAAAGAAGCGTCTGGCTGACTTCACATGTATCGGAGGAGGCATGTGGTAGTTCTACACCCTCCCTAGGCCGTCAGTGGGACAATGCGAGCAACTACCAGGAAGGGAATTGGCATAACGACTAAATTGGGATGGGAGCAAAAAAAAAGGGAGTCCAGGGAGTCCTGGGAGTCCTGACCAACACGGCACACAACAAGTTTCAACATAAAACGGGGCATTAAACTAAAAACATAATTCAAATATAAATACAGGTCATTTGTGCAGTGGCAAGGAGCATAATCAGATCAGCAATAGCATCAGGTAAAACTGTTACATGTTTCATGAAGCGCTAATCGTAGCATACCTTTAAAACCATTTACAGTAGGAAGTGCCTCTAGACAAAGTTTAACTTGCAGCGTATTCCATAAAAAGGGAGCATAGTGGGAGAATGCAGCTTTACCAAGCTCTGACTGCATCAAAGGAACATTTAAAAGCATCCCATTTTCTGCTTGTCTGGTATTAAAAAAGCAAGTATAAAAGGACAGAAGTCTGGAGATGTATAAGGGCAGCTTACCTAGCAATGACTTAAGGATAAAAATCAACATGTGTGATTGTCTTCTTTGGTACAGAGAGGACCATCCTAAGGACTGATACAGAGTGCAGTGGTGGGTGCGAGAGCCTGCACCCGTTACAAAACGTATGGCAGTATGGTATGCAGAATCCAGCTTTTTAAGCAGGGAGGAAGGAGCATGCATATAGATCACATCGCCATAGTCTAATACAGACAGAAAGAAACTCTGCACAATTCTCTTCCTGGCTTCAGACGGGAAACATTTCTTTAGACGGAAGAAAAAGCCCAGTTTAGGTCTAAGTTTTCTCAGTAGGTTCCCAATATGAACATCAAAGGCCATCTTGTCATCAATCCATATGCCCAGATATTTGTAGGATGTTACTTTGTCAAGGCATGTCCCTTCCATTGTCAGAATCGGAGGGACAGCTGTATTAGCTCGAGAGCGAGAGAAGGTCATGTACTTGGTCTTTTTTGCATTAAGGACCAGTCTTAGCCTTAGCAAGGAGTGTTGCAGTGTATTAAAATCATCCTGTAGAAGCTCTATGGCCTGAGTTAAAGAGGAAGCCACTGTGTAAACCACTGTATCATCGGCATATAAATGAAAACGTGCTGGGTTTATCCCATTTCCTAGTTCATTTATAAAGATGGAGAATAAGACGGGGGCCAAAATAGAACCTTGTGGAACACCTTTTGTTTACAGTAAGAGCAGCTGAGGTATAATCTTCTACTGAAACACACTGAGTTCTTTCAGATAGATAGTTTTTAAACCAGCTCAAAGCCATTTTACCGAGACCTATGCAGCCAAGCCTCTGCAGTAGCAATGCATGATCCACAGAATCAAAAGCTTTAGACAGATCAACAAACATCAACAGTAAATTTTCAGTAATTTTTTCATCATTCAAGTTTGGTTAAAAATATTGTATCAAGATTGTGAACCCGATATCGTCACACCCCTGTATGACTGTATGACTACATTGTGGATGCTACTCAGTATGACGGGCTCTTTTAAAGTGGTGGGTCCCGCCCAGCAGCTCCACATAGAGTACCACGATTGGGTCTGTGCCCCGTCAATGTGGAGGAGGGCTAATGAGACCTACCTACCTCCTCCCCAGCCACAGCCCACTCTCAGTGTAATCAGTTTAAGTCTGAGCGCGCAGAGCCTCGGTGGTCTGGGTCGCCGTGACGATGAGACAATCTGAGGGGCCTGTCCCCTGTGATGACCTTCTCCACTTGTCATTGGTCGATATGACCTTCTCCACCGTCATTGGTCGATATGATTCACCTTGGTGTCTGTTCGACGGTGCAGAGGAACCTCCATGAATTGTACTTGTGTTGCCTCCCAGCAGGCAATAAGGACCGCCAGGGCTGCGAGGTGCTGACTCTGATGCTGCAGGCTCTACAGAGCATCGTCTCCTCGGAGGACCTGCCTGCGGACCGAGTCTTGGTAAGACATCAACCACTCTGTTCTAGGTCTCTGCTCTCTGTTGGGTTTGGGTGGGATTTGGTGATTTCCAGAAAATATTTCCTTAGTTTGTGACAGTGGCTCAGAAGGAAGCACGGTTGTCTGGTAATCGGAAGGTTCCCGGTTAGATTCCGGCTCCTTCCGGGCAGCGTGTCGAAGTGTCCTTGAGCAAGACGCTTAACCCTTAACTGCTCCCGATGTGCATGTTTGCACCTTGCATGGTTGCCTCTGCCTTCAGTGTGTGAATGGGTGAATGCAAGTTGTAAATGCTTTGGATAAAAGCGCTATATATATATATATATATATATATATGCAGACCATTTACACAATGTCTGAAAATGTAATACAGTGGCTCAGGAGGTAGAGCAGTCATCTGGTAATCCGGAGGTTCCCGGTTCGATTCCCACTCCTCCCGGTCAGCATATAGAAGTGTCCTTGAGCAAGACACTTAACCCCTAATTGCTCCTGATGAGCAGGTTGTTGCCTCCGCCATCGGTGTGAGAGTGAATGGGTAAAAATGTGAAGAAAAATTGTAAAGCGCTTTGGATAAAAGCGCTATATGAATGCAGCCATTTATCATTTAATAGAAAATACTGTTGTTCATTCCTGATTAACATGCCTATGTAACTGGTCTAAGGCCACCCTCTTGAATGTCGTCATGCATGTGAAGTGAAGAGACAGGTTGCGGCCCATTCAATGTTTATTTCTGGGAGCAAAACAAACAAGAAGAATATGGCATTACTTCTTGTCCACTAGGTGGCTCCAGTTCACAGGCTCTTCCTCATTCAGGCCAGACTGACTACCATTTTTAATCAAACATTGAAATAACACATTTATAATGAAACAATACAATAAGATAATACAAGATAAACAATAGGATTCATTAATTTACCTGGGAGCAAAACAAACTAGAAGAATATGGCATTACTTCTTGTCCACTAGGTGGCTCCAGTTCACAGGCTGCAATGAGGGAAATATGTCACACTGTCAGGACGAGGCCTACACAACCTGCTCATCCATACTACTAACTCAATCAGCATGTGTCATACAAGAGATCGTCACCATAGTTAAATTCCTTTACAAAAAGTGCACAACTGTTCATTATTGCTTAGATACCATTACATACACCCCGGTTTATTTGCCCGGCAACTTATTTACAATAGTAAACCATCAATACGTTCTTTTAAACCAAAGATATGTTTTAGAAATACTGAGCAACTCCTACCTCTTCCTCATTCAGGCCAGACTGAACGGGAAGAGGCGCGCACCAAAGTAACTACGTCACTTCGGGAGGAAGTGACGATTTCAAAATAAAAGACTTTGAGAATAAAAATAATAATAATAAATTAAAGTAAAACGTGAGGGAGGGATTCTTTGTGGAATACATAACAGTACAATACATACTCCCCCCCCCCCCCCCCCCCCCCCCCCCCAATTCCACTAAAATCCTGAACGACAGGACACACTAACAGGGACCTCCAACACACGTCAGAACCGGCACGGGTTTACATGAAGAAACATATCCTCAGAATCAGCTAGAAGCTACCTGTCAAACAGGTTCAGAGAAAACAAAAGGTTGATCAGGCCTCTGTTCCTCCTAGAATCGCTTGGTGCCTTATACACCAAACCTACACCCGGCCTATACGAGTCCCCTATCTCATTTGTGAACACATGCAGCAAATACGCTACTTACACATCGCAAGATACAAGTGTACACAGACTAAACAAATATGCACTAACTACAGCAACTACAGTATACTGCCCATTGACCTAGACAACGTCGGTTTCTACGGTGTGAGCTAACTGCAGCCGCTACAGTACACTGCCCTGCAAAGGCTAACCGCAGTCACTACAGTATACTGCCCCTTGACCACACGGTGTGAGCTAACTGCAGCAACTACGGCCACCTGCCCTGCAACCTAAACACTTAGATACAAACACAGGACGTGGAAATCAAGGAGCGTGACAAAAAAAAAAAAAAAAATTGGCCCCTGCACAAAGCACAGAGTTCCTGTGACATGACAGAGTTCCCGACTCTGTATACTGCAGGGCACCAGCTCTGCCCCAAGCAGAGAGTTCCAGTGGTTCGACAATAAAATTCCAGGCTCTGCACGCTGCCATTTTACCACACCACCGCAACTGTTGTCAAACAGCTAACCAAATAACAATCAACAATCCCACATCCCCAATTATACTATTTAAATGTATCCAAATCACCATCAGAAAAAAGTATGAACTCCCCTCTACGACATGGGGATCCATCTTCCTTCTCTCACTACAAAACGAGCTATCAGGAAAGAAGGGGAAAAAATTATATATATTCCATTAATCACAAAAAAAAAATCTCCAAATGCTTCAGCACCTTTAACACTTTGGCTGCCATGGGTTAAATTCATTATCAACCGTAGGTTGCCGGCTCTATTTGTCTATAGAGAAAGTCCCCTTCTTTGCAGGGCTATAACTTTTGAAATTCTATTGCTACATTGCCATTATTAGGGCCCATTCAAAGTCCTATATGTATTGTTCATTGTGTAGCAACGTTAAACTTTTTCATTCACATATTCATAGTAAAGTATGGTCTAATGTATAAGTATGTTTTCATCTCTTTCTGCAGCTTTCTCCAGAACGTGATCTATAGCCCCAAATACATTATATTGATGATGCAATACAGTTTTATGGCAATCAGCGCGATATAAAAAATTCCAACTAGACGTACTTCTAGAAGTTACTACACGTCATCTGATGTTGACCGGATGGGCTAGGGGGCGTTTATAATTCCGTGGGCAGCGTTATACCAATCATCTAATGTGGGTCAAATGTTGATAATAGCAGTTAGTATCGAAGACGGTAACTTTACACCAACAACCAAGGAGCTGATCGTGGATTATAGGAGAGGACAGCAGGAGACGCACACACCACTGATGATTAACGGGGCCACCGTGGACAGGGTGAGCAGCTTTAAGTACCTGGGGGTCCACATCTCAGAGGACCTGACATGGTCAACACACATAGACACAGTAGTAAAGAAGGCGAAACAGCGCCTCTACCACCTGAGACAGTTAAGGAAGTTCAGAGTATCGGGGAAGATACTCCAGTCCTTCTACTCAGGAGCTGTAGAGAGCATCCTGACCGGAAACATCACTGCCTGGTATGGAAACGGCACGGCACAGGACAAGAAGGCCCTACAGAGAGTGGTGCGCTCAGCCGAGCGTACCACGGGTATTGCACTACCCCCCCTGCAGGTTCTATACAACAAGAGGTGCAAATCCAGAGCCTGCAGGATAATGAAAGACCCTCACCACCCCAATAACAGCCTGTTTCAGCTGCTGAGGTCAGGCAGACGCCTGCGAACCCCAGCTACTAGGACAGAGCGGCTGAGGCTCAGCTTCTTCCCCCAGGCCATCAGAGCCATGAACAATGAACATTGAGTGCTCAGAACATTGAACTATCCACACACAAGCACACATGAACACACACACGACACGCACGCTGTGCACGCTCACACACGAGCAGCCACTTAACACTTTAACATGAGCGGGCACACACTCATGCCGCACTTATGGCCAAAGGAAAGGACACTTTAAATTAGAATAACAGGAACAGTGTATTGCACTACCAAAGCTAACTAGCATGTCCCATATGCTCTGTAAATAACTATGTACAGATACCGAGATGTCACTCCATGTTACCTGTTTACTGCACAATGTTGTTTTTTCATTTTGATTCTATTATATGTTGTACCACTGTATTGCACATCGTTGCGGGCAAGACCACCCGCATTTCATTGTATACCTGTATGCCGTGACAATTAAAACTCTTGACTTGACTTGACTCTTGACTTTACACGCTAAAACTCACCCCAGTCTCCACGCGCCGTTGGGCGATCATCATAGAGTAGAAATTTTACCATTATGGGATGTCGATTTACCCGGTCCATCTCCAGCTTGTATAATGGTATATACGTCCAAATCATGTTGTTTATCGAGTTATTGGCAATCGATCGCTATGTAGTGTGTCGAGATCGAGTCCCGGAACCTATAGCTAGTGCCCGGAAGTAATACGGCCGACCAGCACAATCTCCATAGCACTTCCTGTTAAGCGATTGCGCCGATCGGCCACCAGATGGCGCTCCTGAACCGCCAGAGAGCTCAGTGGGTCCTCCTGGTGGATCTCAGGCCAGCGGAGGGGAAATATGAATCCGATCCCAGATTTTTGAAATATTGATATTAAAGACGCTGTAAAGCGTCTTCGGCAACTTGAGCATGGCCGGGAATGACGTGTTTAGGCGTTTTCCGGCAGCCAAAGTGTTAACAAAACAGAAAAACAAAAACTGACCACCAGTCCTTTCCAACAACTCAACTTTCCTCTTTTTTCAAAAAGAACACGATGTCCTCTTTTCTAGAAAGAACACGATGTCCTCCTTTTTTAGAAAGAACACGGTGTCCTCCTTTTTTAGAAAGAACACGATGTCCTCTTCTCTCTTCTTCTTAGAAAGAACACGATGTCCTCTCAACTGTGACAGTCACTTCGACACAAACCTCCCAAGGGAACTTTATTTTCTTCTTCTTCCTCCGACCTCCAATGATCAAGCTGGCCTTGACCCTCATTGCAAAATTTCTTTTTTTTAGTGATCACAGCATCTTTCTTCTGTTCTTCTGTAGTTCTGTTCGACGACCTCCCGGTGACCAAGCTGGTGTTGGTACTTGCGTCATCCGGGTCACGGCACCACTGTAGCTGGTCTAAGGCCACCCTCTTGAATGTCGTCGTGCATGTGAAGTGAAGAGACAGGTTGCGGCCCATTCAATGTTTATTTCTGGGAGCAAAACAAACAAGAAGAATATGGCATTACTTCTTGTCCACTAGGTGGCTCCAGTTCACAGGCTCTTCCTCATTCAGGCCAGACTGACTACCATTTTTAATCAAACATTGAAATAACACATTTATAATGAAACCATACAATAAGATAATACAAGATAAACAATAGGATTCATTAATTTACCTGGGAGCAAAACAAACAAGAAGAATATGGCATTACTTCTTGTCCACTAGGTGGCTCCAGTTCACAGGCTGCAATGAGGGAAATATGTCACACTGTCAGGATGAGGCCTACACAACCTGCTCATCCATACTACTAACTCAATCAGCATGTGTCATACAAGAGATCGTCACCATAGTTAAATTCCTTTACAAAAAGTGCACAACTGTTCATTATTGCTTAGATACCATTACATACACCCCGGTTCATTTGCCCGGCAACTTATTTACAATAGTAAACCATCAATACGTTCTTTTAAACCAAAGATATGTTTTAGAAATACTGAGCAACTCCTACCTCTTCCTCATTCAGGCCAGACTGAACGGGAAGAGGCGCGCACCAAAGTAACTACGTCACTTCGGGAGGAAGTGACGATTTCAAAATAAAATACTTTGAGAATAAAAATAATAATAATAAATTAAAGTAAAACGTGAGGGAGGGATTCTTTGTGGAATACATAACAGTATATTTTATATATACCTGCTACACCTACATGCCTGTAGTTGTGGAACACCTTTCATTTCTCATATTGTGATATTTGTAGTTAGAGTGAAATGCCCTAGTTGACTATCATAATGCCTAGCTGGCTGCTATCGACATCATATAAAAAATAAATTTAAAATGTGTAAAAACCCTGTCTTATGCTAATCCTTTTGAATGTCTTGTGTCTTACCTCAGGTTCTCCTAGAAATCACAGTGAAGGGCATTCCCCAGAGGGTCCTCGGCTCCGCCTCCTACCAAGTGGGCAAGATGGACGTACTAAACGTAACTACTGCTTTGTGTATTGTTTACTCTGGCCTACACACACATGCTACTGTAGAGGCCTGATTAATCATCTCTCACGGCACACACATGCTACTGTAGAGGCCTGATTAATCATCTCTCTCCTCAGGGCACTCGCATGCTACTGTAGATGCCTGATTAATCATCTCTCTCCTCAGGGCACACACATGCTACTGTAGAGGCCTGATTAATCATCTCTCTCTCCTCAGGGCACTCGCATGCCACTGTAGAGGCCTGATTAATCATCTCTCTCAGGGCACACACATGCCACTGTAGAGGCCCGATTAATCATCTCTTAGGGCACACACATGCTACTGTAGAGGCCTGATTAATCATCTCTCGCACGGCACACGCATGCTACTGTAGAGGCCTGATTAATCATCTCTCTCCTCAAGGCACACACATGCTACTGTAGAGGCCTGATTAATCATCTCTCTCATGGCACACACATGCTACTGTAGAGGCCTGATTAATCATCTCTCTCCTCAGGGCACACACATGCCACTGTAGAGGCCTGATTAATCATCTCTCTCCTCAAGGCACACACATGCTACTGTAGAGGCCTGATTAATCATCTCTCTCATGGCACACGCATGCCACTGTAGAGGCCTGATTAATCATCTCTCTCAGGGCACACACATGCTACTGTAGAGGCCTGATTAATCATCTCTCTCATGGCACACGCATGCCACTGTAGAGGCCTGATTAATCATCTCTCTCATGGCACACGCATGCTACTGTAGAGGCCTGATTAATCATCTCTCTCCTCAGGGCACACGCATGCTACTGTAGAGGCCTGATTAATCATCTCTCATGGCACACGCATGCCACTGTAGAGGCCTGATTAATCATCTCTCTCAGGGCACACACATGCTACTGTAGAGGCCTGATTAATCATCTCTCTCCTCAGGGCACTCGCATGCCACTGTAGAGGCCTGATTAATCATCTCTCTCCTCAGGGCACACGCATGCCACTGTAGAGGCCTGATTAATCATCTCTCTCCTCAGGGCACACACATGCTACTGTAGAGGCCTGATTAATCATCTCTCTCCTCAGGGCACACACATGCCACTGTAGAGGCCTGATTAATCATCTCTCCTCAGGGCACACACATGCTACTGTAGAGGCCTGATTAATCATCTCTCTCCTAGGGATGGGAATCGAACCGGTTCCTAATTGGCCGATGCCTGGAACCGTGTGCCTCCCGTGACTTTCGATTCCCTTATCGCTGCCAGGTTTTCAAAACAACGTTAGCGTTAGCATGTAGCCATGGTAGACTTATTTGATTCCTTAAGGGCTCGAAATTGCCTGGATTTTGGTAATATGCTCCCGAAATGCTCCCGCTGTTTGGCTACTTCTATGTGTAGTGAAAACTACTTGAATGCTTTAGAACCTAATCATTGATTTAGGTCAGGGTGAGCTAAAATTAGCCGCGGAGCTAACGCTATTTAACGTGAGCTAACGCTATTTAATCAAGCTCACAAAGAGAGATAAACAGCTGACAGCGGATAGTACAGGTACAAATACAATAAAGCAGCAGGTAGGGGCTGTTGTGTAAACCTTGTACTCTTTAGTTCACATATAATAAGAGCCGCAGTGTTTGTTTACAAGTCTACACTGTAATCAGATGAGAAAATTTACAATTCCCGCACTCACTTTTTCTCTGCTTTTATTGTCGTCAACGTTTCGGCTATTCAGCCTTCATCAGGACAGTGGCATGAAACAATGAGGTCTCACATTCATTTTATACAATTCCAAGGTCTGTTTTGGTTGATTGCATAACAGGGAGCACCTGTGCCTTCCTGTCAATAAACCAATTGGTTGAGCTTGCAGCCCCACTGGGTACTGCAGCAAAAAGAGAGACAGTTAGAAATGCAATAATTCAACCTCAGAACAAAACATTTTTGAAACATCGAACAGTCATATTTACAACACAATATAATATAGTTTAGCATATTTAATATACAGCAATATGACCGAATCATTGTGAAACATTAAACCATCATCAATGGGATTCAGTGGAACAGTTTACAAACACACACTTAAATCCAGTTCATCATTGAGTCCAAAGGTGGTCCCAAATGTTTGAAGTTCCGTTATCCAATAGGCTTCTCTCTTGAGAAGCATCTGTTTCAGATCCCCCCCACGTCTAGAAAGGACCACTTTTTCAATACCACAGTAACTGAAAGCTGTGATTGGATGGTTGGCATCTTTAAAGTGGATGGCTATAGGGCTATCTGGATTATTATTACGAATAGCTGAACGGTGTTCAGATATTCATGTTTTTAGTGCTCTTGTTGTCATTCCAACATAGGCTTTGGAGCAGCTGCATTTTATTAGATAAATGACCCCAGTTGTTGAGCATGTTATAACTCCACGAATTTTATAGATTTTCCCTGTAAGAGGGTGTGAGAAAGTCTTACTTCTAGTGGTACAATTACATTGTGCACATCGTCCACACTTGTGGTTGCCATCAGGCAGAGATGGCATGCTGCTTGATCTTTCAAATAAACAGTCTGCATGTACAAGTTTGTCTTTCAAATTCTTTCCTCTACGGTAAGTAATTATTGGTGGAGAATCAAATAAGTGGCCTACATTAGGATCACTTGAGAGGATATGCCAGTATTTCTTGATAGAATGTTTTATTTCATGTGATCTATCAGTATAATTAAGAACACAGACAGCTGATGGCTTTCTTTTTGTCTTTCTACCCCCTTGTGTTTTTGTTTTTACTTTCTGAAGGGCCCTGTCTATGCATTCATCTTCATATCCTCTTTGTTTAAAACGTGATTTCATTACCTCAACTTGGTTGTCAAATCGTTCTTTTGTGTCACAGATTCTTTGCAATCTATGGAACTGTCCTATTGGAATAGCTTCTTTCACATATTGTGGATGGTAGCTCTCCATGTGTAAAAGGTTGTTCCTATCTGTAGGTTTTCTAAAGAGATCTGTCACTAATTTGCCATTTTCTTTTGTGATACATATATCTAAGAAGTTGACAGTGTGGTTGTTATATTCCAGGTTAAAAGTAAGAGATTCACTTTTGCTGTTTAACCAGTCTGTGAATTCTATAAGTAGTTCTGTTGATCCCGTCCACAAAAATAGAACATCATCTATATATCGTTTCCAATATTTGATGTATTGCAGGTATGGGTTCTCTGTACTATCTAGAATATTTGTCATTTCAAACAGTCCAACGTACAAGTTTGCATAGTTAGGAGCCATTGTGGTTCCCATGGCAGTTCCTTTGATCTGCAGGTAAAAATCTCTATCAACACTGAAATAGTTCTTAATTAGTACCAGTTCAGCTGCCTCAAGTAAAAATCTATTAAATTGTGCATTACTGTCTACTTTGCTGTTCAGAAAGATCTTTAGGGCCTCTAACCCCCCTTGGTGGGGTATATTGGAATAGAGACTTTCGACATCTAGTGTACACAGTATAGTAGATTCAGGGACATGTTCAATGTTTCTCAATTACTTAAGTACATCATTTGTGTCTTTGACAAAGGTTGGCAGTTTGAAAACAAATGGCTTTATGTAGTGATCAACAAAAACTGAAAGTGGTGCTGTAATCGAACCTATTCCAGCCACAACCGGTCTTCCAGGTGGATGTTCAATGGACTTATGGATTTTTGGTAGCGTGTATAATACTGGTATAGTTGGTGACTTTGCATACAAGAAATCAAGATTCTTCTTTGTGATAACTTTGTTGTCTAAGGCTATCTCCAAAAATTCTTTTACTTCCTTTTGAAATATTTTGGTTGGATCACCTTTCAGTTTTCTGTAATAGTTTTCATTTGACATTTGTCTCTCAATTTCAGCTCTGTAGTCACTAATGTTCTGAACTACAACGGCTCCTCCCTTGTCTGCACTTTTGATTATTATTGTCTTGTCTCTTTGTAATGTCCTTAAAGCCTCGTGTTCACCCTTAGATAGATTTTCACATGAGGTATATTTTCTTCTCTTATATATTCTCTCAATATCATCATTCACTAAACGGCAGTAGGTGTCAATAGAGGAATTTCGTTTATTTGGGGGAACAAATTTACTTTGTCCTTTAAAAGGAAAGTTCTTACCCCTAGATCCATCTGCAGTATCAACAGCAGTATCAGTATCACAGATAAGTGGTTCAGATTCCACATGCTCAGATTCAATAGATGTTTCTTTAGGTGCAAAAAATTCTTTGAGTCTTACATTCCTAGAGAATCTGAAAAAATCACATTTTGCATCAAATACATTATCTGTGTGTTTAGAAACAAATGTCAATCCTTTACTTAAGACAGAAACTTCATCAGGAGTCAGTGTCTTACTGGATATGTTGATCACATTCTCCTCATCTGTGACTGGGCTCGTGATCTCGTCCAGGGTGGATCTCGTTGGTTTGGTCTTGCCTCTCCCCTTGCCACGCCTGGTCTTCTTGTGTAGCGTCCCCGGCCTCTGTTGTTGGGTTGGGGCCTGGGGTCTAAAAAAGGGTGGGCGTTGAGGGACCCATCCGAAGTGTAGTCACTCTCTGATGTGGCTGGATTACTGCGGTTCGGCCATCTTGGTTTTGGGCACCCACTTCTTGGAGTTTGCTTCTTCTGCCAGAAGTATACTTCTTTGTTCTTGTAATCTGCCTCATCTCATTGGAATTTCTTCTGTTTGTTGGCTGTTAGCTTAGCTTCTAGTTCTTTTTGCATCTTCTTAATGTTCTCAATGGTCTCATTGCATTTTGCAATGTCAGTGACTTTCTCTAACAATTCAGAGGTAGTTGTTTCTATATCCTTTCTGATTTTCACTAGATCTGACTTTATCTCATTAACTATCAATGCCATGAGGTCTATTGAACATTTGTTCAAGATCTCAGTCCAGCGTTTGCTGAACTGTTCATTATCTTTACACAGTGTAGGCTGCTTTTGGATCCTTAGTCCTCTTGGTATAATCTTTCTGGCATAATAGTTACAAAGTGTCTTTCGGTACACTGTAAGCCATGGTGGTGCAACATACTGTGTGTGTGTGTGTGTGTGTGTGTGTGTGTGTGTGTGTGTGTGTGTGTGTGTGTGTGTGTGTGTGTGTGTGTGTGTGTGTGTGTGTGTGTGTGTGTGTGTGTGTGTGTGTGTGTGTGTGTGTGTGTGTGTGTGTGTGTGTGTGTGTGTGTGTGTGTGTGTGTGTGTGTGTGTGTGTGTGTGTGTGTGTGTGTGTGTGTGTGTGTGTGTGTGTGTGTGTGTGTGTGTGTGTGTGTGTGTGTGTGTGTGTGTGTGTGTGTGTGTGTGTGTGTGTGTGTGTGTGTGTGTGTGTGTGTGTGTGTGTGTGTGTGTGTGTGTGTGTGTGTGTGTGTCGTTTAAGAATAAAAAAAAAAATACATTTCAAGAGAATCTCAAATACATTATTTTATTTAAGTGTAGGCTATAGTTAATGTTTTATTTTTTACAGTTTTTGTATTTTTCTGACATGGGGGCTCAACAATAAATGACAATCAGAAATGTCAAGTTGCATGTTGTTATTCTAACCAGCTTAGACCCCTACGCTCTGCATCTTCTGGCCGCCTCAGACCTACTCCTATCCAAGCTCCGGGAGGGTCATCAAAGAGAAGTCGCCTATTCTCAGTCCTTGCCCCACAATGGTGGAATGAACTACCCACCCCAGTTAGGACAGCCGAATCACGTCCAATCTTTCGCCGTCGACTAAAGACGCACTTCTTCAACCATTATCTGAATAAAAAAAAAATATATCTAACCCTAACTAACCGTACTGTCATGCACTTGTCCTAATAAACTAACCTACACTGTTGTGAAGGGCCAGATTAAACCGAATATATATATTTATTTATATATATATATTTAATTGTATTTGTATATTCTCTAATATTCCCTGATATCCCTTGTATATTCCTTGTACAATATGCATTGAATATCCATTCTAGCCTACTGAACATCCCATAATAGTCTCCATTCTACTATTGGTCGAGACCTTGGTGCCAGGCTGCCATACCCCTCAGACCCAGTTCAAACGTACCGCTCCACATGTACGAACAAGTCCTAGTTCCGCGTAGGAATCTGGCTACCGCACCACTAATGGGACTATTTGTTCATAGTGCGTATATATACTGCGCTACTAAAGTAGGACTTCCTTTTCAGTCCAGTTTCTTACCCTCCAATAGAGTCACAGACGTAAAGCCTCCCCGCGACGCCACGTGTGGGAGTAAGGCCAAGTTCGCCTACCATCGGTATTGAGACATCGTGTATATTAATATTTGAATAGTCATATTTGGCACTATATCGTCGAGTTGGACGTAGTCTATTAAGCTAATAATAGTCTGTTAATATATAGTGCTTCGTGCGGTGAGAATACTACCGTAGTCAGTACCCCATCGTTTCGGGCAGAGAACTGGCTGCTTACCCAGGGTGGTTGACCCTATGTGAAGCTGCACCCGAGGAGCCCCAGAGCCGACGAGCGAGTGGACCTGTATACCGGATTATTCTACCGACGACAGCCCGCCTTCCCAGGCACGGATTATGCTTTGGATACTTTGATTATTCCATGGATAAAGACCCCCGACACTACCGTGTGTTGGAACCCCCCCCCCCCTGGAGAGGACGCAAGGTGAGGAGACGCTCTGCAAGACGAGGTCGCTTCACGTCTCTCCCCCGTGGACCGGAGAGAGCCGGCCCACAAAGAGTCCACCTGCTTTCATCTGTGGTCCAAGGATCGCCGGCGCATTGAACGGCACTACAGTGGGTTCACCTGGGATACCCTTGGCCGGACGAGGCAGCCGGATTCTACCCCCCCCCCCCCCCTCCTACTCCTGTCGGCTTACAAGCGACCGGATTAACCCCCTCTAGTGTATCTAGTATAATCATTAAAGTATCATTGCTGTTATTCCTTAACTATTCCAGGTCGTATATTTACCACCTGCGCCTTCAGAGATTGGACATTCTCTATTGATATACCGACGAATACTCCTTGCCATAAAAGTGCATACTATTTCAATTCATAAATGTAATTAAGTGATTAAGTGCTTATTCTACACACCATCGCTGTGTAGAAATAAAGACCTGTTTCTAATTCGTACATTTGTGTTGGATCCGTTTCATCTACGTGAGAGTGTTCATGATAATATATTTATGCCGTGTACTGGGTGGCCGAATATTAAGTACAAAGGTAGTGGTAGTAAGTATCATATCTAGTAATACAGTCAGGGAATTGTACCCCTCAGTTACATACACTGTAGCACTCAACACTTTGATGAACATTGTTGCTCAGCTGATAGAGTTGTGCCCTTCCTGATGACTTGTCGTACAGAACTTGTAAGTCGCTTTGGATAAAAGCGTCAGCTAAATGACTAAATGTAAATGTAGTTCTGTTGCATTTCCAATTTATTTATGTAAATTATAAATTGATCAGGTATCGATAAAGAATCGAATCGATAAGCAGAATCGATAATGGAATCGTATCGATAAAATCCTATCAATTCCCATCCCTAAGTCAGGGCACTCGCATGCCACTGTAGAGGCCTGATTAATCATCTCTCTCACGGCACACGCATGCTACTGTAGAGGCCTGATTAATCATCTCTCTCATGGCACACGCATGCTACTGTAGAGGCCTGATTAATCATCTCTCTCAGGGCACACACATGCTACTGTAGAGGCCTGATTAATCATCTCTCTCATGGCACACACATGCTACTGTAGAGGCCTGATTAATCATCTCTTAGGGCACACATGCTACTGTAGAGGCCTGATTAATCATCTCTTAGGGCACACATGCTACTGTAGAGGCCTGATTAATCCTCTCTTAGGGCACACACATGCTACTGTAGAGGCCTGATTAATCCTCTCTTAGGGCACACACATGCTACTGTAGAGGCCTGATTAATCCTCTCTTAGGGCACACGCATGCTACTGTAGAGGCCTGATTAATCCTCTCTTAGGTCACACGCATGCTACTGTAGAGGCCTGATTAATCCTCTCTTAGGGCACACATGCTACTGTAGAGGCCTGATTAATCATCTCTTAGGGCACACGCATGCTACTGTAGAGGCCTGATTAATCATCTCTTAGGGCACACACATGCTACTGTAGAGGCCTGATTAATCATCTCTTAGGGCACACACATGCTACTGTAGAGGCCTGATTAATCATCTCTTAGGGCACACACATGCTACTGTAGAGGTCTGATTAATCTCCCCTCTCTCCTCAGGGAACGCCGGCTCTGTTCCTCATCCTCCTGTTCTACAACAGCAGCCTGGTCTCGACCTACGTACAGAACGAGAGGTGGGGCTCCCAACAGCACAGCGCTCATTCTCACCTAATGTCTCGTTGTCTTAAGATTCCTCTGATTTGTGGAAACATTGGAATCGATGCCTTTATGTATTTTAATGTATTTTAATCTATGTTGTTGGCCTTGTTTCTTTTGTTATTGTATTCTTGTTGTTGTTTTGTATATGTGTAATATGGACCTTGAGTCTGAAATGAAGTCTTCATCATTCTGAATTCCTGCCATTATTGGGCCAATTTAAAGCTTTCTGGTAGGACTCTACCTTTTTAAAGTGATTGGATTTATTACTTTATTTTTTTACTTCTCAGTGTTATTTCATAATGTTATATATTCTGTCAATCTGCAGGTTCTTCCTGTGTCTGGAGACCCTGGTTGGCTGTGGGCTGTCTGGCCCCACCTCCTCTCTGGCATTTGGGGAGGCAGTGCTGGGGGCCATGGGGCGCTGTGCAGGATCCCTGGGGAACAAGGACGCGCTGTGGAGGATGTGGAGCATCGTGGTCAACCCTCTCATTGACACCATCACACAGGTAGGGATGTGGTCAACCCTCTCACTGACACCATCACACAGGTAGGGATGTGGTCAACCCTCTCACTGACACCATCACACAGGTAGGGATGTTGTCAACCCTCTCACTGACACCATCACACAGGTAGGGATGTGGTCAACCCTCTCACTGACACCATCACACAGGTAGGGATGTTGTCAACCCTCTCACTGACACCATCACACAGGTAGGGATGTGGTCAACCCTCTCACTGACACCATCACACAGGTAGGGATGTTGTCAACCCTCTCACTGACACCATCACACAGGTAGGGATGTGGTCAACCCTCTCACTGACACCATCACACAGGTAGGGATGTTGTCAACCCTCTCACTGACACCATCACACAGGTTGCCGTTTACTAGCAACTAGGGCTGTCCCCGACTAAGGATTTGGATTTGGACTATGATTAGCCAAAATGTGCTGTTGTCGACTATTTTTTTTTAAAATTATATTTTTAAAAATCATTTTGTTTTTGTTTTTACATTTTTTATCATTCCATTTGGGCTGTGGGGGGTGCTTAATGTCTGAAGGAGTCGACTGAAGGCTTCTTGTCCTCTGCAAAAGCATGCAATTGGTCCACTGATGGATACGATAAAGGGAAGTGGAACATGGAACAGCCTTCCGGTCCCCTTAACCCTTTCTCCGCCGGAAACGGCTTACGACGTGTTTCAAGTTCATGCGAATTCTGCCAGATCACGGCGTACGACCATATTTCATATTTTCATCACGGAGGCTGGTCTGATGCTGTCTGGGCCGCGTGAATATTAAAGGCAACCAACTTGTGTTCGGCTTTTCTCTGATTGGCCGTGCCCCCCCGCCCCCACGCGCAGGCAAGCGCAGCCGTCCCACGTCCCAAATGAAATCCAAAGAGCAAGCGCGGCAGCGTGGGCAACCAACTTGTGTAGTGTTGGGCTGCTGTTCCAACGCACTTGTGTTGGGCTGCGGTAGCAGTGGAGCGCTGCTGACTGATTATTATGTTTCGCGTTTTTATACAGTTATGAAATAATAAACACTGTTAGGACTCGCAATAATAAACACTGTTACGACTGTCTGACTCTTAATAATAAACACTGTTAGGACTATCTGACTCTTACTAATAAACACTGTTAGGACTATAAACACTGTTAGGACTATCTGACTCTTAATAATAAACACTGTTACAGTGTTAGGACTATCTCGAGTCACGCGTCACTACTGTAACTAGAAACTCTGGGTGTCACTGTACATCAGTAACGTTATTTCGCGTTTTTAACGTCAGCGGGGCGATGCGGTGGTTTGTCCCCGGCTAACGTGCACCGCCGCCGGCTCTACTCGGTCCAGCTCCAGCAGCAGCGGCCGTTCCTCCGTTGTAGAACGAAGCCCTTCAATGACCGCGCTCTCATATTTTGCGAATGCATAAACTATATCTTAAATTATGGCTATGTGTCTAATATGGCTGTCGCTTATCAATGACTTCGCGACAGCCATATTAGACACATAGCCATAATTTAAGATATAGTTTATGCATTCGCAAATATGAGAGCTCTGTCATTGAAGTGGGTGGTGGCAGTGTAACAGCGTTCACCCTGATGTAAAGTAGCGATTTTTATTGTTTTGTCATGACAACCCAATTACATAATCCAACATATGTGTAAAGAAACAACATATTCCAGTTAACGGTATATTTTTTAATGATTCATTACGGTATAAATTAGGTTAACTGGAGCTGTGGAGGCTTCTTGCTGAAGAGCTAGCGGGGCGACGCGGTTGTTTTTTCCCCGGCTTGTGCGCCGCCCGCGGCTTGACTCGGTTCAGCGTTCACCCTGATGTAAAGTAGCGATTTTTATTGTTTTGTCATGAAAACCCAATTACATAATCCAACATATGTGTAAAGAAACAACATATTCCAGTTAACGGTATATTTTTTAATGATTCATTACGGTATAAATTAGGTTAACTGGAGCTGTGGAGGCTCCTTGCTGAAGAGCCAGCGGGGCGACGTGGTTGTTTTTTCCCCGGCTTGCGTGTGCCGCCCGCGGCTTGACTCGGTTCAGCTCCAGCAGCAGCAGCCGTTCCTCCGTTGTAGGAAGCCCTTCAATGACAAGCGCTCTCATATTTTGCGAATGCATAAACTATATCTTAAATTATGGCTATGTGTCTAATATGGCTGTCGCTTATCAATGACTTCGCGACAGCCATATTAGACACATAGCCATAATTTAAGATATAGTTTATGCATTCGCAAATACGAGAGCTCTGTCATTGAAGTGGGTGGTGGCAGCTTACTAACAGTAGCGATTTTTATTGTTTTGTCATGACCAAACATAATCCCAACATAGATAGGAGGTGTACTACTGTATGTCAAATGTCGGTCATGTGGTGGAAGAGTTTAGCACAGTCGCACAACAGAACACCAGTGTTTCTAGTAGATATGTTTATACATATATATATACATACATATATGCGCATGCGCAGCCACTCTGCCGCGACTGCCGCGTCTCTCTTGTCTCTCTTGTCTCTCTTGCCGCAAGGCCGCATGCTAGTGGATTGATTGATTGGCCGTGTGGCCAATCAGAGAAACGCTGAACGAAAAGCTGAACACAAGTTGGTTGCCTTTAATATTCACGCGTCTGGGCCAGCACAACTCTGCAACGCTTCAATACTGCCACCTGGTGGCTGATCGGCGAATTGCAACCGGAAGTGGATCTCTTGTGATCCCGGTGCGTCTCCCTATTCCGTCCGGCCACTCGTATATCGTCGCAGGACTCAATACACACACCGTGGATATGGATCGTTGCCATAACTCAATAAACAACATGATTTGGGCGTGTATTCGTATTATACAAACCGGAAATAGATCTCCTCGATCCCCATCACATAACTGGGATCTGTTTGCTCCAGTATCATCGCCCAACGCTAAGAGGAGGATGCCGTGAGTTTCAGCGTGAGTGTTTTATCATTATCGATACAAACTGCTCTGATCAATATATCACCCATACTACATAAATCATTTAACGTCAATCACGGAATTATAAACGACCCCCCCCTCCGTTCACCCGCGCATGATCAGTCATAACGTTTAGGACCATGTACAGTTGAAAATTTAAATATAGCGTGCATCGGTATCAAACGGCATTTGATAATCTAATATATGCATTTATGTCTATATCTCACGTTCTAGGAAATACTGCAGAAAACGATAAAAACATTTATACTCTAGACGGTATTTTCGTATGAATGTGTGAATGAAAAAGTAAAACGTTCCTACATCCTGAACGATAGATAATCGATGTTGAATGGGCCATAGTAATGTCAATTTAGCAATACAATTTAAAAAGTTATAGCCCTGCAAAGAAGGTGAACATCTCCATAGACTTACAGTGCTGGCAGAGATCAAACATCGATGGATATAAGCGTGGCAGTTAATGTGGTTAATGTGGCCAGGGTGGTTAAGGGTTAATGTACCACCCTGTCCACCTTTAGGGGCCAACTCAGGAAATGGCTGTTAGACAGCCAAATATGCACTCATTAGGGATGTTAGTGATGTTGTACTGACTGAATGTCATGTTAGTGTAGTCATGTCAGTGATGTCAGTTTTTATGAATGAACGTTGTATGGTCCGTTTTGTGTTTGTTTTATGTTAGGACTACGGGTGGAAATTAGCCCTGTGCTATTCCTGGCATATTTACGTCCTTATCATGCTGTGATGTTATGCATACACTCATGTAAATGATGTTCATTAATTTGCATTGTCCTTAACCTGTTCCCCCCCACGGGGTCGGTACCGACCCCTTTTTGACATTATTATCATATATTAATATTTTTATGAGTGATGCAATAAATTTGCGTTTTTTAAAATCAAACGTTTTCAAGTATTATTATCACTACTATGTCACAAATACATGTAGAATGTAAAACGTTAGGTTGGCAATAGTTTAGCAATAGGTTAAAAGTGAGTTTTTATCATTTTAAGTTTTTTTTTCAACTCGCGTTTCTTGACCCGGAAGCGGAAATGAAAATGTTGAACGATCAGAATTGGAATCTTTTTGCGGCCATTTTCAAGAGGACCTCGCTAGCTATCTGGCAGTGTTGAAATTTCACCAAACTACACTTCCTGTGGTCCGCTATGGTCGTTCAAAGTTCGGCGTTCTGAAGCAATCATATCAATAATTCTTATGATTCGCGATAATAAGCTACAAAAGGTAACGTTTTTGACAAATATTGAAACGCAGTCAGTTTCTCCACACTATTGTAATCATGTAGGAAGAATCAGATCTGAAATTAGTTACAGAATGATTACACTGTGGGAGAAATAAAAAAGTACAGTCGATTACATTAAATAACTGTATATGTTATTACGCATGCCTGGTGATACTATATCCAAATTGAACTCGGCCATTTGAAAGATACTATATGTATATATATATAAATGTGCGAATTGGCTATAATAAGGTAATGTATAAGCATATATTCTATATTCTATAATAATATTTCAAATTGCATTGGTCCGGATGGGAGAATTCAGTACTGTATATACAAAACCTTCAATTTTATCATCTTCCCTTTATTAATTTCCTTAGATCTTTTGTACACATGATCTCAAGAGGGTACTGAATTAGCCCAGTGGCAGTTTTTTAAGTTTGGTCATTATTATCATGGTTTTATTCACTGTCAAAGATGAAAAGAAAAATCATAATTCATATTTTCCTTTGTTTCATCAGAATTTAAGCAAGCCTAGTAATAGACACAATATTTCTGACACTGAGAATACATTCATTGAGGTCCATAGATGTTCCTAGATACCAAGAATATGCAAATAGCCCTTGTAGAAGTGGAGCAATATTCCATTTACCTAGGTATAAATTTTATGCAGATTTTCACCTGGGGTGGAACAGGTTAATAAACTAATCTTAAAATCTTAAATCTTACATCTTGATATTTGTCTAGTCTAGACTGTGTTCATTAGATGGGTGAAATCCTCTTTCTGTGCCTGTTTTCGTAGGCAGTTAGCCTCTGGTATGCGTGCCATTAGCGTTAGCCACGCTTCTAGGCCTCTTTTCTTTTGGAAAGAATGATAAAAAAATAAAAATTATAAATATTTTCTATTTTTTTATATTCGACTAAGAGGTTGGCCAGTCGACTACGGCTCCTTTCGACCGATTAGTCGACTAATCGACTAATAGGGGTCAGCCCTACTAGCAACACATCAAACATTCCACTGAAATGGCCTATAATCACTGTAGCTCTGTAAATAAAGAAAAGCTACATGCAAGAAGTACAAGATGAAATCCAACCTTTACACGATGCCAATCCTCAAATCTTTTTCTTCCAGACCAATGAGGTGAACCAAGGCGATGCCCTGGAGCACAACTTCAGCGCTGTGTATGCTGCCCTCATGTTCCCCATCACACACCTCCTACCTGGCACCGCCCTGCCGCAGGTCTGTCACAATATTACACTGTAAAATATATATTTTTTTTTTATCACAAACCAATAGGGGTGTAACGATGCATCGATTCTAATGTGACGATTCAACTGCATTGATTTGAAAATGTTAGAATCTATTATAATAAAAAAGAAAAAAAATTATGTTTTTTTCTTTTGTGTATTGTTTTTATTGACCTATAGGCCATTCATGCTGAGTGAATCAGTTCCCCCAGCCACATTTGTATATTAATATTTCTTTGGGGAATTAACTGATAGAAAATGAATCGAAAATGAATAATCGAATCGTGGTCAAATGAAGAGATTTCATGATGCATTTAATCGTTGCCTGAATAATCGTAATCGAAATTAATTGTTGTGCGGTCGCATCGAGGTTGCACCCCTACAAACCAACCACTTTGCTGTTAACTGTATCAACAGTTCAGTTGATGTGGATGGCTCTGTTATGTCTCTACAGATGACCCAGAAGTCGATGCTGAGCACGTGGTCCAAGCTGTACAAGGTGTTTGCCTGCTGCTCAGCCTTGGTGATCACAGCTGAAGAGAACATCTGTTGTGAGGAGCTGTGTGCCAAGATGGCTGCTTCCTTGGACAAACAGGCCCTAGTGGTGAGTAGGACGGGGAGAGCGAGGAGCAGCCAACAGGCATACTAAGTCGACAGCTGTATGTCCTGAGGAATCTAGATAATGAAACTATGTAGTGCATTATAGCAAAGGAGCGTCGTTATAAATGTATTTATTTATCGATGCCATTTGATCCTAAAGATTCCTTCAACGTTGGAGGCAGTTGGCAGTATCCTGCAAATCATCGTGGAGTGTGTGGACTTCTCTCCTTACGCGCCACAGTTTCAGCAGAAGATGAAATGTAAGGACATTTTTTATCTTTTGTTTGGCGTGCTGTCGACATGGACACTTCACTGGAATGGTCAGTTTTTAAAGGGTTGTATTGTGTTGTCAATGGCGAGTAACCGATCGGAGGCCAATCAGTCGGGCCTTACTTTCTACGCCTAACATGATACATTTGACATACGGTAATCTAATTTTTATTTAAAATGTAGTTCTCCCAAGTATGGAGAGTTGGCAGTTCTGAACGCAGTCCTCTGGGCTGTATTGACTATTGAATGTCAAATAATCTCTCATCTACGTCTCCTTCAGCACCACGTACACCTATCAACTGGAAGCGTAAGAAGAGCAAGGCTCTGGGGAACCTGTCCACCTACCAGTCTCTCCTGCTGCAGTGTCTGGAGACGTTCCTGTCCCTGCAGGACCCCGAGGTGTCCTCTGAGGTGTCCTCTGAGTCCACAGGGCTGTCTCTGGTCTCCATCCTGTCCTCCGTGTTCACCAACCTGGCTCTGGCTCCAGCCATCCAGGAGGCCCTGGTGGCTCTCACTGAGCCTCTCACGCAGCTTTATAAACTAGCCTCCAGTGAGCCGCCCAGGTTCTCCCTGCAGTTTGTGTCCAAGGTGTGGTAGATGTTTCTAGAATTACTGCACGCGTAAAATAACTTTTTTTATTTGCGCAAACATGCCAGTTACTTTAATCAGAAACATGGATAGAAACGTATGAAAATAGATATAATAAAGAAAATGTTGTCTCTGGAGGAAAATGGCTTTCAGCTCCATCTGAAGACCCTGGAGTTCCTCCCCGTCTGCCTTCCTGAAGATCTTCTCCGTTTACCTCGTCTCCCCTCTAGCTGGAGAAGCTGCTTGGTGAGGTGCTTGGCTGCCTACAGACCCGCTGCACTCTGACCTACGATGACGCGCTCCTGGCTCAGCTCTCCCCTCTGCTCTGCGTCCTGTTCCCCCATAAGAACAAGCAGCTCCGCGTTCCCCTCTGTCAGTTCTGGAACGCCACCTTCGCCAACTCTGCCAACCTGGCGTACCCAGATGAGCTCAGGTAAGAATCTGGTGGTTTAGTAGTGTTTTCTTTTTTAAGATTCGTTTTTAAATAATTGATAGAATACAAGAACAGTGTATTTTATAACTGGTTGTCTACTACAATGTGTAAATGTTTTTTTTATTTTGATCACATCTTTTTAATAAAAAAAAAAGTCATATAACAAGACATACCAGAACACAATTAATAAATAATATAAATAATAAATTAAGGAGTAAATAAAATATATATAATAATAAATAGATCAACAGTTAATAACATTTTTGGTCACAAGACAAGAGAACAGGACAAATTATTTATATATATAATTATAAAAATACAAAAACATATATAATAATATGTACAAAAATTATAAAAAAAAAAAAAATGCTAAAAGACACTTCTCCCTAAACCCACCCCCACTCCAGGACGCGTCTATACTTTCGACAACAAATGTTTGTTTCCGCGTTCGAGTTTTGCGCTCTGATTGGCCAGGTCATGTGACATGTGCGCCAATCGTGGGACGGCAAGTGCGGCGCATTTCCGGGTCTAACAGCAGCAAACTACCTAACGCCTAGTTTATCACTGGTTAAGCTCAGGCGACTCTTTCGCAGTTGGTTATGGTTAGAGTTTGGAATCAGGGCAGGTGTTCTATCGCCATGCTCTAAGACAAACTCTAACCTTAACCAACTTCGAAAGAGCGCCTAAGCTTAACCAGTGTAGAAACTTGCGGTCCCACAATTGGGCGTACATGTCACATGACCTGGCCAATCAGAGACGCGGAAACAAACATTTGTTGTCTAAAGTATTCAGGCCTCCAGGACCTCGCAGGACCAACCATCCCGATTACAATGTGTAAATGTTGTGTCCCTTCCCTCACAGACCCGTCCTGAGCCAAGCAAAGCAGAAGACCCCCCTCATCCTGCCTGGCTTTGAGGCCGTCAGTGTTCCAGAAGAGCTCAGTGGACCGGATTCAGTAAGTTCGTTTACTGATTTCAAACTAATCATTATGTTCCATCATATAATTATCGATACATGCCACATGCATTCTTAACCATGGATGATTGTGAATATTTCCATGCCACATGCATTCTTAACATGGATGATTTGAGTATACTCATGCATTCTTAACCATGGATGATTGTGAGTATACTCGTGCATTCTTAACCATGGATGATTGTGAGTATACTCATGCATTTTTATTTAACCATGGATGATTGAGTATACTCATGCATTCTTAACCATGGATGATTGAGTATACTCATGTGTAACCATGGATGATTGTGAGTATACTCATGCATTCTTAACCATGGATGATTGAGTATACTCATGTGTAACCATGGATGATTGTGAGTATACTCATGCGTTCTTAACCATGGATGATTGTGAGTATACTCATGCGTTCTTAACCATGGATGATTGTGAGTATACTCATGCCACATGCATTCTTAACCATGGATGACTGCTCTTGTGTGTACAGAGTGAGAGTTCCCAGTTTGAGACCAAACTGAGTGGCGTGCAGGTGTCCTCTGTAGGGAAGAGAGACTCTCTGCTGGCCAGGGCTTGTGAGCTGAAGGAGAGGAAGTCGAAGACCCCGTCCAAGCCTGTGTCGGTGAGAACCTCTGCCCTCAGTCATCCTGCCAAACCCGTCTCCACATGCTGTAGACTAACTTGTTATTTATTTAGGAATATTCAGACTATTCTACCATGAAACAATTGGCAGTTATTTGCTTCAGCAACCAAAAATGTCATGCACATTGAATTGAGATATCAACTCTAAATAAGGTACAGCATGCACACAAACATACATATAAACAACTTGCATCTGCACATAGTCTCCAATGTTTATTTATACCTACTTCATCCTGCTGCCAACAGTAGCATGAGCCTACTTTATCACTGGCAAACACTGTTTTAATCAGCCCTTATATAGTTAATTTGGTAAATACTGTCCAGGCTACTATAAAAGGTTAAGTGAGAAGGTTTTACAACACATTTCTTAGTAGTCTTTCTTGTACCCATGTCTGTTTGGCAACCTTTTTGCAGTATCATGCTACATTTGTACTGTACTAGCAATTCTTACCTCTACTTCAACAGACCAAGCTGGACTTTGGCTCTCCTAAGCCTCCCCGCAGAGAGGTTTTGGAAGAGGAAGCCTCCATAGACTTCGTCTTCATTCCACCTGAAACCAAAGAGAGAGTGCTGACGGAGCACCAGAAGGAAGTGAAGAGGACAAAAAGGTCAGATGTAATTCCTTTAATCTTGTCTCGAAAAGCAAATTGGACAGTTAAAATGTCCAGTGTAATGAAAAGCTTGTGTTTTCTTTGCGTTGTACAGGGTTGACATCCCTGCCATGTACAACAACTTGGATGCTTCTCTAGACACCACTGTTTTCACTCAGTACACCCAAAGCCAGGATGAATCAATGTAAGTGCTGACAATCTCCTACAGAATAACAAAATATCTCAACCCCGCTGACCCCCCTTTGAAGAAGCTTTGATGGATTACAGCTGTGCTCTTTTTCTCCCCAGGGACAAGTTGACATCAGATGAGAAAACGGATAATGTTGCAAAGGAGGCTCCAGTCGAGGTAACGACAACCCCCCGTCTTGAACAACAGAGCGACATTGTTTTACACCAGTCGCCCTTAGGACCCCACCAGGACTGGCTGCGGTCCCTGTTTGTCTTTAGTAGATTGTTTGTTTGAAGGGAAATAGGGAAACATGTGGGAGCTTTCAGACTTTCAGCTCAATTCTCTCCTGTGAGGAAATGTGTTTATAATATGTGTCTTTTTGTTTTTCCACAGGTTCAGGAGGAAGATGTAGAAATGGAGGAAGAAACTGAAATTCTAATGAAGGAGACGCAGGACTTTGTCAGTCCAAAGGCTACAGAGAACGAGGCAGAGGAACGAGACGAGCGGGAGCCTGCTGTAGAGATTATTCCTGAGTCTGCAGATGTTTCAATGGAAAATGACAATAGAGATAATTCAGCAGAGGACATGGAACCTAAAGATGGCATCAGTCCCAACGTCTCCGGCTCTTCCGACTTGGTCTTCGGCACTCCACAGAAACCCAGCAGCCGTCGTCAGTCCTTTATCACTCTGGAAAAATACATCGAGGGCAAGCCTGCCAGCCCTGTTAGTGTAACCAAGTTCACAGGACCCCTCAATAAGACCTCCAACAGCCAGCAACCGCCCACCCCCGCTTATCAGGCCTCCCAGGCAGAAAGTGGCACTGACTCTTTGGTTTCTCCGGGCAAGTCCTCTGAGACTGGAGAAACAAATCTACACTGCTCCAAAGCCACAGAGTCTTCCCCGGAGGAGAAAGTGGAACCGTCTGAAGTAAAACGTGTGCCAGAGAAACGGAGTACTGATGGAACAGAGGATGAGGATGACATCATCCTAGACACCCAGACTGTGGTGGAGGACAAGAAGAAAACAAAGAAATCTCCCGTAGTGGAGGATGCAAACAGTCGGGGAGAGGAACCCGAAAGCACCCTGGAGGATTCTCACTGCTCCCCGTCGCCAAACTCTCAGGGTGCCAGGAGGTCGGTACGCCGTAGGGTCAAGCCACTGCGCCCTGGAGATGAACCGGAGGAAGAGGAGAAGGAAGCGCAGAGAAAAAAGACGCAACTTGGAGAAGAGATTAAAGACGCCAGTCTGAATGACAGCCAAACGGCAGGCAGAACGACCAGGCGAAGCACGCAGGCTGCTGCGGTGGTCGAAGACGACGGCAGGAGCAAGTTGAGAACCAGGGGTCAGAGGGATAAGAGTGAATCAAGCCAAACAAACTCTCAGACCAATTCCAAGGTTGATGGACGCAGGAAGACCAAATTGTATAACTCTTCAGAGGATCTACTTGTCGAACACGAGCACAAGAGGAGAGGTGCCAGAGAGAAGGAACTCAGCCAGACTGACTCACAAATAGACACGCCCTCCGATAACGACGGCCAATCACAGGGCAGACTCGGTCGGCGGAGCAAAGCGGTTGTGGGGACTGAGGAGGAAGCTAGACCCAAGCGAAGAAGTAGGGCTCAGAAGGATGAAGATGTATCTAGCCAAGTTGATTCACAGGGGGCAACACATTCTCAGACACAAAGCCAGTCACAGGGTATGGCGAGAAGGAAGAGCACGGTATTGAGTGATTCAGAAGAGTTTGGGATTGTAGAACAGAACAAAAAGCCAAGTCGGAGGGATTCTCAGATCAACACTCCATCTGCTCAACCCGATGGCCAATCCCAAGGTAGAACAAGCAGGAGCAGTATGCAAAAGAAAGGTGGCACAGATGACGAGCTTAGTCAAGATGAGTCTCAAACGCTCACTCCATCTGCTCAACCTGATAGTAAATCCCAAGGTAGAACAAGCAGGAGCAGTATGCAAAAGAAAGGTGGCACAGATGACGAGCTTAGTCAAGATGACTCTCAAACGCTCACTCCATCTGCTCAACCTGATGGCCAATCCCAAGGTAGAACAAGCAGGAGCAGTATGCAAAAGAAAGGTGGCACAGATGACGAGCTTAGTCAAGATGAGTCTCAAACGCTCACTCCATCTGCTCAACCTGATAGTAAATCCCAAGGTAGAACAAGCAGGAGCAGTATGCAAAAGAAAGGTGGCACAGATGACGAGCTTAGTCAAGATGACTCTCAAACGCTCACTCCATCTGCTCAACCTGATAGCCAATCCCAAGGTAGAACAAGCAGGAGCAGTATGCAAAAGAAAGGTGGCACAGATGACGAGCTTAGTCAAGATTACTCTCAAACGCTCACTCCATCTGCTCAACCTGATAGTAAATCCCAAGGTAGAACAAGCAGGAGCAGTATGCAAAAGAAAGGTGGCATAGATGACAAGCTTAGTCAAGATGACTCTCAAACGCCCACCCCATCTGCTCAACCGGATGGCCAATCCCAAGGTAGAACAAGCAGGAGGATTATGCTAAAGAAAGGTGGCACAGATGAGGAGCTTAGTCAAGATGACTCTCAAACTCTCACACCTTCAGCTACTGACAGTCAGCCACGTGGTAGATCAAGTAGACAAAACAAGATGTCTACTGAAACAGTGGAGTCTGAGCATAATAGTGAAACCAAGTCAGTAGAGAGGGCGAATAGTCAGACGTACAGTACACCACAGACCAAACCTAGGGGCCGACCTAGAAAGAACAATGTAGAGGAGGAGTCTACCAACGGTCCTAGTTTAACGAATGTAGGTAAAAAAGAGAGTTCATTAGACGTTTTTTGGTCAGCAGAATCCTCCCAAAGCGAGTCCAGGATTTCTAAACGTAAATCGTCTCAAGGTTTATTAGTCAACATGGAGACATCTGAGTCTGACTCAGAAACTAGAGAGGATGTTTCTCCGGTCAAGAGAAGAGGCAGGCCGTCCAAATCTAAGCCCCTTCCTAGTCCGCTCACTCTTGGATCAGGGGGGGTATCCAAAGTTGAGCCGAAAGACATTGTAATGCACAGTTCTGAATCTTCTCCGAAGGAAGATCGCCAAAGCACACCTAACAGCAGCGCCTTAGAAACCAATAGTCTACAGGATCCAGAAGATTCATTGACGAGCCAGAATCTGCTGGTTCCAAGACTGCCACTGGTCACAAAGAACGTCATGGAGCAAAGTGAGGCAGAAAAAGAGATGGAGGTTGTCGAAGCTGTGGAGCCCGTTATTCTGGAGAAATCAGAGACCGAAAACACAAATCCCTCCGTATTAGAAAAACCTGATCAAGAACTGAAGAACAAACACGTTGACATGTCGCCTCGCAAGAGGGGTCGAGGGCAGAGGCACACCAAAGCAAAGTTGGCAAGCCCTGACGATGCCTCTTCTCAGGAGAGTGACACTGGGGAGTCACAGGTTCCTGAAAACCTGGAGTCTGATGGGACTAGTGCTGGACAACTTCAAGATGAGCTGCCCTTTGACCTGCCTGCTCCTCCTATTGGGTTGAACTCCACCCCGGACAACAGTGTGCCTATAGAACCAGTTTCACTACCCTCTCCGCTGGTGCCAAGTGGCTCCTTATCAGACGCACAGACGTCCTCCGGTGAAACGACAGAGAAACTGAGTCTGCTGGTGTCAGAATCTTCAGAGGAGAATGTCCCTGTAGAGGTTGTCACTTTGGAACAGCGGGTGGAACCCGTCGTCACTTTGGAACAGCGGGTGGAACCCGATGGAGAACATCCGAAACCCTCCAATGTTCTAGTGGAGGACAAAGCTGATGAAGATGCCATCAGTGAGTCTACTGGGCAAGACCAACCGGATTGTCCAAGTGCCTTAAATGAACCTCCAGAGGAGCAGTACACCTCTATCAAAGAGGACCAACCAGACTGCCAGGACACGAGGACAACAGTAGAGGAGATGGAAGTGCAGGGAGATGGTCAAGATATAGCACCTCTACAAGAGGGGGCAGAGAACAACGATGCCCCTGGAAGGCAATGTGAAGAGGAAGAGGAAACTCAAATAGACAACAATGACTTGGATCTGGTTGGTTCAGTTACCTCTTTGCCTGATGTCTTTGATGCCCCAGTGTCCTCGGAGACCACCTCTAAGGACTCTCCTACCAAGCAGGAGGGCCAGGATGCTGTAACTGGGCCAGAGGTCGACCAGAGCCCCTGTAGTGGTCGGACCAGGGGGTCTTGGACTCCCTCAGCCTCCCCCTCCACCAGCATTCTCAAGAAGGGTCAGAAAAGACCTCTGGAGGAAGAAACTCCCTCGCCTCTCGTAAAGGTAGCCACTTTATCAAACGTGTTGTGTAACTGAGGGGTACAATTCCCTGACTGTATTGATAAGTATGGTATCATTAAACCACTACCGCTTTATGTACTTTAACTACTGGCCACACAGTACATGATATAGATATGATGAACACTTTCCCACCATGAAACCAAGTCCACACAAATGTATAAATCGAATATTTAATATATAGCAAAGGGTATATACAACGTTCACTTAATGACATTTATGATTTGAATGCACTTGTAAGGCAAATGAGTATTCGTAGGCAAATCAACATTGAATGTCCAATCTCTGGTTACGCAGGAAGCAAGTATACAACCTGGTTCTTTAGGGAACTATAGCGATGGTACTTAAATGATTATAGCTGGATACACTAAAGGGGGTCCCGCTGGTTGTAAGTCAGTAGGGGGGGGGGGGGGTTAGGAGAGCCGCTGGCGATATCCCATCTGGCCAACGATTTCTTGGGAGAATTCAGAGTGCTGAACACGGTGCCCACAGAACCTTGGTCCACAGATGAATACAGTTGGGCCCTCTTGTAGACGGTAGCTGCCGGTCCACAACGAAGAGACG
The DNA here is from genome assembly GCF_963971535.1 of Notolepis coatsorum. Lineage (NCBI taxonomy): Eukaryota > Metazoa > Chordata > Actinopteri > Aulopiformes > Paralepididae > Notolepis > Notolepis coatsorum. Next base: position 178,675,829 of record NC_140167.1, read on the forward strand.
TGAGGCGACCTCACTCGGGTTAGAGCGCCGTCTCACCTGGACTCCTCTCGGGGGTAGTTCCAACACTTACCAGTGTTGGCTGTTATCCATGGCATAAATCAAAGCACCCAAAGCAAGTAGATAATCCAAGCCGTGTAGGGCTCGCCGTCGTCCGGGTAAGGTAATCCAATGTGCAGGTCCACTCGTCCTAGCCCAGAACTCCTCGGATGAAAGCACCACACGTGGTCTGCCCAGCCTGGTTAAGACTCTAGATAACGCGAGGAAACGATGGGGGTACTGCTCACTTTATAACTCTAACCGAACGATGCACCATACATAATAGACTATTATTAACTTAATAGAAATACGTCCCACTCGACGGTATAGTGCCAAACTATGACAATTCAACTATTAATCCACACGATGTCTCAATGCCATTCTGAGGCCAAGTTGACCATACTGCACCACACGTGTATCGTGGGTGAGGCTTAACGTCTTGCCACTAGGTTGGACGGTAAAGAACTAAGGGCTAAGGGACTAAAAGCAAGTTCTACTTTACTTGCGCCATATATATATGCGCTGTGAACAAATAGTACCATTCGTATTTCGCCAGACGTATTCCTACGCGGAACCGGGCTAGTAACGACATGTTCGTCGGCACGATTGAACTTGAACCAAGGGGCTTGGCTGCTGGCGCCAGGTTCTTGTCCAATGAGAGAATGAAACTATTATGGGCTGTTAGTAGACTAAAGGGATATTCAGTGTATATGTACAAGGAATATACAAGGGATATCAAACGATATACAAATACTATTAAATATATATCCATAAATAAATATATATATTCGGTTTAATCTGATCCTTCACAACATGTTGTCTAAATGTTGGGCTGCAACTAACGATTATTTTGGTAGTCGATTATTTTTTCGATTAGTCGACTAATCTAGCGATTATTTCTGTCACACCCTCCATCTCTGCTTCCTGTGGGCGCGGCTCCTTTTCCGGGCTCTTAGCAGACTTTTTAGCGTAACATAATAGACCGGCAGTAAGTTTGGGGGAACTAATGGGATAACTGGGGTTGCAACAAAAGTGCAACTAGGGCTAAAAATGAAATAAAATAATTATAATAAATAATATATCCTTTTTAGCAGACTTCTTAGCTTAACATGATTGATTGATTGAAAACTTTATTAACAGATTGCAGAATGGGTACAATACAGTACAACTCAATACACACAATTGTTAAGGGGATGCAGACCAGAGAAAGACTTTCGTCTTGTTTACATCAGGGTCCCCCATTTTCAATTCATCAGGACATATATGACATACATGACATACAGATAGTCAGTACTGCTACATCTATACATTTATGACATATCCCAGGGAACTAATGGGATAACTGGGGATGTTGTTTGCTCCTGACAAGAGTCTCAAAGTCTGGGGTGATGGTAGACAAAGCAACTCTGAGGTCATGCTCAATGTCTAATCTGTTCCTCTGCTTTGTCTTCAGCTGGACCAGAGCTGAGAAGCATCGACGCAAAAATTCGGCGCCGACGAGTTTTTATGTAGACTAATCGTTGCAGCCCTAGTGTTAAGACGCATTAAATATGTACATGACACAATACAAATCATAAATGTATGGGGTATACATTTGTTAATTTATTTTTACTAGGCTGAAACGGAGTCTTGGCCCATATTGTTATTTGACTTCAACTGTTCTTATTTCACAGTCCAGACGCGTGTCCTTCGCTGATCCAATTCACCACCAGGAGCTGGCTGATGACATTGACCGTCGCAGTCCAGTTGTCAGAAACAGCTCGCCAAGGTTCAAAACCACCACCAGCGGCATCCCACAGCCGGTATGTGATACATTTGTGAGGCCTAATTGCTTTAGTCATGACTTGACTAGAATTCTGTCAGCTGATAGGGGTACAAAATAGTGTTCCGTCAAATGATTCCGAGGTCCAGATGAACTGAAATGACCTAGAGGTAAAGAGGCCGACCACTAACCAAAAGGTCGCTGGTTTGATCCAGGAGGGTGTATTCCATCTGTGAGCTGGTGACTGAAGGGTGGCTGGTATTACATATACGGTGCCCACCATCCTGCCTAAGTGAACTTGAGCAAGGCACTGAACCCCAAAAACTGCTCCAGGGGGCATTGCACTGCCAACGACCCTACACTCCGACCTCTCTGATGAAATGCATATGTGTGGGGGACTGTGTGTATGTAATAAGGATGGATATGCAAAAAGACAAATTTCAATTGCCTTGTGTACAAAAAGTTAAATAATCTTCGGCCTATCTTGACTTGTTTCCATATGACTCTTACAGTGCATCACTACTCCAACAAAAGGCCTGCTCATTCTGAGTCCAAGGAACCTCCACAGCCCAAGATACAAAAGCTCTAAGAAATGCCTGGTATGCACCCCAGTTCATAAGAGACATTTAGCTTCACTATCAACTTTATACAGCTTTCAACCAATTTTCCTGTATGGTCCACTATTTAATGGGAATAATTGTCCTGGCCGTGCTGGAAAATTCAGCTCAAATTACTACACCATTATCTTCTAGATCTCCGAGATGGGCCAGGAGCCACGAGCGATTCCCAAGGATTGTGTCTACCCTGCCCTGGTTGGCTGCTCTACACCTGTGGAGGCTGTGCTGCCTCAGATCACCTCCAACATGTGGTTAGTGATTTTGATTTGATAAAAGATTCAAGATTCAAGAAAACATCAAGTATGAAACACAAAAAAGTCTAGACTTATTTCCATTGTGGTTGAGCAATACAAAACATGACTACAAATAACAATATGACAAACTACATAGACATGTCAATTTTAAGCGCAGTACAAACATAGCTACAGACAACAATGTACAATGTATCAGACAACATAGTGTACAACAAAGGGTTGATATTTCTGATTCACACTTTCTGTAATGATGGCAGAAAATAAGTAAATTATTAAGATGAACAATGTTCACTATTGTCTAAAAATGTAATGTTGGGAGTGTTTTCTATTTTTGTATTTTATTTTTGTATTTTTTAAACAAACACATAAACAAACATGACAACACACGATAAGATATACAAGCATTAATTGTCAGAGCACATCCAATGAGATCACATTTTAGTTAATTGTCTTATATAAGATATACCCCTAATACCTGTTATCTAAAAACCTACACACATATGCTCCAGCTCGAACCCCCCCCTCCCGGACCCCACCTTGAGAAGTACCTCCACTATCCCTCGCACCTAACCAGACACTACCATTATAAGCTAGCTTTTATTCTCTCCACCACTTCTAACCACATTGACATTTTGGATTCATTGAGACCCAGAATTCTTGCTGTAGATATTTCTTGATAAATCCCATCGAGATATGTAAGAAACCAAACTTTACGGCACATTTCTTCCGGTTGAAACCAGCGTGATGCGATCAGCTTTTTAGCTACTGTGATACCCGATAAAACCAATCTCTTTAGCTGTGGATTCACTGCAAACTCAAAAACATCATTCAATAGTAATACCGAGGGGTGTACAGGTATATTCCAAGATACGAGTTTTGATAATTGTCCTCCAGAATGCCTTAACTGGTGGGCAGTCCCAATACATGTGCATATATGTCCCTTCGTCCCCATTTGTACATTGGGAGCATTTGGAGTCTTGTTTAAGCCCCATTCTGCTCAGTCTTATAGGAGTCAAGTATGTCCTGTGAATATAGTTAAGATTGATTTGTTGATGATCCGGGTTCCTTGATGTAAGTCGGACATTTGCCCAGGCTCCTTGCCAATCAAAGTCATTTTCCAGGTCTGGTATAAAAAGATCCACCGCACAGAGAAATAAAGCAGATGGTGGCATGGCATTTCCAGATTTTTTCCAATATTTTAAGGCGTACACATTAAGACCATTGACAACATGGTTTGACCCCCAAGCATCAGTATCCTGGAGAAAATTAGAAGAAAACATAGTATCCCCACATAGACTGAAGGACATAGCATACACTAAACTATCAATCAAGCACTGTGAACGAAAATTTGGCCCCATAATTACTCATGCGATCCGGATATGGCGTGAATCACAAAAAAAAAATCCTAACCCACATAAATGGCACAATCATACTCCCTTATTCAATAACAATGCACTCTTAATTGAAAAACGACCTATAAGATTCCCTATATGGGAAGAGCAAGGCATACACTCATTAGGGGATGTTTTTAACAAACAGGGTTTTTGTAGTGATAAAGAAATACGCAAAAAATGTAATCTCACCAAGTCCACATGGCTTTTTTACAAACAGTTACAGCTATGTTTGAAGTCTCACGGTGTTCCATTAGACAGACCAATTGAACACCACAGATACCACAAATTCTTCTACGAAAGAGAGACATCGAGAGGTTTTGTTTCAGAATTTTATCATCAATTACTAACGTCCTCGTATGAAACCCTCCAACTAGACTCTGTCTGGAGGAGGGATATACCAGACCTGGAGTGTTTTCTATTTTAAAGTTTTAGAATGGTGGGGTCGAGTTCTCTTTGGTGATGTATCGCATTCACTCCTATGTGATTTGGATTGATTTTACAATTCCAAATACAAAGGCTGTCCAAAGGATTTGAAAACTTTGTGTATGGTGTTTCATCTCAAGTGTTCAATGTGTTCTCTTGACTTAAACACCTTGTCCTCCTTTTTTCCCCTGCAGGCCTCGTGGTTTTGGGCAACTAGTGCGAGCTAGGAACATCAAAACAGTGGGTGACCTCAGTGCTCTTACTCCTAGTGAGGTCAAGAATCTGCCTATTCGTTCTCCAAAGATCTCCAACGTAAAGAGGGCACTTAGAACATATCATGAACAACAGGTATGTAGGACTATACATTCTACCTCCTTATGCCACATACACTAATTTATATTTGATTTGTACTTATAGTAGTAAAAGTATTATTTCTATTTATTTAAACCATACTCAAGGGTTACTATGGATAATGACTTGATTGCCAGTTATATTTTGCATTTGCCCTTTTGAACCTCCTTCCTGCAGCGCAAAGGTCGGGGTGCTGATGAGTTGAAGAGTTTTGATGAAATGGAGAAGATGACTTCTGAACTAGAGGAGCCAATCACTATGGAGAACCTGGAGGAGGATGACAAGACCTCAGCTGAGCCTCTGGGTATGTTTCTTGGTTTTATTTGCTCAGTAGGCCTACAGTACATGAGCAAGGAAATGTGACCTGGTCATTTGCTGCCAAAACATGTGGTACACAGGACCTGACATAAAGTGCAGGTAGACTGCAAGACCATAGTTGGACAAACATCAGACGCATGTCCCCTGTTGCTGAAACACGTGGTTGCACTGGTTAGCACTGCTGCCTCACAGCAAGAAGGTCCTGGATTCGAACCCCAGCAGGGGACTTTTCTGTGTGGAGTTTACATGTTCTCCCCGTGTTCGCATGGATTCCTCTGGATACTCTGTTTCCTCCCACACCATAAAGACCTGCATGGTAGGCAGGGACTACAGATGGAAACTAGCTAATTAGCTCAAATCTGGCACATTTACATTGATGTGGAAACCGAAGATGTTCATTGCACTGTCCCTGGATAAAAAAATTTATAACAAACTTAAACAAAGGTCATCGCCTTCAGTAACTAATAAACATCCTCTGTATCCACAGCATGAATTCTCATTAGGTTTAGCATGTAAACGACGGTATGTTCTCTTGTCTCTTCGGTACAGCCATAGAGTTGGTTGACGAGCCCGTGCCAGTGGATCCAGAACAGGATGGCAGCAGGACACCTGACGGGCGCCCCAAGGAGCACAACTCTGTAGGGCACCTGACGCCAGAGTGTCTGCCGTCTACGGTGGAGGCCCTCCGCTCCAGGATGGAGTCGGAAGAACTTGACCACTGTTCTTCAGAGCAGCTGGTTCATCTGCACGATAACCTGCTCTGCATGGCGAGGAGCGTGGTGGTGGAGCTCCAGAAACGGCTGCTGTGTCGACAAGGCGACGCTCCCTGATGCCTCTTCTTCAGCTCTGCTTCTGGGGGATGAGGCGGGTTGTGAGGCGCAACCTCCATCACTTAAACTGCTGATACTAGTTCTAGGTGGTCATTAGTTTACAACACTTTAGTGTATGGGGGGCAACAGTGGCTCAGGAGGTAGAGGCAGTGTGTCGGAAGTGTCCTTGAGCAAGACACTTAACCCCTAACTGCTCCCGATGAGCAGGTTGGCCCCTTGCATGTCGCCTCCACCATCGGTGTGTGAATGTCTGCGTGAATGGGTGAATGTGAGGCATAAGTTGTAAAAGTGCTATATAAATGCAGTGTATATTTTTAAGCTTTGACTAGTTTGTACACCTTTTCCTAATATCTCCTATGTCATGTCATCATGATGCATTAGATGGTTGTGCATCCCTTTTATTTGTATTAATGTTATAAAGTACATCAATAAAACTCAAAAGTTATAGATGATTATGGGCTGATGTTCTGTTTGTTCCAAAAAGAAAGACCCCATCTGAAAATGGAGCATCTACTTTTAAAATGATTTGAAAGTTTAACAAAACAAAGTTCACTATTGGTAAGTGGTCCATCTAATATCTGAAATGACACAATGCAGTGGTAGTTAACAGCACTAATTATGTCAAAATCAAAACATTTTACATTTTAAATGTCCATGGATTTTAGAAAAAGTATTGAGATTTAGGATGATATAAAACCTTTTCCAAGACGCAGATGTACAATAGTAAAACTAACTGTATGGGCTACATTTACATCAGCAGAACATGACAATCTGATCTACTGATCATATCAAAGTTGGGAAATACTGTTGTCACCTAACTTTCTAATCAATGATGTGGCATGGGTCAAATCAGATTTATGCCCAGACACCAGAGGCATGTCTCAATGGCTTGCATATACACCTTCAGTTGGTGCCTCATTCAAAACAACATAGCTTGCATGGATTTAATCTTCAACGTGATCACACTGTTGAATGACTTCAGCTTTGCAAGTTCTAGGATCGTTTGAGAACCTGCTGGGAATTCTAAAAGGTATTCTGCAAATGAAAATCTGTTTCATGGCTAGACCGTGAATGTGATATAAGCAGAGCTGAAGTTGAGGTAGTACTAGAATGTCCAATGGAATAAAGAAAGCGGAACACTGCAGAAGCTTGGTGTGCTTTATTTCCTACTAAACATATTTCCCTTATCCTATACTTTGGTAACTGGAAGAAACAAACGCATGCATGCTAGTGGTCAGCCTTCAGCAAAGGAGGGAAGACTTGTGTCATATTACTTTTCAAGACTGGTTTGATCATGGAGGAGAAAGATGGTAGATGCCTCCTTCAGGTTCTCTTTTCTTTAATCTTGTCTTGTGATGAGTTGCAGTTGATGTCCATCAGTTTAACATTTGGATTACAGATATATATTAAATAAGATGGTTTTGCAATTTACAAAATTGTGGGCTGTTTACCAAAGATTGTATTAATGTTCTAGCAAGACAGTCTTGGAATACTTTTAACATTCAACAAGTATGTCTTTTTTCAGGTTCTTGCATCACATCCATAAGCAAAATAGGCAAATGGTAGACATACATAGGAAACACGGTAGCATGTACGATGGACTCACAATGAAATTACAATACAGTTACAGAGCTAAAAGACTTAAGCGCTAGACGTTGCACCAAACCATAGACCCAGCCGCAGGTGGACCACATCATCTTGCCCTGTGGACGTGTCTCGCGTGGGGCGGGCGCCTTGTCTTTAGACCGCTTCAATGTAGTTGGCAGGCAGCATGCCAGTCTTGCCACTGCGCTGCACGGTACCGTACATCCATCCCTCATCGATGGACTGCACGTTAACGATGACATCACCTTCCTTGAAGGTCACTTCATCGTTGTCGGCTGCGGCGTAGTCATACATGGCACGCACAGTTTTCTGGGGGGTAAGAACCATAGGAGAGAGATGAGTCCCGGTGGTCCACAGAATAAGTCTTTATTGTTCGATGAGATTCAAGATTGGAACAGAATTAACATGAACAGAAATGTGTTGCTGGTGCATAGCTCACATGGAGATACAATACATATAAAAACATCAAATGCACATAAAAGAACACAGTATTTGTTGGTCATGATGTTCTGAGAGCTGGGTCTGTGTGCAATCTGTGTGATTCCTCCTCACAGATAAGTGACCAAACCAGGACACAATGTTGAAAGTTGGTACAGAGCTTGGTAGACACTTCTCAAGATAATTTTTTTGACACTGAATCCTCTTAAGTAGGCTGCTGGGCCTTATATACAGCCTCTCCAAATAAGAGGGTCTGGTTTATTTCAGTGCCCAGGTATTTGGAACAGGGTACTTGCTCGCACATCTTGGTCATTGACCAAGGCACATCTTCTTAGTCTAATTCATGTTGAGTTTAAGATTGCTCTTTTCAAACCAGAATATCTTTGATCACCTGATGGCAGCCCTCTCCTCAAAGAGAGATCATCTACAGGAGAAAACTGAATGGGGCAAAAAAGGACGTCTAAGCAAGGCTTACCAAAGCTTGTGGGGCATTAGCAAGACTTCAGCCGATCTATAAGTCTACTCTAGGCAATACAGTTTTAGGGCTAAGATTTGACTATAACAGCAATATGTCCTGATGTATGGCTCAGAATGCTGGTGAATGGTAAAAGGAGACATGTCTTCCACAATGGGTGGCTGAGGAAAATCTGCCGCATCTTCTGGCCGTTCAAAATATCAAATAAGGATCTGCACTGCAAAACTGACTGCTATAGTGTGGTACTTGACCCTGCCGGTGGCTCGGATGGCTATAGGACACACACTCAGAAAGAATGGACCAGGACAGGACGGCATTAAGATGGACACCACCTGGAAAGTAAAAGCCTGGACAGCCAAAACAAACACCTGGGCCCTCATTCATCAATGTGTGCGTAGAACATGTTCTATTTCCACACGTAAGCACAGAATGTAGAACCAGTGTACGCACAGGGAAGTCGGGATTCATCACACGTGCGTACGCAGGTTCTACGCACACCTGTCATGATGAATATGACTTTGATCCTACGTTTGAGCTCGTGCACGCGATGGATCTCCCGTCAATTTTCTACCTGCTGCATATGATTTCTAGAGGCATACTACAATCTATTTTGATGTCAGTATTGGGTAGCCTATATAAACAATAATACGAGAGCATATACAAGAACAATGAATCACACTGCATGTATGATGTAGCCTGCCTTTCAATACATGAACTTGAATTCCATCATGTTTGTGTGCGGGACTCACAAGGCTGTTGTCACAATGGGTGGTACCGGTACAGTAATAATAACAGTCCACACAATATCACAATCCATGCCATAGCCTATGTTCTATTAGGACATGATCTGTGACGACAAATGTTCTAGAATGTTTGATTAAGATATCATACTCTGACAGCATGCCTATGATCAACAAAAACGCGAACTTGAATCCCATCATATACATAGTCTGTCCACTATCTGGTGTCATTGCAATGCGTTTTCTATTCTTTCTTATACAGTAAAAAGGGGGAAGAACACTATATTCATATGCCTTGTATTCTGCTTACAGCTTCGAAATTCCACTTGTTTCGTTTAACGTAAAGCCTTTTAAATATAATCAAAATGTTCCCGTGTTTCTGCGGTCTGTGCGCAAAATAATAACGAGTTGAGCTTTATGATTTATGATGAATTGAAAATGGGGGACCCTGATGTAAACAAGACGAAAGTCTTTCTCTGGTCTGCATCCCCTTAACAATTGTATGTACTGAGCTGTACTGTACCCATTCTGCAATCTGTTAATAAACTTTTCAATCAATCAATCAATCAAGCTACGCGGAGCACAGTCAGTCAGTCAGTAGCCTACACCCCGTATATTCTGATAACGCTATATAAACCATGCTGCATTCATTCTGAGAGAAAGATCTATTATTCCAAATGCTATTTATAGGGTTTTGACCATAATTACACTACTGTTGCTATTTTACAATGAACTATAATGAATTACGGTTCATACAGAACTTCTGTATGAACCGTAATTCATTATAGTTCATTGTAAAATAGCAACAGTAGTGTAATTATGGTCAAAACCCTATAAATAGCATTTGGAATAATAGATCTTTCTCTCAGAATGAATGCAGCATGGTTTATATAGCGTTATCGAACCTATATGAATTGAAAATGGGGGACCCTGATGGAAACAAGACAAACGTCTTTCTCAGGTCTGCATCCCCTTAACAATTGTATGTATTGAGCCGTACTGTATTGTACCCATTCTGCAATCTGTTAAATAAAGTTTTCATTCATTCATTCATTCATCGGAATACACGGGGTGTAGGCTACTGACTGACTGCGCTCCGCCAGTGTTATTATGCACAGAAGCTCATTTCCTTGTTGTAATAATATATTCTACCACTGGGCGTCAGCTAAGTGTGCTCTGACCTGTGCGTACACGTAAGCACGGAGTCAAGTTCAAGTTGAAATTGATGAATCCCACTCTTTGCTTAGAAATGATCGTACGCACAGGGTAAGCACAAATCTGTGCGTAAGACACGTTGATGAATGAGGGCCCTGATGTAGAACAGACAAGCTGAGATGAATGAATCTTACATGGGGCAAGGCACAGAGAGTAGCTAAGAGGACTGAACCACTTATCAAACCACACAGTCAGTTCGGCAACATACTGTAGTTCACATATGTGTGGACTGAACATTGGTCAGGCGAGCTACCAGAGCCATATCATCTGCATGTCTTACTGTTGTCCTATTCTCTGAATGTACTGTCTTGCCCTGCTGTGCCTTTTTGTATTTTTGTATTTTATATTATGACATATGCTTTGATTGTACAGCACTTTGGTTAGCTCTTGAGTTCTTAAACGTGCTTTATAAATAAATGACTTGACTTGACTTGCATACTTCACTAAGGTGAGGCAGTGGTTTTAACTTTCAACAGAGGAACCACAACATGATTAACTGAACTGTAAGTAAAGGCTACTGTTACTTGTTTTTCCTCCTCAATGTGATAAAGATCTCACTTTATAAAAGCCAGAGAAACGGTTCTCAGGAGTCCAGAGCAAATCAGACACAGACGCCTCTCTCTTTGTGCCGCTGGCATACTTCATTCTCCACTGCCAGACCATAAAACAGCTCACTCACACAGAGCCACACCACACTATCATTGTCAACAACTAATGATCTATCATAATCCTTTGCAACGTTTCACATCCGGCTTCAACATGGACGGTCGCATTTTACGTAGCTCCCGTAACCAACGCAACAGAGCAACAACAACAAAAAAGTACTTTGCGCATTTTCTACTTTCCCTCCTGTGGATTATGGATTTGTACCTGAATTCACAACTCAAGCAGCAACTCCAGACAGAAGTGGAGGGTAGCGAAAACGTAAATCAACAGTCCCATTGCGACTTCTACTTGTTAACGGGCACGGAGAGGAAACATCCAGCCTTCGGAGCCACGGCGATCCACGCAGTACTTACTGCAAATCCGGAACGAAAGAAATTACCCCCGGCAGGCAAGTGTAATAAGAGATCAATGTTTTTATTATATCTGCTCATGTCGGGTGACATACATCAGAACCCTGGTCCCGTAATGACACGGAACCAGAGACTACAGCAAGAAGCGATGGAGGTTCCCATTGCGACCAACAGCATCAACAACGCAACCTGTGGCTACATCCACAGCGCGGGCGGCGAAGCTCCCCCAATGACGCCACAGCAGACGAGCACACGTGAGGCAGTGACGAGAGGAGGTGAACCGAGGGTCGAAACCATGACGACCATCTCGACGCGGGATGTAAACATCTCGACGCCCGATAGCCGGCTAGCTAGCAGAGCTAACAACGAAAACAACCAGGAACGAGTCCTTTGTTGTTCCAGCACGGCGCGGGACCCGACCCCCCCCTCCCCACTTCTTTGTTGTTCCAGCACGGCGCGGGACCCGACCCCCCCCTCCCCCCTTCCCACCCACAACAACACAGAGGAACAGATCACAAACGGACAATACTTCGAACCTGCCAACATCAATGAAATAACCAACGCCAATGGACTGAACATTTTTCACATTAACATTAACAGCTTAAAAAACAAATTGGATGAAATCAAACAAATATTCATAAATGGTAAGGCAAACATACTGTGCTTCTCAGAAACTAAGCTCGACGATTCTGTAAAAGATCCAGAGATAGAGATTGAGAACTACTCAATAATCAGGAATGATAGGAACAAACATGGAGGTGGTGTCTGTATGTACATACACAAGGACACCAAATTCATCAACAGAAATTACCTGAATCATAAATCAATTGAAACTGTATGGGTGGAAATCCTATTCGAAAGGGCGAAATCCCTACTGGTTGGCACAGTCTACAGGCCGCCAGATCATAGTGGCTTTTATGATACACTGGATGGGTGTTTAGCTGGAGTTGAGGATGTAGACAAAATTCTTATTGGAGACTGGAACACGGATATGGAACGAAAAGATGCACCCGTCTTCAAGGCCTTCAGTAGGTTTTGTGATCTGCATGGCCTCAGCCAGCTAATCACCCAACCCACACGTGTATGTGAATCAACTCAGACTACCATTGACCTCATTCTGACCTCCGACAAGTCCAAGATCTCAAATAAAGGGGTTATAGCATGTGGGTTAAGTGATCATTATATGATATTCTGTACCCGAAAAAAACTAAAACAAAAGGCTGGCTGCCACAAAACAGTCACATCTAGAGACCTCAAAACCTACTCTAGCGAGGCCTTCAACCTTGAACTGGAGAGTCTGGACTGGTCAGATGAACTCAATGGTACACTGGTTGACGAAACATGGCTAGGTTTCAAAACCAAATTCTCAGCAATACTAAACGACATGGCCCCCCTAAGAACCACCAGGGTAAAAAATCGCGCTGAGCCGTGGATGCACTCCGAAATACTGGCCGCTATGAAAACCAGAGACAAAAAATGCTCTGAGTTTCGTAAAAGTCAGTCAAAGCTTACTAAAAGCACGAGCAGTGAACTCCAAGCCCACGTGACTGAACTCAAACTAGAAAGAAACAGACTAAGAAACGACGTAAACTCCATGATCAAAACTGCAAAAAAGAATTTCATCAATGACAAAACTGAGGAAAACAAAAACAAACCACGTGAACTTTGGAAATTACTCAATAATCAACTAGGATGCAGTAAAAAACTTAAAACCAGATTCTCAAACATAAACATAAAAACGGACAACACGCTCATCACAGACAAGCTGGATGTAGCCAATTACTTAAACATTTTCTTCACAAACATAGCCACAACACTGGTAAACAAACTACCCTCCCACTCAGGGCTTTATTGGGTAGAACACATAGTAGCTTACTACAAAAACCTAGGGGTCCGCAAGGACGACTTCAAGCTGGAAATGGTAACAACAGATGAGGTACTCAATAAACTGAGCGCCCTCCAACCTAACAAGGCCACTGGCCATGACAACATCCCCTCCAAATTCCTCAGAGACTCAGCAGCCGCCATCACACCAATCATCACACACATAATAAACCTCTCCATAAAACAGGGACACGTCCCCAAGGACTTCAAAATTGCGAGGGTGACCCCTCTGCACAAAAAGGGCAGCAAATTAGACCCAGGCAACTACCGCCCTGTTTCTATTCTCACCTCCATCTCGAAAGTCATGGAAAAAATAGTCTACGAACAGGTCGAAAAGTACCTAGCGGAAAAAAATCTAATCTACGAATTCCAATCTGGCTTCAGAACATCCCACTCCACTGACACATGCCTTCTCTATTTGAATGACCACATCAAACAAGAGGTGGACGCAGGCAAATACTGCGGCATGGTCATGCTGGACCTACAAAAGGCCTTTGACACGGTCAATCACTCCATTCTGATTGACAAGCTAAAAGCAATTGGTTTTGATAGTCTATCAGTGAGCTGGATGCAATCCTACCTTGAGGGGAGGGAACAGATGGTGGAGGTAAACGGTACTCTATCCCCCCCCCTCACAGTGAGCTGTGGTGTTCCACAAGGAAGCATACTAGGACCGCTACTGTTCCTAATTTATGCAAATGACATGTCGTCAGCTTGTGACTGCAACTTGTTCCTGTTTGCGGACGACTCAGCCCTGCTGGTCTCTGACAAGAACAAGTTACAGGTTGAAAAAACCCTCAGCTCGGAACTAGGCAGAATCTGCATATGGCTCGCTGATAACAAACTATCATTACACATGGGCAAAACAGAGTCCATTCTCTTCGGTTCAAATAACAAACTCAGCAAGACCGACGGCTTCTCAGTTACAGTGGGTGACAATATTGTCACAAGGAAAGATGAAATTACCTACCTGGCTAATCTCTCCTGTGACAAAATGGCATCCAATGTAATAAAAAAAGTCAACCAACGAACTCGATTCTTGTACCGGATCTCCTCTCTGGTAAACAAGAACACCCTGAAGTCTCTGGCAGGAGCACTCATTCAGGGGTACTACGACTATGCTTGCACCTCATGGTACCAAAGCACCTCAAAGGCGCTAAAAACAAAATTACAAACATCTCAAAACAAACTGGTCAGACTACTGCTTGACCTTACTCCTAGAACCCACCTCACCCCTGCCCACTTTGACAACCTAGGATGGCTTAGAGTAGACGACAGAGTACAACAACTTGCAATGGGCCTGGTCTACAAGATACACTACACGACCAAGGTACCCATGTACATGTCAAAATACTTCCCAAAGGTCAGTGAATACCACGATCACAACACCAGAGGGAGCTCCACAAATCATGTTAAACCCAGATTCGGCTCAAATAAGGGACTAAACACGTTTCGCAATTATGCCACATCAATGTGGAACGCCCTACCCAAAGCTGTAAAGGAATGTGGATCACTACCCACTTTCAAAACCTCTCTCAAGGGACACCTACGGGAGACTGCAATTCAACACTGGCCCCTGTAAATATCCTAACCCAACCCCCTCCAATGTACAGTCATTTACCTAGTATGGTTTTGTCAATAGTTCAATGTACAATTGTGTTTGTTTGTACAGTGTCTCCTCCCCCCCCCCCTCAATGTACAGTGTTACTTGTTTATACAGTGTGCCCCCCGCCCCCCCCAACCACCTCCAATGTAAATTACCCAGTATGGTTGTCAATATCCCAATGTACCCAACCCCCCCCACCCAACCTCCTCCAATGTACAGTTTCTACGTCAAATGTATATACTCCCTTTTCTTGACTCCTTCTGTATCACAAAAAGTACTGTATTTGCAAATCTGGTATGTCATAAATGTATAGATGTAGCAGTACTGACTATCTGTATGTCATGTATGTCATATATGTCTATATGAATTGAAAATGGGGGACCCTGATGGAAACAAGACAAACGTCTTTCTCAGGTCTGCATCCCCTTAACAATTGTATGTATTGAGCCGTACTGTATTGTACCCATTCTGCAATCTGTTAAATAAAGTTTTCATTCATTCATTCATTCATCCCGCCCTGGATTCCATGACAATGACCTTTGTGCTTAGTTGGCACTGTTCAGTTAATTTTGAGAACCTCAGGCCAGTATGCGTGCTAAATTGCACTAAATTCATTCCAAACTTTAACAGTACATTTGAATTAGTTGTGTGTGTGTGTGGTACTGACCCCAGGCCTGTGTAATGTGTGTGTAGTACTGACCCCAGGCCTGTGTAATGTGTGTGTAGTACTGACCCCAGGCCTGTGTAATGTGTGTGTAGTACTGACCCCAAGCCTGTGTAATGTGTGTGTAGTACTGACCCCAGGCCTGTGTAATGTGTGTGTAGTACTGACCCCAAGCCTGTGTAATGTGTGTGTAGTACTGACCCCAAGCCTGTGTAATGTGTGTGTAGTACTGACCCCAGGCCTGTGTAATGTGTGTGTAGTACTGACCCCAGGCCTGTGTAATGTGTGTGTAGTACTGACCCCAGGCCTGTGTAATGTGTGTGTAGTACTGACCCCAGGCCTGTGTAATGTGTGTGTAGTACTGACCCCAAGCCTGTGTAATGTGTGTGTAGTACTGACCCCAGGCCTGTGTAATGTGTGTGTAGTACTGACCCCAAGCCTGTGTAATGTGTGTGTAGTACTGACCCCAAGCCTGTGTAATGTGTGTAGTACTGACCCCAAGCCTGTGTAATGTGTGTGTAGTACTGACCCCAGGCCTGTGTAATGTGTGTGTAGTACTGACCCCAGGCCTGTGTAATGTGTGTGTAGTACTGACCCCAGGCCTATGTAATGTGTGTGTAGTACTGACCCCAGGCCTATGTAATGTGTGTGTAGTACTGACCCCAGGCCTGTGTAATGTGTGTAGTACTGACCCCAGGCCTGTGTAATGTGTGTGTAGTACTGACCCCAGGCCTGTGTAATGTGTGTGTAGTACTGACCCCAGGCCTATGTAATGTGTGTGTAGTACTGACCCCAGGCCTATGTAATGTGTGTGTAGTACTCACCCCAGTGGTGGAGGGGTGGGAGGGGACGGAGGAGACAGTGGTCTGCTGGGTGGCCACTGATGATGACCTCTGCTGCAGCTCCACAGTCTTAGTTTGGTGGTAGCCTACAGACAGGAGAAATCACACACAACCACTGTTAGTCAAGGCAAGGCAAGAGGATATGTTGACATAATGGAATATGTCCACACATTTAACATCAGGGGAGAGCGTTACTCATCTACTTCCCCCAGCTAGATTTCCCTGCCTGTCTGGGGATTCAAACAGACAACTCTAGTCACAAGCCTGCTTCTCTAACCTAGACTCTATGGCAGTGGTTCTCAACAGCCTGTTAGAATCACAAAACGTCAAGGTATATTATTATTATAATGTAATTATTAAACTACATAAATAACATAGCAGTTAATATCAGTGTTATATCAATATAATAATAATAATAATACTCTTTTTACTTTCTATAAATGTCACATCAACTGTCAGTTTGCTTTGAATGGGGAAAAGGAAATAAAGAAATGATGAAGGATTTTTGCTTTGTAAATACGTATATGAGGATTACGACAATGGTAGTTTGAGTCACTTTCATGCTTCTTAGAGGTCAAAATGGAATAAGATGCACTAACTAAATTGGAAGAAGCACTGCTCTAGGAGTCTAGGGGGTAGGAAGGATCCAGAAGCCTGAGGTGTTAGCACCGTAAGGCCAAGGCTTGTGTGTGAACCAACACCAAGCTTTGGCTCAGCCCCTGCCTCGCTCATGACTGTGGACAAGAGGCTATTGAGAGGTCTTTGAGAGAGATACAATGCAAGGCAAGGACATGACCCATAGTGTAGGATTGCATGTATGCTATTTTTTATATCACAAAACATCATGTGAACTATATATAATATGTGTTGCATCCATGATGAGGCCTTACCCATAGTAGAGGCACCGAAGCCGTTGCTATAGAGGGACATGTGGTGGTCAACATCCTGGGACACTTCATCAGACTTCTCATCACCCGCACCACTCATGACGCTGGTAGAGCGGGAGTGCTCCTTGCTACGCCGCTGGGCTTGGACTGGCATGACAACATCAAAGGGACAATATTAATTGTAGAATCAATATAGGTTTTCTTGGTAAAAGCAACCTTGGGGTTGGGGACACCTGATATGAAGACCGGGTCCCTAGAAAAGTCCTAATCAAGCAAAATGACTATTGAACTGTAAAATGAATGCTAACCACTGACGAGCTCACAAAAGCAGCATGACTTCTTCTTTCTTTCTTAGTTTAGTTTAGTTAATTCTTTTTACCCAGGGACAGTGCACATTAATCAACATCCTCAGTTTCCACATCAATGTAAATGTGCCAGAATTAGTTAATGAGCTAGTTTTCATCTGTAGTCCCCATTTCTGAGGAATGTATGTAAGTATGTAAGGGTTTATTTTTAGGAGGACAGACACAACCAGAATTACAATGACTGTTGTATCAGTGTTTTAGCTAATGTTAGCTACTTTTCAATACCGGTCCTTGGAGCAGATTGGTATATATACATGGGGGTTAGGGGCACTAATCGATTTGCTCAGGGCCACTGGGGCAGTATTGGCACTGTCGGCACCGAGGTTTGAACAAGCAACCCTTTGTTTACAAGACAACCTCCCTACCCAGCCTTCCAACCAGCTGACAAGTTGTTTTTGCACCCTGTCATATATATGTTGGTGTCACAGCATCTTTCTAACCTGAATGTGGGGTCACCTACCAAAAAAGGCTGGGAACCCCTGCAATACATTATCTGAGTGTTGTTGTTTATTTCAATTTTGTTTTGTTTTCATGATGTGGATAAATGGTTTACCAGTATTCATTGTTCGCATTACACTGGACCCCAGAAGGCAAAAGAAAGAAAGGGAGGCCTAAAACGACATGGCGTAGGACTATAGAGAAGGAGCTCCAGCAACACCACCAGAGCTGGGGGACCATAGAGAAGATGGCCAAAGACCGATGCAAGTGGAGAAACTTTGTTGCTGCCCTATGCGCCAGCCGGCGATGGCGTAATGGGGATAAGTAAGTAAGTAAGTAAGTATTCATTGTTCAGGCCTAGAGTGGAGTAGATGTTATTTCCAGTGTGTGTGGTGTTCTACAGTATGTACTGTATCTCACCTGTCATCATGTGCAGACTCCTGGATTGGATGTTGTCCTCAGCAGGATCATAGTCAAACACAGAGCCGGGGTTGGTGCGCCACACACGCAGATCTGAGGACACACCAAGAGCTTGTTACTACAAGACTACAATTCAGAGATGCCGTCTCCCATATCACAGGTTGTCTAGAAATGGTTCTCCCTGACATATCAGAAGAGCAGACGGATCTTTATCAAGGGATGTCACTCTTTCTTTAGCTCATGAACCTTCAGACCCCCAAGTTGTCATATGGCTGGACACAGAGAAGGCATTTAACAGAGTAGAGTGGGACTCTTTATTTGTTACACTTGAAATGTGACATGCTAATGACATGCGGCCAGATTTTTTTTTTTTTTTTTTGATCTTTTTCCCCCTCCATTTTCCTCCGATTTTCTCCCATCCCAATGTTAGTCGTTATGCCAATTCCCAATCCCCTTCCTGGTCGCTGCGCACTTACCCCCCACAGTCGGTCTGGGAGAGTGGAGGCTACCACGTGCTTCCTCCGACACACGTCCAGCCAATCAACCGCTTCTTTTCACCTGGCAGCGCGGATTCTCATTGAGAGGGCGTAGCGTGTGGAAGGATCACACTATCCCACTCAAGTCCTATCCGCGCTTAGCAGGCGCCCCGACCGAACTGTAGGAGTCGCTGTTTACAACGACCCGGACCCACCCCGCCAGCTTCTCCCACCCTCTAATACTGCCAATTGTATTAGTGTGAACGGCCAGCCAAGCTGGTGACAACCCCGGAGCTGTGAGCTGGATTCGAACAGACTAATCTAGCAGACAAACGCAATCTCCGTTACGCCACCTGACCGCCCCTGCGGCCAGACTATTTTAATCTTTCACATAGTACCCGTCAGGGTTGCCATTTGAGTCCTCTTCTGTTCGCTTTGGCGATCAAACCCCTTTCAATTGTGTTACACTCTTCCCCCTTATTCCATCGTATTCGTAGAGAGGGCATGGAACATTGTGTGTCTCTATGCTGATAACCTTTTACTCTCGTGCATTACTGGTACCTGCATTTGTATATATATATAACCGAAAACCACCGCAGTCAAGGGCTAAACAGCATCTGACTTTTTCCTGCATATTTCTTTCTGAAATTCTAACATAGCAGATGCTCAGTCATGTGACAGGCCCAGCTGTCCTAGTGTTAAATGAGAGAAAATCCAGTTTACAATCCGTTTCCCCAGAGAAGTTCTTTACCAGATGGCAGCCATTCCTCACCTCAGCAGGCTACCATAACAACCCTAGTAACTTATTTTCCTCCCTACTGAGCATCTCTTTGCCCCTATTTTTTCTCTTCTTGTTTGTGTACAGTATATGGGTGTTGGTGGGCTAATGTGAGGGGGTGTTT
This sequence comes from Notolepis coatsorum, assembly GCF_963971535.1. Classification (NCBI taxonomy): domain Eukaryota; kingdom Metazoa; phylum Chordata; class Actinopteri; order Aulopiformes; family Paralepididae; genus Notolepis; species Notolepis coatsorum. The sequence goes on from NC_140167.1 coordinate 178,695,787, forward strand.
GGGGTGGAATGTATATGTTTGTGTTTTGTTCTGTGTTTGTACCTTAAAAAATAAAACACAATGGCTCGATCACAGAAATAGTCATTGCCATCAGAAAGCACAAGCACCGCTAGTCAGGACACACTGAACGGACAATCAAGGCAACTGAGTGGATTCCAAGAGACGGCAAGAGATCAAGAGACAGGCTGAAGACTAGATGGAGTGACAAGCTCATACGTCACATGGACACTACCTGGGAGCGTACAGCAAGAGACGAACAACTGTGGAACAGCAGTAAAGAGGGGTTCCTCCAAAGACAGTGACAACAACCCTGATGATGAATACATAATCACCTAGGTATGTGTGCGTCCTGTATAGACTGTGTACTACTGTGTGAGCGATGTGATTATACCAGCGATGGTCTCCTGGTCATGCTCCACGGCACGCCTCCTCTCCATCGCCACCACACGTCTCTGGATGCCGCGGTAGTTGATGTCACTGAAATCCATGGTGTTCTTCTTGACGCGCTCGATCACTGGGTCAGAGGCGGTGGGAGTGAAGCAACCCTTGGTCTTCTCAAATTCCTCATGGTATCTCACCTGGTGTACAAGACACAGATGAATGGTTGAAAAGAGGGATCAATTCACTTTTCTCTTGGATGTGTTATTGTAATAGATTAGTATACACTAATCACTACATGTCTGGATGTGTATGTGACAAATACATCTCTTGAATCTATTACCTTGACCATATGCTTTCAACTATACATCTTTTGTTTGTTTTTTACACTCCAGGACCACATTGGAAATATACCAAAGATACTTTTATGATCCATTGCACTCTTGTATGTTAATTTGAATGAAAACTAAACTACTACTAGAAATACAAACCACACAAGTACAAAAAGGAGGCTCACTGCAGAGATGTTGCGCTGGGTCTCCCTGACGCGTCTCATCTCAGGTGTGTCCAGAACGAAGGCAGCCTTGCCCTGGACCTGTCTGCGGAAGCTGTCTGAGTACAGCACCTAGTGGACAGTAAGCAGGAACACACTGTGAGCAGCAGAACCCTTTAACCCTGAAGCCCCCTCTACTGCCTGGAAGTATGCACTTGCATACTTCCCTCAATGCTTACACCTTAGATGGAGGGCACACGCACCCCCTTCAGGTTAAGGCATGGAGAACAGGGATACAGGGCCAGCATCATACAGTAAATATTAGCATCCACAACTAAAAAGACGCAGGGCAGACAAAATTATGACACAACAACACACAGGGCTCCACACAAGAGAAGCTGGGACATTATTGGCACCTTAGACTAATGAATTAGCAGGAAGAGATTTTATAAGAGGGAAAATTAGGGGAAATAAGGATGTGTTCCAGTCCACAGTAGGAGAAGGACAGGAGAACAAGATTAAGAAGAGTAGTCTCAACAGCACGAGAGGTTAGCAATGGTGATGCACAGTACACAAACACAAAACAGCTGGTGGTATTAAATACATTAAGAAAAGAGAGCACTGAGTACAATATAAGAGTTAAAGTTAATATAATTAACTATAGCTACAGAACAAAGGCGTTAGGAAAGGGTTAACTTGGGGGCACTACCGGAGTAGTTCTAAAGGAGAACACGTTCTAGTGGGAGGGAGAACACATTTGTGGTTGGTTCTGAAGGTACCGAGCTAATTTGTTCTTGGTTGCGTTTGGCTCGCTCCATCTCTGGAGTGAACACCATGGGGGTTCCCTTGGCTGAACTGTCCTTATACAACACCTACAGGACAGAAGCACAGCGACCCCAGGGGGGCAATCAGACAACCTGCAACAGACACATCATCTCGACACATAATAGGACTGGTTTCATGGACTGCGGATTAAGCTCAAACTCTGCAAAAAGAAATTACTTCTTTTAGTAAAAAAATAAATAAAGGCACTTTAACATGAGTTTCTAGTTTTAAACTAGGAGTAGGCTTAATCAGTGTCAGCCAGGATCGCAGTGGTAACGTGAACGTACACATTCACTAAACTACAGCAGCAGAAGATTAACAGCGTATGCATCTAAGGGTAGAAGCAAACATTAAGTGAGAATTGACACAGCAGCTGAAGGGGAAGAAAGCTGTGGGTTAAGAAACAAGAAGAGGGCCGTAGGGGAACAGCAATAGAGCTAGAGAGAGAGGTTGAGATGGAGGCAGATGGGTTGATGTTTGGAGATGATTTGGTGATGAAAAGAGGATAGTAAAAATAGAAAAGTGTGACAAAGAAAGTTGCATTAGGGTCAAACTGGTGATAATGACAGCAGGGTCAGAACTCAGGAAGCTGCATTCTGTTCCATTGATAAGAGAAGATGAGATGAGATGAGACAGAGTTGATGGGAGGATGAATGGATGAGGGGTCAGCAAATCGAGAGCTTTTGATGAGGGGTGTTGGTCACTTTCAACAGTTAGGAACACGCAGGGGGGGGGGGGGTTCAGTTCTGTTCCACTACCGAGCTGATGTGCTTCTGGGTCTCCCGGACACGCTTCACCTCTGGGAGGTCCGATATGGCCGTGCCTCGACCCAGCAAGTCCTTGTACTTAATCTATCCAATGGTTGGTTTGGGTGTCCATGTGGAAGACAGACAGAACGGGCATCAGTCAGAGAGGAAAATAAAGAGAGAGAGAGAGAGAGAACACACACGGCACTGCACATGACGACTGAACGGAAAAGCGGCACAGATGAGGAAAAAAATATCTAAGAGCAGATGTTTATAAATATTATATTTAGCAGACATTTTCCTAAGAAATGTATATAGGAAACCTAGACTAAAACGGATTACCATCTCTTCATGTAAAGTAAGTGTAAGTGAATTACACATTTGTATGTTAGAGGAACATCGGAACTCAACTCAACTGTGAGAGGAAGTAGATTAGTATTATCAATACATGATGGGATAGACGTGAGGAGTATAAAGAGTTGTTTAATTTGTTGTTTGGAGTATTGTAACAATAAAGACCATGGGTGGTAGGATAGAGAATGTCTTGACGGAGGGTTTGTGGAGGTTGAGAACGGATGGAGGGTATAGGGGTTGGACAGGAACAAGATGGATACGAGATGTATGGCGGGGTAAACGGGGTCACTCTGTAGAGTACCGTGCTAATGTTCATCTGATTGCGTTTAACTCTCTCCATCTCTGGGGTCTCTGATATTGCTGTTCCTTGTCCCAAATCCCCTTTGTACTGAAGCTTGAAACAAGACAGTAAAATCCAGTCAGAAAGGTGGTAAAACACTACAGCTACAGTCAATGAAGCTTTCTTTTCACACGGTGAGGAAGGAAGGAAATTCATAAAAACAGAAAATATCTGGGGAGGGAATCTGGTGAGACAAAAAGGTAAAAACATTAACGTGGATTAATAATGGGGGGGGGGGGGGGATACAAAATCAAAACCCAATTTGTTTGTTTGGAAACACAAAATAAATCTTTAAAACAACTTCAAAATCAAAGCATCCACTAAGGGGGGGGGGGGGGGGGGGATGAGTGATTTATGGATTTATAGGGTCCTTAGTTTGAGTGAGGAGTGAGAAAACAATAGAAACGAGTGAAAGCAAATGTTTTTGTTTAAAGATCTCCTGGAATATCACCAAAGGTCAGTAGGGAACACAGAGGACATATGGCAGGTCAGAGGGTTTAGGTTTTTATATTTTGTGGGGTTGTCTTTAGGAGGATGACAGGGAGTGATGGGGTCACTCGAGGTTCTGTTAAACTACCGAGCTGATGTGCTTCTGGTTCTCTCTGACCCGCTGCACCTCAGGGAGGTCCGGTATGGCCGTGCCTTGACCCAGCAAGTCCTTGTACTGTATCTAATCATTCCATGGGTAACATAAATACAAAGTAAGCAAAAAGGTTGGTTACCTGTGCTAGCACAACAATCTAACAATTCTAACAGGACAACACACACGGTACGCGACAGATAGCACACAGACGGACATTAGACTATACAGCGAACGTTGACATACATACGTTGACATACAGTATACAACGCGCACTTCACAGTTGCACATACAGGTACACAAATCCACCCAAATACACAGCCGAGCAGTGGCAACGCTGGCATAACTGTTGAAGAGTATTTGTTATAGTTATTATCAACGACGGTCAAGTGTATTGGCACTTAGATGAGTCAATTCTGTGGAATAAAAAAATGGATGATCTCTCATTTAGTTCATTACTTGAGGGCTTAGATGGAAGGATTTACCATGAGTTGCATCTATGAGTCAAGGAGAACAGAAAATCCCAAATTAGTATTAAAAACTGGAGCATTCAAAATGGTGGGAGATTAAAAATGTCTGTCAGGGATTGAACAGGGATTACATGTCAAAGTCAGGTCTGGTTTTATAGTTGGACACTAGGTAGGGAGGAGAGATGAGGGGAGGCTGAGTGAGGATGACGGGAGGAGAGGAAGAAAGGCAGGGTCACTCTGTAGAGTACCGTGCTAACGTTCTGCTGATTGCGTTTAACTCTCTCCATCTCTGGGGTCTCTGATATTGCTGTTCCATGTCCCAACTCCTCTTTGTACTGAAGCTTGAAACAAGACAGCAAAATCCAGTCAGAAGAGGTGGTAAAACAGCTACATTCAGTGCAGGTTTCTTTTCATGTGGTGGGGAAGGAAAGGGGGGGGGGGGGGGGGGGGGGGGGCACGACAAAATCAAAATCCAATTGGTTTGTTTGGAAATGCATGCACACAAAAAAAAAATACATCTTAAAAACAACATCAAAATCAAAACATCCACTAAAGTCTTGAGAGAAAAAACAAGGGAGTGATGTATGGATTTATAGGGTCCTTAGTTGGAATGAGGACGGAGAATAAAAAAACAATAGAAAACAAAATGATTTTGTTTAAAGATCTCCTGGAATATCACCAAAGGTCAGTAGGGAACACAGAGGACATATGGCAGGTCAGAGGATTGAGTTTTTATATTTTGTGGGGTTGTCTTTAGGAGGATGACGGGAGTGATGGGGTCACTCGAGGTTCTGTTAAACTACCGAGCTGATGTGCTTCTGGTTCTCTCTGACCCGCTGCACCTCAGGGAGGTCCGGTATGGCCGTGCCTTGACCCAGCGAGTCCTTGTACTTTATCTAATCATTCCATGAGTAACATAAATACAAAGTAAGGAAAAAGGGCCAAACAGAAAGCTCATAATATGCATTTTGCAATCGCACATACAGGTACACACATCCACCCAAACACACGACAGGAGAAGTAGCAGCAGCAACACTGGCATAGCTGTTGAAGAGGATTTGTTATATTTATTATCAATGGTGGTCAAGTGTATTGGTACTTAATAATGTATTGTAAATGTCAATAATGTCAATTCTGTGGAATTAAAAATGAATGATATATCCTTTAGTTAATTACTTGGGGGGCCACAACAATTACCATGAATTGCATCTATGAGTTAAGGACAACAGAAAATCCAGATTTAGTATAAAAACTGGAGCCTTCAAAATGGTGGAGATTAAAAATGTCTGTCAGGGATTGAACAGGGATTACATGTCAAAGTCAGGTCTGGTTTTATAGTTGGACACTAGGTAGGGAGGAGAGATGAGGGGAGGCTGAGTGAGGATGACGGGAGGAGAGGAAGAAAGGCAGGGTCACTCTGTAGAGTACCGTGCTAACGTTCTGCTGATTGCGTTTAACTCTCTCCATCTCTGGGGTCTCTGATATAGCTGTTCCTTGTCCCAAATCCTTTTTGTACTGAATCTTGACATGGATGAAAGCAGCAACCAATGGTTAGCCTAACTTTACCTGTTGGATAATTAACCTAGGTCAAATACATACCTCTTCTTGAGATGTGCTTTATTTAGCCCCTTGGGTATTTGGTTCGCATATAGTTAGTGAAAATTCTAATTAGCACCATTGTATCTCACATGCTAAACCAAGTACACCTCAATACAAATACACAAAGCAGACAGACAATAAATCAACATAATTTCTGGACATTATACAACATATACAACACAATGATACAGTGACGGCACACAAGTTGAGCACACATTCACTTCAAAGGTTATGCTACAGTAACAAGTTGGCTAGGGTTAGTTGCTTATGTTGAAATACTATCCATCTGGGTTAAAATCTAACAAGTCCAAAGTGAAACGTTATGGTTTACTCCAAAAAAGACGGGCTGCATATCAGTGTTAACTGTCATTTCAAGAAAAAAGAAAAAAAGGATAAGTGTAAAAAATATGTTATTAGAAAAAGGTTAAGATAAAGGTAAAAGAAAAAAGAGGTACTAATTGTGGAGAAAGTACCGAGCTGAAATTCTTTGTATTTTCTTTAACACGAAGCATTTCAGGGGTGTCCTGTACTGCAGACCCTTTGCCCTTAATGTTTTTAAGGTCTGACTGGTACTGAAGCTATAGGGAGAAGAGCACAGGAGCAGTTAAAATGTTTAACAATAATATACAGGCAAAAAAGAAAAGAAAAAAAAGAAGAAAAGAAACGGAAGAAATTCTTCTTCAAAAAAAGAAAAAATAAAGTTTACCTCAATTATCCTTCACGACTGTTAAATATACTATTCTTGCTTCTTTCTTTTGCTCCCATAATATCCCCAATTTTGTCATTATGCCAATTCGGTTCCTGGTCGTTGCACTGCCCTACTGTGAGTCTGGGGAGGGTGTAGAACTACCACATGCCTCCTCCAATAATGTGGAGTCGCCAGCCATTTATTTTCACCTGACAGCGAGGAGTTTCACTGGGAGAGTGCAACGTGCGCAGAGGTTCACATCATCTCCCTCAGATCCCCTCCCTGGGAGGAGAGACCAGGACTCACTGGCTTCCCACCAGCAAGGGGCGACTGACCAAGCCGGAGGTACCACTGCCGGGAATTGAACCCGGGTCTCTGCTAGGGATGCACCGATCCGATATTGGTATCGTATCGGCCACCGATATCAGTAAAATAGCTGGATCGGGTATCGGTAAAAAAATATATATATATATCGGATTTTCTTTAAAAAAAACATTTTTTAATAATAAATAAAATAAGAAATAACCATTCAGTACATTTATATCTATGTGTTAATTTGTTACATTTAGTTTCACTAAGTTAGGAAAGTAATGTTTTAAGTCAAGGCTGATGTTGCCTTGCACAAAATAATGATCCCAGTCTCTTCCACACAGTGACAGTGAGGCATACAGTTTATTAATTGAATGAATGAAGTTTATTTTCTGACTTTGTTTACAACAAATCAAAAACACACTTGTGATCCTTTACAATTCTTAAAAACTAAATATATTTTAATTGAAAAAAAAACATGGATAATTTCTTCTTTTTTTTTTTTTTTTTTTAACTTTTTGGGAAAACAAATTTGGACAATGGGTATCAGATAGGTATCAGTATTGGCCGATACCCAAACCCAGGTATCGAGACTGAAAAAGTCGGATCGGTGCATCCCTAGTCTCTGCAGTGGTAGGTGAGTGCTTAGACCACTACACTACCCAGCAGCTCTCACTTAATTTTCCACTACACTGCTTTTGCATTTCTTAATCTAAATAAGAAAACAACCACTATTTACTGCTGGCTTCAATTAGTTCAGAAGACATAACACATAACACAGAACACATTCCACATAAAGTAAACATGATAAAGTATTCAAGATAATACCTTGAAGAGCAGACACAGAGACACACACACAGAGTCACCAGGCACTGGCATGGGACATAATCTCTGACCCTACGAATCCTTGGCCGCTTGGCTCCTACTAGGCATGGACCTGGATCATGGCACCAGTTTCTCTGGTACTAACCGGCAGGCCCAGTTTACTACTTACATTGCTGAAGTTCTTCTGGTTCTCACGGACCCTCATCATCTCTGGGGTGTCTGCGATGGCTACGTAGTGAGACATGGTCTTCTCAGCCTCTTCCTTGTACTTTTTCTATTGGACAAACAAAGAGAGAAAACTTCTGATCAACTGGTATGTTGATCCAAAATAAGAGATTCATGATAACTTCTGATGCTGTTTTGAAATTAGCCCTGATGCACATTCCTCGTCCATGTATGCAGACTGGACACTGAACGTTGACCGTGGGACTTTTTGGAATATATATATACATTCACAAAGCCTCTCAAAGTGTGAGCGCTGATTCAAAGTCAGCTTCTGTTTGAATAAAGTTATAAGGACAAGTGGTCACTGACCCCAGACCAGCACTCCTACTGGTACACTGGAAAGCTAGATATGGGCCAATGTCTTGAACCAGGCTTCTCTCTGAGTGTGTGGCTTGTGTCTTGATCCAGCCATCTTACCTTACTGACCATGTTCTTCATCTGCTGCGCGTGGATGATGTCTGGTGTGTCAATGACACTTGTGTAGCTGGCCCTGTCCTGCTCAGCGGTATGCTTGTACTTAGTCTGTGGGGGCATACAAGTGTAGGTCAGCACAAATTCTAGGGATACTGGAACAACAACAAAAAGAACAATACAACATAATCACATCATTTGTTTTACAGAATACAGCAGGGCGGGGCCAAGATAACTTCTTGATTAGATGCCCTTTTTTTTTTTTTTTTTTTTATCTTTTCCCCGCTCCTTTTTCCTCCGATTTTCTCCCATCCCAATGTTAGTCGTTATGCCAATTCCCAATCCCCTTCCTGGTCGCTGCACACTTACCCCCCACAGTCGGTCTGGGAGAGTGGAGGCTATCACGTGCTTCCTCCGACACACGTTTAGCCAATCAACCGCTTCTTTTCACCTGGCAGCGCGGACTTTCACTGAGAGGGCGTAGCGTGTGGAAGGATCACACTATCCCACTTAGATCCTATCCGCGCTTAGCAGGCGCCCCGACCGAACTGTAGGAGTCGCTGTTTACAACGACCCGGACCCACCCCGCCAGCTTCTCCCACCCTCGTATTAGTGTGAACGGCCAGCCAAGCTGGTGACAACCCCGGAGCTGTGAGCTGGATTTGAACAGGCGAATCCTAGCGTTTCCGGGGTTGGTGACGAACGCAATCTCCGCTACGCCACCTGACCGCCCGATTAGATGCTTTTTAAAACATTACCTGGACTATATCATCGCTGTCAGAGTATACAGTACATCCCCAACACACACACAATCTTCCACAATGGACAACTCCACCCAACCAAAACAAATACATAGCATGGATACCTGACTGAGGATGTCAGTAGCGTTCCTAGCCCTCATGAAGTCTGGGGTGTCGTTAGCTAAAGCCAACATTCCTTTGCCAATGATCTCCAACTCCATTGCCTTCTTGTACTCTCTCTGAAAACACAACACGTTACACAATGTTACATGAAGGCACAGAAATTACTGGTGGATTATATTGAGGAAAAGGGATTTCTACTCATTAATACTGGGGTGGGCTGCAAAACAAAAAAGACACCTGAGGGAATGGTGAATAAAAAAAGGTTAGAACAAATTAAGGATAAAATATTAAAGGAACACGCCAACTTCTTTGGAAATTAGCTTATTTGCCATCTACCCTGGAGCTAGACAAGCAGATACCCCTTTCTTCTCTATGCATGCATTAGGCTTAGGGAATAGCCGCACAGTTAGCCTAGCTTAGCGTCATTCACTGGAAGTAGGTGTGCCAGTGTAGCCTAGTTCCCACCAGTCACGAAATACACTCCAAATACAACTCCAAAACTTTCCTGTAAACATGTTGTGACCTGTGTATTTACCACGTGGAGAAATACAATTTAAAAATTTGACATTTTCGTTTTTTTTTTTTTTTTTACTTTATTTTTTAGCGTTTATCGCTTTTCTGGTCAAACATGACCGGCAGTTGTAGGGTGAAACGGGAGAGAGAGCAGGGGGAGACATTCGGCAAATGACGGCGAGTCCGGGAATCGAACTCGGAGTCAACCAGATCCGTGACGCAGCACGGAGTCCCGCGACGCAGCGCGGTAACATGGTGTGCTACTGGAGCACCCGACATTTTCGTTTTCTAAGCAGATATATACTCAGATTTCTTTTTGCCGAACCACTGATTTCATCACGTCAAAAGCCCCATTTTTCTAAAAACTATTTTTTTAGATGATGAAATCACTGCACCCAGGCAGCAGTGGTTCGGCAAAAAAAATTTCAGAGTATATATCTGCTTAGAAAACGAAAATGTCTAATATATATATATTTTTTCCACGTGGTAAATACACAGGTCACAACATGTTTACATGAACGTTTTGGAGTTGTATTTGGAGTGTATTTCGTGACTGTTGGGAACTAGGCTACACTGGCACACCTACTTCCAGTGAATGACGCTAAGCTAGGCTAACGGTGCGGCTGTTCCCTAAGCCTAATGCATGCACAGAGAAGAAAAGGGTATGTATCTGCTTGTTTAACTCCAGGGTAGATGGCAAATAAGCTAATTTCCCAAAAAGTTGGCGTGTTCCTTTAAGACATTAATGAGGGAGAGGAATGTGTGTAAGGCTCCACTTAAAGCTGAAAGATAAAGAGGGACATTAGTTTTGAATTTCAGTATGTTAAGAGTGTACTGCACTCACAGTCAGAGTAGTCAGTGAACAAACACAATGACACAGGGTTGAACACATTAGTGATGTCATCAAGGAGGGCCAAGTGTGGATGTGTCAATCTCAGCAGTTGCCAGTTAGTGGGATGAAGACACTTAAGGTTAAGGGGATAGGAAGCTGCTTCCAGACCCTTCACAATCAACCAGTCCTACCTCACTCAGGATTTGAGTGGCATTCCTTGCTCTCAAAAGCTCCGGAGTTTCCTCCAGCAGAGTTAGACCTTTACCCTTCACCCCTTCCTCTAGATCCCTCCTGTACTCTTTCTACAGGACGGGAGAAGAACAGAGACAGGCACACAGGCAGGCCAGGCCAGGGCACACAGACAGTGAGTACGAGGCTCAGAGAGCAAGGTCCCAACCCTGAACCTCTGAGCTCAAAGTCACCAAGCCTCCCGAAAACAGCTCATTCATCAAGTAGTGACAGACAAATAGTTATATTTTAGGACCAGAATTTTCATAAACCTTTGGAAAGACAATAAATCATAAATAATGTCAAATCAAATGAATGAATTACAGAATTACATTATCATTGCTCATAAAATAGAGAGAGGGAGGCATTGGTGACTTTGCTGAAAAGGCTGATAAAAGATAACGTGAATCACATTTTATCAGATATGTCATGAAAATAAACGAGTAAATAGATACAAAACATTTAATTCAAGACAGCCTCATCACATCACAAGTTTCAACAGGAAAACTTGCTACCACCAGAGAGATTGTTATTCAAGAGCCAACCCACACAACAAAAAGCAGACAGAAAAACAATAACATGCTTGGCTGTTTTACACACAAAGCTATTACTGTAGCAGCGTCCTCCTACTTGATGGGTGTGTGACACTAAAGTGTCCAGGGCGTCAACAGATACAGACAGACAGACAGACCATCAGACATACAAGACAGTGAGTAAACCACAGTCTACTACTAGACCAGTCACGCAATAGAGTGGCTGTATGAGAGGAGAGAGAAGGGGCAAATGTTGTGTAGTTATTAAGGTATTATGGTCACGCCATGAACCATGCAAGCTAACCACAGCTAAACGAGGTGGGTGGAGGGGAATAGGTCCAGAGAGAAGAAAATCACTTGTGGGATAAAGCGAGTGGAAGGAGAGAGAGGCTGTGGTTGTGGTGTGGTCTTAGTATGATTATAAGAGATGGGAGAGAGAGAGGGGTTTGGGAGGTGGCAGGTGGGGAGGGGAAAACCAGGATGGGTGGGAGGAAATAGTCCTTTAGTTACCTCACTGGCTATTTTGGTAGCGTGTCTGACATGTATCATGGCAGGGGTGACCTCCAAGCCTGAGAGGTTCTTGCCCCTCATATCCTCAAAGTCCTTCTTATATTCTTTCTATTGGCCACAAAGATAAGACAGGGGACAGACACAGCTCAGATAACCACATGCACTAAGTCCTGGTACACAATGCAGTTACCTCAGTCCTTATCTGGACCACTCTCCTCACGATGACACCAGTTTTTGTGTATGTGTCTATGCGTGTGTGTGTGTGTTTGATATTTGGCAGCCTTTGACATGCTTATAAACATGCCACTTGTGGCTTAAAATATCTAGACCTATCAAAGAAAAAGGCCAAACAACTAGCAAGATGCTAGTTGCGGTTTGTGTTGTAAAAGGAAGCCATTTCATGTGTTCGAGACAATGCTCTGCATCATTGAATATCCTTAAAAACGGAACTGTTGAATGTATAATTAAATTAGTGGATTCACAGTACAGCATTTAAAATATACGTATGCATGTCTGTTTGTTTGCATGTGTATCTCTATGTGTGTGCCCTATATATTTGCTAAGTAAAGATTTGGTTTGAGGAATAGCACCAACATCCTTCAATAGAACGTGACAGAACGCTCACGGTGTTCCATTAAATATACCAATTGAACACCACAGATACCACAAATTCTTCTATGAAAGAGAGACATCAAGAGGTTTTGTTTCAGATTTTTATCATCAATTACTAACGTCCTCATATGAAACCCTCCACCTAGACTCCGTCTGGAGGAGGGATATACCAGACCTGGAAAGTGATTTTGATTGGCAAGAAGCCTGGGCAAATATTCGATTCACATCAAGGAACCCGGACCATCAACAAATCAATCTTAACTATATTCACAGGACATACTTGACTCCTATAAGACTGAAAAAAATTGGTCTTATACAAGACTCCAAATGCTCCTTATGTACAAATGGGGACGAGGGGACATTTATGCACATGTACTGGGACTGCCCACCAGTTAAGATATTCTGGAAAGAGGTGACCCAGCAACTATCAAATCTCTTAACTTGGAATATACCTGTACACCCCTCTGTACTACTGCTGAATGATGTTTTTGAGTGTGCAGTACATCCACAGCTAAAGAGATTGGTTTTTATCGGGTATCACAGTGGCTAAAAAGCTGATAGCATCACGATGGTTCCAACCGGAAAAAATGTGCTGAAAGGTCTGGATTATTACATATCTCGATGTGATCTATCAAGAAATATCTACAGCAAGAATTTTGGGTCTCAATGAATCCAAAATTACATTGTGGTTAGAAGTGGTGGAGAAAATAAAAGCTAGCATATAATGGTAATGTCTGGTTAGGAGCGAGGGAAAATGGATGGATTATCCAATGGGGGGTCTGGAAGGGGGGGGTACGAGCTGGAGCATATGTGTGTAGGTTTTTAGAACAGGTATTAAGGGTATATCCTATATAAGACAATTAACTAAAATGTGATTTCATTGGATGTGCACTGACAACTAATGCTTGTATATCTTATCGTGTGTTGTCATGTTTGTTTATGTGTTTGTTTAAAAAATTATAAAAAAAGAAAATACAAAAAAAGAACGTTACAGAACGTGAACCATACTGTATCGCAGTCATCCCTGGATCGTCAGACGAAGACATGTTTCAGTAATACTTACAGTATATATGAGCACTGTTACACAATGCTACAAAAGACTCAGGATCAGTTCAATTCAGAAAAGAGTTACACCTCATATTACAGTGCCTTTTCCCCCAGAATATTCAAATCAAATATTTTCAAGGGGGCGGTGAGATAAACTAAATATGGTAAAAGACTGAAACCACTTAACTTTTTCAAAGGATCGACCATTTAATTAAAGTGCCTTGAATGGTCTGAAAATCAAATTATCTCATAAACGATCCAAAAATATTATAGGTGATAAAATATGATCTCACAGTAATACTGGTTTGCAAGGCACTGTAAGAGTAGGTTTTATTGACATGAAACATAAATATTGACAAGAAGGCATACAACAGGCATCACCAAATTGAACTAAACATAATACTATATATTGGAATAATGATGTGCAGGTTTCCTGGGGGTCTTCTGATATTCAGAGAGTCCTGTAAAGTGAATGTTAGTAGTACAAAAGTCACATTACAGGTTGAGGGGAAGTGAGATAATGTACCTGGCTCTGCATTTGCTGGGACTCCTTGGCAGTCACATAGGTGGGTGTCTCAAAGTCCAGCATGGCCTTTCCCTTCTCCTTCTCATACTTCTCTTTGTACTTGTACTGTAAATGTCCACACAGCAGTTAAATATAATTTACAATAGGTATTATTGTACAATATAAGATGGGAACAGATGGAAAGAAGTGACCCAGCAATTATCAGTATTCTTATCTCTGAACATACCTGTACATCCCTCTGTATTGCTGTTGAATGATGTTTTTCAGTATGGAGCCCCTATACAGCTAAAGAGACTAGTTTTATCCGGTCTCACAGCTGCTAAAAAGCTGATAGCATCACGATGGATTCAACCGGAAAAAATGTGTCGGAAGGTATGGGTTCTTACCTATCTTGATGTGATTTATCTAGAAATATCTACAGCAAGAATTTTAGGTGTCAATGAAACCAACATTGCAATCTGGTTAGAAGTGGTGGAGAGAATAAAAGCTAGCATATGAAGTGTAGTGCCTGGTTAGAAACGAAAGAAAATGGATGGATTATCCAAGTGGGGGTCCGGGGGGGGGGTGAGCGAGCAAGAGCATAATTGTAGGGTATTAGATAGCAAGTATTAGGTATATATGTGAGGATTGGCCCATTCCCGCCACACGCTTCAAGGTACTGTGAGGAGGATTGGCTCAGTGCCACCACACGCTTCTAGGTCAAGTACCAATTGCCGTCACGCACCTGTCGGTTGTTTGTAATCAGCGCCCAGAGCCCTTCATATACTCGGGTCTTTCTGTCAATCGTTGTCGGGTCGTTTTGGATTTCCACTGCTACTGCCTGTTCCCCCCGATGTTGTGTCTCGTCTGTTTTTCTTCAGGACGTCTATGGAAGTTGCCGCTGTTGTGTATCTTTATCATCCGTTGGAGCTGTGCCTCGTTGCCCGCTTTGTGCATTTGCGCTTTGGTGAGTTTTTGGAACGAACCTTTTGGATTCTCTGTTTTCTGTGTGTTTGGATAACACTGAAGATTTGCCGTTTTTGTTTTGTACTGGACTCAGCTAAACTTGTGTGTTGGTAACACTGAAGATTAAGTCACGTGGGATTGTACTGGGCTCAGCTAAACTTGTGTGTTGGTAACACTGAAGATAAGGTCACGTGTGTTTATACTGGACTCAGCTAAGGAGGACTGGACTGCCTCTGTATTCCGTTGGCTTGTTTATTGACCACTCTCTCTCTCTCTCCGTTCCTCCCCGAGTTGGATCCTGGAGTAGCTGCAGAGCCACAGAGGCGCTACGCCGCTTCTCCATTCTCAATACCGGGACGATCTGCAGAGCCGCAGACAACTCTGCCAAGAACATTCTCCCCTTTGTTGTTCTTATTGTTATTTCGCTCATTCCTGTTTCAGAAATAAATACGCCCTAGTCTTTGGCTAACTCTGAACTACCTGTCTGTGCCGTGCTGTTGGGGTCGGTTTCAAACCATAACATTACGACCCGACCATGACGACCCCAGCCGACACAGACAGGGTCAAGGCAGCATTGGCGGTCCAGATCGAATTGACCAACGACCACAGCCTACAGTTAGGTGCGGCTGCGGCTGCTGTGCAGGACCTCCGGGCTCAGGTCCAGCCTATTCAGGAGTCCCTTAGTTCTCTGGCTACCCTGCAGACAGCCCAGGGTAATAAGCAGGCTGATATTCTGCACCAACTACAGACGTTGAGTGAAGCATTTAACGCCCTGCTTGTAACCCCACCTACTCCAGGAATCTCGGCCAGAGCACCACCCGCAACCGTGGCGGACCCTGCGCCTCCCGACCTTGCACCTCGGGAGCCCCGTCTCTCCGAACCACGTTGGTTTGACGGTAACTTCGAGGATTGTGCCACATTCATCATGCAATGTGAGTTGGTTTTCCTCCATCAACCCAGCCGATTTACTTCAGAGGGAGCCCGAGTGGCTTACATGACTAACCTGCTCTCAGGCCGAGCAGCACAGTGGGTTACTGCCTCCTGGTCAATGAGGGCTGATTTTTGTTTTTCCTACCCAGACTTCGTGGCAGAGCTCCGCAGGGTTTTCCACCACCCAGCTCGTGGCCAGGACCCAGGAGCTCGGTTGGGCACCTTCCGGCAGGGCAGTGGCAGTGTCACCGACTACGCACTGGAGTTCAGACTGGCCGCAACAGAGAGCGGTTGGAACGATCAAGCGCTTCGTCTCACCTTCCTGAGGGGGCTCAACGATGCAGTAAGGGACCAGCTCGCGACCCGTGAGGAGCCCGATTCCCTCGAGGGCCTATTCGACCTCGCAATTTGCATCGACGGACGCCTCCGGGAGAGAAGGCGTGAGAGAGCCCGACTGGGTCCCCAGACGTTCCCCAGACCCCCCGCACTCGTGACGGTACTGCGGTCCGTCCTGCTCCCTCCGCAACTGGTGGCCCCTTCCCCTCCCGTTCGGTGCCCGAGGAGGAACCCATGCAGCTGGGACGCACACACCTTAGCCAGGCTGAACGGGAGGCCAGGTTCAGGTCCGGCCTTTGCCTCTACTGCGGCCGGGATGGACACCGTATCTCCAATTGCCCCACCCGGCCAAAAGACCAGGCTCGCCGGGACCCCGGGAGATCCTGGTGAGCCGTTTTTCTTGTTCCCACACCCGTGCACCACCTAACCGTCTGACGAGCGTCACCCTAGCCTGGGCGGACCAACGGGCGACGGTGGAGGCACTCATTGACTCGGGTGCTGATGAGAGTTTCCTGGATTTCGAGTTTGCCACCCAGGCCAACATTCCACTTGAGGACCTCGAGAGACCCTTGGAGGTGTTCGCGTTGGACCAGCACCGCCTGGCTGACATCACTCAACGCACCTGTCCAGTCCTTCTCACCATTGCTGGTAACCACGTTGAGAGACTCACCAGATCCCCTCTTGTCCCTGTAGTCCTGGGTCGGCCCTGGCTCGCGCTGCATGAGCCCCACATCACCTGGTCCTCCGGTACCATCAGGGGGTGGAGCTCCTCCTGTCATGCCCAGTGTCTTCAGGCGGCGTCCAGTCCCTCGCCCCGGAGTTCCCTTTGTGAGCCACCCCCGGACCTCTCGACTATTCCCCCCGAATACCACGACCTCGAGGAGGTTTTCAGTAAGTCCCGGGCTCAAGCCCTTCCGCCTCACCGGCCTTACGACTGTGCCATCGACCTCCGCTCTGGGGCTCCCCTTCCCGGCAGCCGCCTCTACAGTCTGACCGTCCCTGAGAAGGCAGCGATGGATAAGTACATCTCTGAGTCCTTGGCAGCAGGCCTCATTCGGCCTTCCTCCTCCCCGGTGGCGGCCGGTTTCTTTTTTGTTGGGAAGAAGGATGGAGACCTTCGACCCTGCATCGACTATCGCCAACTCAACGAGATCACCATTAAGAACAAGTACCCTCTTCCTCTCATGAACTCCACCTTCGAGCCCCTCACCCAGGCTACCGTCTTCACCAAGCTGGACCTCCGGAGTGCCTACCATCTGGTCCGTATCCGAGAAGGCGATGAATGGAAGACCGCCTTCAAGACTCCCAGGGGCCACTACGAGTACCTGGTGATGCCGTACGGCCTCACCAACGCTCCGGCGGTATTCCAGGCGCTCATGAACGACGTCCTCCGTGACATGCTGGAGGAGTTTGTGGTGGTATACCTGGACGACATCCTCATCTTCTCCAAGACCCTCGAGGAACACGTCCAGCATGTCCGCCGTGTGCTGGAGCGCCTCCTCCACAATCGGCTCTTCGTCAAGGCAGAGAAGTGCCGATTTCGCTCCGACTCCGTCGATTACCTGGGCTTCATCGTGGAGAGCGGCTTGACCCGAGCTGACCCTCGCAAGATCCGGGCCGTGGAGGAGTGGCCGGAACCCACCTCTCGGAAAGAGCTACAGAGCTTCCTCGGGTTCGCAAACTTCTACCGAAGATTCATCCGGAACTACAGCCAGGTGGCAGAACCACTTACCAGGCTAACCTCTCCCTCCCTGCCGTTCGACTGGTCCCCAGCGGCTTGCGCTGCGTTCCGTTCCCTCAAGAAGAGGTTTACCACCGCCCCGGTCTTGCTCCACCCAGACCCCAAGAGACAGTTCATTGTGGAGGTGGACGCCTCGGATACTGGACTAGGGGCTATCTTGTCCCAGCGGTCGGCAACGGACCAGAAGGTGCATCCGTGCGCCTTCTACTCACGTCGTTTCCTCCCTGCCGAGAGGAACTATGACATCGGCAATCGGGAGCTGCTGGCGGTAGTGGCTGCCTTGGAGGAGTGGCATCATTGGCTAGAGGGGGCCGAGGAACCATTCACCATTTGGACGGACCACAAGAACTTGACGTACATCCGTGCTTTAAAGCAGGCAAGGTGGGCCAGCTTCCTCAGTCGGTTCGACTTCTCACTGACCTTTCGCCCTGGGTCCCGCAACACGAAGGCCGACTCCCTGTCCTGGTTACACTCCAAGGGGGCTCCAACCACTGAGGATCCGACTCCCATCCTCCCAGAGGCCAGGGTGGTGGGAGTGGTCACTTTGGGCATCGAGGGGTTGGTAAGGCGTGCCCTACGCTTCCATCCCGCTCCCGGCAATGTACCCGTTCGTCGCCTCTTCGTCCCCGACTCAGTCCGGTCCCGGGTCCTCCAGTGGGGCCATACCAGCCGGTTCGCCTGCCACCCGGGCGTTCATCGCACGTTCTCCTTCCTGGCTCGTCGATTCTGGTGGCCCACCATGAGGAACGACGTCAAGGAGTTTGTTCTGGCCTGCACGGTCTGCGCCCGCAGCAAGGCCTCCCACCAGGCACCCTCCGGGCTATTGCAGCCGCTTCCCATTCCGTGTCGCCCTTGGTCCCATGTGGCGTTGGACTTCGTCACGGGTCTTCCTTCGTCCCAGGGGAACACGTGCCTACTGACCGTGGTGGATCGGTTCAGCAAGGGGGTTCACCTCGTGGCCCTTCCCAAGCTTCCCTCGGCTGCCGAGACAGCGGACCTCCTGACAAGCCACGTGTTCCGCCTCCATGGTTTTCCCCAGGACGTCGTCTCGGACCGGGGCCCCCAGTTCACTTCCCAGGTATGGCGGGCCTTTTGCAAGGGATTGGGGGCAACAGTCAGTCTTTCCTCTGGTTATCATCCCCAGACTAACGGACAAACAGAGAGGATGAACCAGAGCGTGGAGTCTGCTCTCCGTTGTGTGGCTGCCGAGAGACCCGCTTCCTGGAGCCGGTTCCTCCCCTGGGTCGAGTAAGCCATCAACTCCCTGGTCAGTTCCGCCACCGGCCTCTCGCCTTTTGAGGTATCCCTGGGCTACCAACCCCCTCTTTTCCCTGCACAGGAGTCGGAGGTGGCAGTTCCCTCCGTGCAGGACCATCTCGACCGGTGCCGACAGGTCTGGGAGATCACCAGGACTGCACTGCTCCGGTCATCGGAGCGCGCCAGTCGTGGGGCTGACCGGCGCCGGATCCCTGCGCCGACGTACCACCCTGGGCAGAGGCCTTCCGCTTCGATCCTCGGCCAAGAAGCTTAACCCCCGGTTCGTCGGTCCTTTTGAGGTTCTGAAGGTGCTCAGTCCCGCGGCGGTGAGTCTTAAGCTTCCTGCGTCCATGCGCATTCACCCCGTTTTCCATGTGTCCCGGGTTAAGCCTGTCTCCCTCAGTCCCCTGATGCCTCCTGCTCCGGACCCGCCTCCTCCCGAGATGGTGGACGGACACCCCCAGTGGCAGGTCCGTTGGCTTATGGACGTCCGACGGCGGGGACGGGGGTTCCAGTACCTGGTGGACTGGGAGGGATACGGCCCGGAGGAACGGAGCTGGGTCTCCCGCCAGCTCATCATGGACCCCGACCTGATCACCGACTTCCATCGTTCCCATCCGGACAGGCCGGGCCGGGCTGGTCGCCGGGTGGCTCCCGTGGAGGGGGGGGTACTGTGAGGATTGGCCCATTCCCGCCACACGCTTCAAGGTACTGTGAGGAGGATTGGCTCAGTGCCACCACACGCTTCTAGGTCAAGTACCAATTGCCGTCACGCACCTGTCGGTTGTTTGTAATCAGCGCCCAGAGCCCTTCATATACTCGGGTCTTTCTGTCAATCGTTGTCGGGTCGTTTTGGATTTCCACTGCTACTGCCTGTTCCCCCCGATGTTGTGTCTCGTCTGTTTTTCTTCAGGACGTCTATGGAAGTTGCCGCTGTTGTGTATCTCTATCATCCGTTGGAGCTGTGCCTCGTTGCCCGCTTTGCGCATTTGCGCTTTGGTGAGTTTTTGGAACTAACCGTTTGGATTCTCTGTTTTTTGTGTGTTTGGATAACACTGAAGATTTGCCGTTTTTGTTTTGTACTGGACTCAGCTAAACTTGTGTGTTGGTAACACTGAAGATTAAGTCACGTGGGATTGTACTGGGCTCAGCTAAACTTGTGTGTTGGTAACACTGAAGATAAGGTCATGTGTGTTTATACTGGACTCAGCTAAGGAGGACTGGACTGCCTCTGTATTCCGTTGGCTTGTTTATTGACCACTCTCTCTCTCTCTCCGTTCCTCCCCGAGTTGGATCCTGGAGTAGCTGCAGAGCCGCAGAGGCAGTGGCGCTACGCCGCTTCTCCATTCTCAATACCGGGACGATCTGCAGAGCCGCAGACAACTCTGCCAAGAACATTCTCCCCTTTGTTGTTCTTATTGTTATTTCGCTCATTCCTGTTTCAGAAATAAATACGCCCTAGTCTTTGGCTAACTCTGAACTACCTGTCTGTGCCGTGCTGTTGGGGTCGGTTTCAAACCATAACAATATATCTCGTAAACTACATTTATAATGATTCAAATGGTGATTTCATTGGATGTTTACTGTTAATGCTTGTGTGTCTAATTTGTTGTTATGTTTATGTTTATGTGTATGTTTAAAAAATAATAAAAAAATAAAATATAAAAGAAAAAAAGATGGGAACAGATGTAATCAAATTAACATTAGATTAAAGGAAGTCACGTTAAATCCGGCAAATGTATTTTCTAACCTAATATTCATTGGAAATGTAACTGTTGGGCCTTCAAGGCATCAAATTGATTTAATATAATTAATTATGAATATATATTTATACCTCCTCATACTGTACTTGTCATCTGTACTTGTGCTCTCTCTCTCTTTATTCTTATTTGTAACTGAACTGTCTGAAGTTTGTTGTTCTCTGACAATAAAGTTGAATCTAATATAATATTTGTGTGATGTTCTAAAACAAATTCAGCTTTATAGAGCAGAAAAGCTTTAAGCATAATACTTATGAGCGTCGGAAACTAATCTTTCAAAAATGCTCACATCTCATCTACAATTTCAAATTGGCCAATGTTTTCTTTTATCATCTGACGAATCATTCATACATAAGAATGATAAATAGCCTAAATATGAACTCCTACTAGTCCCCTAATCTCTCTTTACTGTATGTATTGTGTTGTTCCTTACTTGACATAGGATTGGTCAAGCTTAAAACAAGCTTTCTCTAGACTTTTGAAAATGTAGGGGAGACCTTGCTCTCATGGAGCAGCCCAGATACTAGAGAAACTGCCTGCCTTTTTCTTTCTCTCATTTGACGCACAACTTAAAAAATATGATTACTAATACACCCCTATCCGCTTACCTTCATAAGCAGGTGTGTGGTCACCTACTCGCCTCCTTCCCAAACTTTCACCACAAGGCGAGATCAAGGGCCGCAGCGGCATCCTGATGCTCAGCGTCACCATAATTCATAGAACTTACGTTCTATTTCATTATGGCTGCCGCTCAGCATCATTCTGCACAAGAGGAGCTGAGCGGGAGCCAAAGCTCGACAAATGTACCCCGCTGAGGCCCCCCACAACCATCAGACCAGGGAGGACCGAGCCCCCCGACCCTCCCTAATGGAGGATACCCTCCCTATTGGAGGACGGGAGGGAGACGGATCCGACCGTGCGAAGAGGAACTCAAGCAACTCAACGCACAGGGTGAGCAGACCGTGGCTTGACCCCACGACTACGCACACGCACAACCCGCATGCCACCAGGGAACGAATGGAAGGAACAACCCTCGTTACTGCCCCCAGAATCACGGGGTCAAGAGCAAACTCAACCCGTGGCAAGGCCGTAGCAGTGGAGCGCGAAGGAAGACCCAGACCCACTGAAGGGACTGGATCCCCTGGAAAAAGGGGGCCCGGAGAGGTCAATGACGCCAGGCATCAAGACCCCACCAGGCGGTCACTTAGTGACACCGCCCCCCACATCGCCAGCGTATTCGGATAGGGCCTCTCCAAGAGCGGGCCCTTACCCCCCAATAGTACACCGCCTGGCACACTGACCCTGCAAAACAGGCAGTCAGCATGGCCGTAAAGCACTCAAAAAAGGATAACCAACAGAAGCAGGCAGCGCACCGGGGAAACCAGGCAGCAGGCTGTAGACCTGAGCCTGGAGCACTGCGGACGAGACAGGCGCCAAAAAGGGGTCAACTGAAAACAGCCCCCCCGGCGGAAGGGGCGTATGCTGGCGTTGTTGAGCACCATGACAAAGCCTCCATCAAAAAACCCCCACCCAGTGGGGTCGAGGCAGAGAAGGCTGACACGATTGGCAGACGTCATGAACGTGCAGGGGCACACTCAACCGGGTAACCCGGGAGTTGACTCTGCTCCAACACACCAGGGAATCAACCACCCTCTCGGTACACAGACGGTGGTTGTTCCTATAACCCCTCAAGAAAACCACCAGATACACCAGCTATACCGCAGTACAAGTGTTTCAGTTTCCAAAAAAGGGTTATCCCAGGCCTACGGTTTCAACGAAACATTACTTCGGACCGGGCCCGGCGGCTCGGGAAGCACACAGGGTTACCAGAGGAGGTCCAGAAGACCACCCCAACAGCCCCCTCTTCGCCATGCGTGAGAGAGGAGCGAAAGAAAGGAGAACCAGCCCCTTATAATAGTGCCAGGTACAATCTGTACCCAACAAGGGTCTCCATAACGCCTAACCCCGTGACACCCGGGCCGACCCAGCATTTTTCCCCCTGAAAAAAGCACAAGTCCCTCAGGGTACCAGAACAGCAGATCTGCATCCCCGGCGGACAACGGGTTAACTGACCTGGACCAGCGTGACCAGAACCAGTCCCGTGCCCTAACCACGCCGACATGCCTACTCCAGGGGAGGGGGCAGATATGCGTGTTGATCTAAAACATGAAAAGAGGGCGCCACCCAGACGGTCCTGTTTATACCGCGCTCAGTGGCCCACCCCAAGGGCGTGAGACCCCTCTACCTATGTTCTGATCTATTCCGTTAACATCCCCCAGATATGAACGAGAATCCGTCGAGACCCAGTATCAGGCTCTCGGAAGAGGAAAAAATCCCCCATCCCAGTTGCTTTATAAAAACGCTGTTTTAATAACAAGCAACCAAGGCGTACTAGCCACCCGCATGATTCTTAACAGAAAACACCCCGAGCCAGCACTATGTATGCGTCGGGACCCAAAACATATCAATGGACAGTCCAACCAGACCCCACATTGATCCTTCAAGGCACCTGGGAGAACGACAAGAAGGTTGTCGTGCTTCATATTCTCCACTCTTTTTTATTAAAAAAGAAAGAAACACCGACTGACATGAATCCCACGTGACGCAACCAAGGGTATTTTTTTTTTTACATTTTTACATCCCGTCATCCTCACCACAGAGGAGAGACGGAACTCCTCAGATAGACTTCCCACGTGAGCCATAGATTGAAAAGTCACGGTAACATTGAGCCATGTGACCAACCGACTCAAGTTACGCGTATATCGAGCGTAGTAGAACAATAAGTTCTTACGCTCTGCCCCGACAACTTGACAATAACAGACCCTACATACGGGTCTAAACTCACGGAAGTCATCGTCCAATAGCAACGTGCCTAGTGACGTGTGCTATGACGGGGGGAAACCCAAGACTCAAACGCCTGTGATGGGTGCAGAGTCTGGGAAATCCTCCCCCCCCCCCCCCTCCTTGCCAAGCCGCCTAACAGCTTGGCCCTGACTGAACGAAGAGAGTCCTATAAACCCCCTGACCAATCAGAAGAGGGAAGGAGGGGTTTATCCGGCACCCCCTCACAAGCCCAAACCTTGCATACGACAACAACAATAGCCATATGATACCTTTAGTAGCAATGCTAACGAATAGTGCAAGCTAATTCACTGCACGCTAACCACAGATACATCTGTGAACAGGGTTTATAGCAAGACCAAGTTGTGTGTGTGTGAACAGAAAAAATTGATAGAGAGAGAGAGCGGCTGAGCCGTGGTATGTTTTCATACGAGCATTACTGCAAACCAACACAATAGTGTTGCAGCTCAATATCACTGTTTAAGCAACAGAGCACACAACTAACCTCTACCTTTATGTGGAGATTCAGGTCGAGGCAGAAAACCCTTTTTCAACCGAGTGTAGGCTGCAGGCCTTGCTTAAGCTCTAACATGAAGTAACATCTAGCCCTCCTATCAACCCATACTAGCGAAAGATTCACACGTTGCAACCCCATCATATGTTTGGTGAATAAACACACAGTTTGTTAACAAAAAATACAGTCCCCCTTTAGAGGGGACTTTTTATTTCTGAACAAAATCATAGAGGGGCCGGGAAGGGAACATGGGGGGGACCACAGAGGGAAAAAGTCACTGAGGTCCTTAGCGACGCCTGCCACGAGCCGCTCGGAGCTTCCCACCCCGTGGAGCCCCGGAGGGACGGTAAACGATCGACGGCTGGTCTCGACGATCCCTACCATCACCTCCGGGCGTAGATGGGCTGGCTGTAGTGGCAGAGTCGCCCTCTCTCCTCCTGGCCTTCTTCGCTGAAGGTCCAGCAGTGGCGGTGGTAGCAGCGGCGGCCACGGCGGAGGAACCTCGACGACGCGGCGGCCGTCTGACTCCACCGGCAACATCGGGCGGGGGGAAATGAGGCTGGAGCACGGAGCGCTCCTCCTGCATCTCCCTGCAGGTTGAGGTCATCAGCTGCAGTGCCGACCCGAATAATCCAGCTTCGGAGAGGGGTGCCGTCAGAAGGGGAGTCGTCTTCTTCTCTGGCACACGTGCCTGCTCCAGCCAAAGGTGGCGCTGGTCAGAGTGGCCAGGGCGCGCACTTTCCCAGCGGCTATAGCCTGCGGCTGAATCAGATGCAGGATGGCTCCTGCC
This sequence comes from Notolepis coatsorum, assembly GCF_963971535.1. NCBI lineage: Eukaryota > Metazoa > Chordata > Actinopteri > Aulopiformes > Paralepididae > Notolepis > Notolepis coatsorum. The sequence goes on from NC_140167.1 coordinate 178,720,808, forward strand.
GACTGGGCGAGCTGATCATGCTGTAAATCAGTCAGCTCCGTGCCGTCCGTTAATATCCCGGACATGAATCTCGCCAGCTGCGCGATGTTAGAAGTGGCAGCTAGAGATTGTGTTCCGGTGATAAATAACTGGTCGCTCCAAAATGCCAACCGCCTCGCCGATTTCCCTTGGGGAACCGGCTTCCGTAACGGCTCCCACACCACCTCAGGACAAAGGAGCGCCGCCATCGGCCTATCAAGCCGTGGCACGCCCTCCTTCATGCCGTCTACCAAACTGACTTGCACGTAGGCGGGGGTAAGGCCCATGATGTGGGAGACCACCTGGCCCTGACGGACATAGGCCGCCATTGAGGGGAAAAATGGGTAGACAACGTCCACCCCTCTTACCGGGCGACGTTGCCATAGATGACCTATGCAATCATCAGGGACAGGAACAGGCAGTGGCTGCGGCAGCGGCACGCCGTTTGCGACTGCCGCCGCCATGAGCTCGGGGAACAAAGCACGCAGTTCCCCCTGCATACTTTCCTCCTCCGAGCCCACGTCCCTCACATACAGCAGACTACTGGTCAAGGAGCCACATTCTGATGTGGCTGATAGCAGGGCATCCCGCCGCCGAGTCGGAGGTTCTAACCCAACATCTGCGGACGAGGAACCCCAAGGAGACATCTCCCCCCTCCAGTGTTAGCTGGACAGGCAGGGGACATGTCTCCACCGGGCCTTCGAACAAGAACCCGTCTGCCTCTATCATGTAGTCCTCTGTCTCCATCGGGCATGTAGAGACCGACGCATCCTCATCCGGCTCCAGCAACTCACCAAAACCAGGCCGTTCGCGTCTGCAAGCCACCATCTTGCGACGGGAGCGAGCTGACGCAAAAAGTTTGCGTCTCAAATCCCCCGCAACCAAAGGAGCCGGCCGCCCAACAGCGGACGACTCCCCGGAAGCAGAGGTACCAGAGCCGGAACCAGGCCATCGCACAGGAGACGGCACTGGTGCACCAGCTCCTTGGAGAGGCAAACTACCCATCGGACGCCTACCGGGCGTAGCCGCCGACCACGAGAGAGGCCTCAACCCCGCTCCAAGACGTACGACAGAGGCGGAGATGAAGAACCGCTGGTGAAGAGTGGCGTTGCGAGCGCGACTCTCCGAAGTAGACATTATGACTTTTTTCTTTCGAATATATGAGAGAAGAAAAAAACAAGAAAAAATGTAAACACGTCTCAACTTTCTTCAGCTAACAACTCGTCAAGTGTGGGATCTACCGAAGGCACTTCCTTGTGGTGAAAGTGAAGAAGGAGGCGAGTAGGTGACCACACACCTGCTTATGAAGGTAAGCGGATAGGGGTGTGGTCAGACGAATGTTGGGATGTAAAGGTACATTGTGGAATTTTTTATTCAGTGCTTGTGCATGAAGTGAAGTGCATGCAGAATGATGCTGAGCGGCAGCCATAATGAAATAGAACTGCATTTCCCTCTCAGGGTTGTGTGGGAAGCACTTTATATAGGTTATGTTATATAATGGAAAACAACACCCTCCAGTAAAACGGTTTTACGGCTCAGTGACCACTAAAGTTAAAAAACACAAACAGTAATTTAGTTTCATTCTACTTTATAGGTTTCGGGAGCTTGGGAAAATACAGGTTCATTGGTTTCATAGGGAACTCCCACTAGTCCCCTAATCTCTCTTATGTATTGTGTTGTTCCTTACTTGACATAGGATTGGTCAAGAATGAATACAATCCTACCCTCTTAAAATCCTCACAATAGAAGGGTTTTTATTTCCCGCTGGGAAATGTGGAGACTTGGAGATGCAGAAATTGCATGACAACAAGGTGAAAACAACAGCAGCGGATGTCAGGAGGTCATGGAAACAGGCGTCCCGGGAAGGTGTCACTTACGTCACTCTGAAGCTCAGTCGCCTCCTTGTGATGGATTTGTTGTGGTGTGTCAGGAATCATATGGTAGTGACCTTTACTCTCCTCAAATTTCTTCTTGTACTGGTACTAAGAGGGAATGCCCAGCCAAGTAAAACAGCTCAGTACAACAATGAGGGGAAAATACTCCCCGCCTTGAACTTACTGCCACCCATTACAAAGTACAAAAAGTCTTGTGAAGATTGGAATAAACCAAATATACATAAATATAATTTTATTTTTTATTTTATAGAAGTTGCTATGAAGTTCAAATCTATAATATTTAACATGATGGCAAAACAATCAATTTAAAAGATAAATTAGGAGGCAGAGTTTTGTGTTAAGTCTTCATTAATCAAAATAAAAAGGGAAAATTAGATCTAGTCTAAATCTAGAATGAATGAGAGCTACATGAGAAAAAAAAACAATCCATGAGAAAAAATTATAAAAAAAAGATGATATGGAAGGTATGGATGATGCTAGTAGAGGAAGGTCAAAAGTCAAGGGTGAGAAGGGTAAATGGTCACTACCAGATGATGACACTGAGGAACAATGGATGAGGGCTAGGACACTGTAAGGGATGATCAGGATATCGATGATCGTTAAATCAGCATGTAGTGCGATGAGACTACATGGTGCTGGGAGCAGGGTGTTGATGCCAGCTCCTTTTTTCAAAGCACTACTCTAAGGTGCATTGTAAATGGAGCTGACTAAACATCCCTGGGGGAGATATGGAGGTATGAGGGAGTTAGAAAAACCGATGAAGGCTTACATCGCTGGACAACTTGCTGGTGCTCAGGTTGTGCTGCATGGACAGAGACTCAGCCATGTCCGTCACAGGCTTATGGATCTTCTTCAAGTCACCCTTGTACTTCACCTGTGGGAGATAACCAGGAGAGAAGAGTGAATTTATTACCATTATACTTATGGTGTATTTTCTTATGCACTTTTCAGAATGATTAATTTATTTCAATGTTGGCCTTTTCGTTTATTGTCTTTTTGTAGTGTGAATGGAGTGTGAATGGAGGGACGGAGGGGGAATAATTGGAGTTTGGGATGAGGGATGTATTGGGGCCGGATGTAATTTTGTATAAACATATCGTAGTGAATGACAATGTATATATAAAAAAAAAAAATTAGGTTAATTTGAATTCCAGACAGTCAGTTCTTCAATATCTTGATTACACATAATTCTTATTCCAGACAGTCAGTTCCTCAAGATATTGATTAAACATGCTATGTAATCTGTAATCTGTGTAGAAATCATGTTCAAAGGAAGAATGAAATTGTGACACCCACCTGACTAGCCAGGTCATTGGCATCCTTCAACGTCTTGTAAATCGTACTTTCCTTCATGTCATACTGTGGCCTCTTTCCTTTTTCCTTATCAAACTTCTCCTTGTACTTCAACTGGAAGGGCAGGGTGTACAGTATGTGTATGTTAGGTAAACACACAAACAAAATTACTTTCGAGGGAGGTAGGTAAGTCAAATGCTATCACACACAATTTGGAGAAGAAATATTTAAATGATCACAGAGTTAATACTGGTTCTGTATCATGCTAGCTTCCGCTCAGCGTCATATTGCATATATCTCGCTTCAGCGTATATACACTGAATACATTTCAAAATGTACCTTTACATACCAACATCCGTCTGACCACATCCCCATCTGCTACCTATATAAGCAGGGGTGGGGCCACACACTCATCTCCTTCTCAAATTTCACCACAAGGAAGTGCCTGTTATATACCTCACTTGACGTGAGGTATATAAGTGGCGGACGGAGGATCTTGGTCTGAAGCCCATGATGGTCAAACTAGTGGGCCGCAACCGAGACCTGGTTGAACCCAGGATTCTCTGGACAAGCGGATGCTTCTCTGTCCCGTGCAGGCCCCCATCTTTCACGTGAGTGAGAGTACACCCTAACGAGGAAATGTGGGCATGGATCTTCGTTATCGGGAGATCCATGCTCAAGTCGGCTGCAGCTCGGATGGGAATTGTGCCGGCTCCGCTGTATGTCTGGTAAATCACAGTTGAAAACTGTGTTTGACATTTCTTTTTCTCTTCTCTCTTAAGGATGAGGAGGGTTTCAGACAGCGGCCTGTCTGAAGTGTGGCTTGTTATGTTGTTGTGTACAGTTCAGGTGATAGCTGCTTAGCTTGCGTGCTAGTTGTGGCCTACTGTTGTTAGCCAGTCAGCTGTTAACTGCGGCGCTAGCTCGTTGTGTTCACTAGGCTAGGAAACGTTAGCTTGCTGCTATCAGTCGAGAGCGGCTGTTAGCTTAATGCTACACTGTTGAACGTTACTGTGACTATAACATGCCTTAAACACTCTGACTACGACGTCATCTTTGACAGAGGATGTTAGTCGACCCTACACCCGGGTGCCATGCCAGCGAGGACTTCGTCAACATGGAGAACGGCGGCTGGGTGGCGTAGCGGACATTACCCTCGTCACCAACGCAGGAGATGCTGGGTTTGACTCAGTGTCCCGTTGACCAGTGTTGCAGTCCTCTCGGCCTGCGCTCAGGGTGAAGGTAGGAGTCCTGACCGGACTTTAAACACTTCTTCTTTTCTTCCCTTCTAAATGTTTTGTAATAACGATGTTTCCAAAACATGTGTTGCTGCAATACATTGAGGATACGATGCGTGTTGTGTGTGAATTGTCTTGTCACTGGTATAGCTTCTCTCTCCATAGAAAATCGGCGTTGCTTTTTACATGTGTAAAAATGAACTGGTTGGTTGTGATGAGAACATGTGTGTTCATGTAACGTTTATAAACGTGGGTGAACTCACAACTAAGAGGGTTAGTTAACACTTTGAGTGCCACAAGGTGGCGCCAGAGGTAGCGCTTCAATGCCACCATCGGCGCCAATGTTACGCTTAATATCGCCTAATCTATGTTTTAAATTATGGCTATGTGTCTAATCTGCCCGTCGCTTATCAAAGAATCCTTTTCCAGTCAGTGCTGTCAAGGCAGATTGGTTTTTTATCGCTTCATTTCCGTTTGAGAGCATTTTGAAAAGCACCCGTTTTGAGGTAAAAACAGTTCAATCTAGACCAGGGGTCTCAAACTCAATTTACCTGGGGGCCGCTGGAGGTAGAGTCTGGGTGAGGCTGGGCCGCATCAAATATTCCACAAAAAAAGGGTTTAAAGTATTCCAAAAAAAAGTACAACTGATCCAATCTTCTCAATCTTTAGCAATGACATTTATTCTATCAAAAAGATGTTTAATCAAATCACCAGCCAGTATTTCAGTTATTCTGGTTGCTGTGCGATCTGAGGGGGATTTGCTTTTGTTTGCCTTCAAACATGGTCTCCATCACTTCAGTCATACATTATTTTATTATGTATGCATCAGAGAGAGAGAATGGCTTCTTGCCACTGAGTGAGGACTAGGTTGCTTTTTCTCATTGTGACATAGATTTAACAATAATTCTGCTTGCAGCTTGATATGATGATTTCATTCCATTTATTTTTGTGGTTCTTAGCACTGAATTTTGAGGAAAGGTTGCATTAAAATTAGAGTTGTTCCGATACCAGTGCAGTGCGGCTCAATACACACAATTGTTGGGGGGATGCAGACCAGAGAAGTACTTTCGTCTTGTTTACATCAGGGTCCCCCATTTTCAATTCATCAGGACATCCGTTTAGTTTGCATGCTTGCTGCTGTAAAATGTCTATAAATATCTATCTATCTATGAAAAGGCATATGAATTGAAGACCACACTATGAATTGAAAATGGGGGACCCTGATGTAAACAAGACGAAAGTCTTTCTCTGGTCTGCATCCCCTTAACAATTGTGTGTATTGAGCCGTACTGTATTGTACCCATTCTGCAATCTGTTAAATAAAGTTTTCATTCATTCACCAGTATCGGAAATTCTAGCCTCCGATCGCATGACGTCATTTATCTCCTGCGGAGAGTGATGATTATAAAATCAACGTGTTTTAAAGTGTGATGCTGTTTGTCATTTTAGCAGCAGATACACTTTCTTAAATTCCATTGTCCCCGACAGAGCGTGTGACGGGGAGCTCAGACGGGATGTGTTTTGCTTGCTGGTGACGTGTTATTATACTGTAGCATTAACAGCTGAAAAGCTAGCTAGTTGGAACAACATCCCCTTTAACGTTACATCAAATCAGATGATGGCCTGTCCTTTCTCCAGGACCTGACACTATCAAAAATAATGCACCCACGGTGAATCGTATTTAAGTCAAGTAGCTACTACCTAGCGTTAGCTGACTAACGTTATCAAATGGCAATGCGGGGAAGACGAGCTAGGTCAGCTAGCTTAGCTTGCTAACGGTACCTTGGCTAAAGTTGGTGCTATTCATGATCCAGCAATAATGGCTGCAGACCTGCAAGCAAAGTACAGTAAGTTCCAAGTGCCAAAGGATAAGAGTCTGAGGCGGAGTCTCAAAAGAGAATGTTGAATATTTATTTTGCTTTGAAAATCACAACATGATAACGTTACTACTAGCCAGAGCCTCTGCGACTTGGGTGTAGCGAGTGCAACACCGTCTAACGTCCGTGCGGATCATTGGATCTGCAGTGCCGCAGCCCCATAATCGTCCAACTCTCGCGCAACGACTCGGCAAACAGTTGCGTGCGGGCCGCATTAACACTACACTTTGATGTCAGGTAGGGGGCCGCAAAATATCATCCCGCGGGCCGCAAATGGCCCGCGGGCCGCGAGTTTGAGACCCCTGATCTAGACCATTCTATGATAATCGTCTTTTACTGGAATATTCCAGAACGTTGATATTTGTTCGCCTATTTATGAATTGTTTTCAAATAAACGCTAGATGATCAATATTATACGTGCACGCAAGCACATTCGAGCCGCGCACGGATAATCGCCGTGTTCATTTCCTCTTGGACTTTTACAGTGAAACAGAAAGAGCCCATTTCACAAAACAGCCTATATCTTCATCAAAATTAGTCTGATTATCCTAACACTGATAACATAGATTCCTTACCTGACATCAGATGGTATCCAACTGGTATATTCCAATTCCTGATCACCATTAGAAAAAATCGATAAGTGTATGGATCCAACGTGTGTACAGTCCAGTACATGATTCCGCGGGTCTGAGAGGCTCCAGAATGAACTGTGATAACCCCGGCTGCATCAGTGGACTGGAAAATGTGGAGTACAGGATTTTTTTCCCCATCCATTTTCATTGAGTCCATTCCAAAATCCCTTATGTCATCTGGGAGACGATAGGGGGCGTTTTTTTCCACATCTGATCGCCGGCGGCGCTCGGGTATACTAGGGTAGGCTCGCGTGATGCAATATGATTTCAGATCGATAAAAAAAAAAAATTATAATTCAGAGAAATCTCGTGAGTGGCTTTCAACATAACTATCGGAAACCCGAGATATCTCGTGAGTGGCAGTGAAAGTGTTAACCTGTGAAGCTATGCTTAGTGACATGTGATTGAGGAATGAATCTTTTTCTCAGCCTGTGATGACAATGAACAGCATGTTCACATATTAACAGGAGTACCTGTTCAACATGGTCGTATAAAGGGTAAGGTAGGAGGGGTGACCCCCCCGGTTTCCCTGGGGCTTCCCCCCCTCCTCTCAGACATGTTTGTTTACAATATATTGTGTCACTGTGTTTGTGGGGATACGATGTAACCTTCAGCTTAAGCTGCTGGGGTTGTGCTTCCGCTTGAGAAACTATTCTTTTCCTAAAGAAAAGGTTGTTTGGTCACTTATCATGTGTGCTTAGCAAGGCCTGTGGCCAATACGTAATCAAGGACTTATGAAAAACGGCATTCCTCTGTAGTAAGAGTGTACTTTTGCCATTTTTTGTTGTGATGAAGGGTTGTGTGTGTCGTTGTGATCTACAACTGGGTTAGGTTTGGCCCACAGAAGCACATGTGTAAGTCTGGACCGGGGCTCTTAACACTTTGGTCGCCAGGCTTATATTCTTAATAAACCATCCCACGCCAGCTCTATTTCGTCTATGGAGAAGTTCCCCTTCTTTGCAGGGCTATAACTTTTTAAATTGTATTGCTAAATTGACATTACTATGGCCCATTCAACATCAAGTATCTATTGTTCAGGGTGTAGCAACGTTATACTTTTTCATTCACATATTCATACTAAAATACGGTCTAAAGTATAAGTATGTTTTTATCGTTTTCTGCAGCTTTCTCCAGAACGTGATTTATAGCCCTAAATGCATTATATTGATGATTGTATACAGTTTGATAGCAATCGGCGCGAGATAAAAAAATTCAAATGGACGTGCTTCTAGAAGTTACTACTTATCATCTTATGTTGACCGGATGGGGGGGGGGGTCGTTTATAATTCCGTGGCCAACGTTAGATGATTCATCTAGTGTGGGTGATATGATCATCAGAGCAGTTTATATCGAACACGTTAAAAAATAACGCTGAAACTAACCGTAGCTTCCTCGGGCCGTTGGGTGATGAGAGTGGAGCAGAAATATTCCTATTATGGAATGTAGAAATATGCGATCCATCTCCAGGTTGTATAATAGTATATACGTCCAAATCATGTTGTTTATCGAGTTATTGGTAACGGATCACTATCCATTGTGTCGCGCTCGAGTCCTGGGACTATTATCGAGTGATCGGACCGAATTGGAATGAGCACCAGCTTCCATTTCCTGTTTCCGGTTTGAGCGATCCGCCGATCGGCCACCAGATGGCGCTCTTGAACCGTTGGAGAGTTGAGAGGGGATCAACAGTAGATCTCAAGTCTCCGGGGGAGAAATATGATTGCGATCACAGATTTTTGAAATATTGATATCAAAGACGTGGTACGGCGTCTTTGGCAGAATGAGCATGGCGGGGAATGACGTAGTAAGGCGTTTTTGGCGACCATAGTGTTAAAGGGGCCCTCTCTGTTCTGTGTTTTTTCCTTAGTAAAACTCAGATAGCAGGTTAGCACATGAGCTATGTGAAGCTGTTAGATGCTTCATGTAGCATGCTATGACTGGGTCAGGGTCATGCTCTACTTTGTCATTACATCGTATCAGGGGTGAGGGGTCGTAAAGGGGTGAACTGGTAATCCTTTCCTCCCCTTTTCTGATTGGTCAGGGGTTAAAACCCCCTGTCCTTCAGGGTTCCTGTCACGTTGCTGTTCGGCACGTTACAGGGTGGGGGGGGGGAGTTTCCTGGTCCCACTCCCTGAAAAATTGGGCGTGTGCACCGCGGAAATTCCCCCGCCATAGAGTACGTCACTGAGCGCGTCTCTATTGGTAAGACTTCCGTGAGTTGTTCAGGTTCCATGTTATGGATCTGTTTCAGGGAGTTGTCAGAGCTCCTCCTCACGAAGCCCCTCCTCAGGGAGAAGTGCCTTCTGTGAGTTCGGACTCTCCTTCCCAGTGAGGGAGCCTCCTCAGAGTTTCAGAGCCTCCTCCTCAGATTGTCAAGGTGAGTAGAACTTCAAAAAGGAGTTCTGCTCTATTGTGTGTGTATTCGATTCAATTCGATTATTGAGTGTGTATTGGTTCAGTGCCTCCTCCTCGGAGAGCCCTAACTCAAGTGTTACATAGCTCAATGTTGCAATATTTCTTTTCAATCTATACAGCTCGCGTGGGAAGTCTCTCTGGGGATTCCCGTCTCCTCCCTGTGGCGAGGGTGGCGGGATGTAAAAATGAAAAGAAATTTACCCTCAGCCGCGTCACGTGGGATTCATGTCAGTCTGTGTTTCTTTCTTTTTTAATAAAAAGAGGAAAGAACATGAAGCACGACGGCTCCTTGTCGTTCTCCCAGGCGACTTGGAGGAACAATGTCTGGTGTCTTGTTAGACTATCCATTAATGTGTTTGGGTCTCGACGTGTACATAGTGCTGGCTCGGGGTGTTTCTGATAAAAATCACGCATGAGGCTGGTACGCCTTGGTTGCTCGTTATTAAAACAGCGTTTTTATAGGGCAACTGGGATGGAGGTTTTCTCTTCCGAGCGCCTGTTACTAGGTCTCGACGAATTCTCGTTCATATCTGGGGGATGTTAACGGAATAGATCAAAACATAGGTAGAGGGGTCTCACGCCCTTGGGGTGGGCCACTGAGCGCGGTACGAATGGGACCGTCTGGGTGGCGCCCTCTTTTCATGTTTTAGATTGACACGCGTACCTACCCCCTCTCTTGGAGTGGGGATGTCGGCGTGATTAGGGCACAGGACTGGTCTGGTCACGCTGGTCCAGGTCAGTTAACCCGTTGTCCGCCGGGGACGCAGATCTGCTGTTCTGGTACCCTGAGGGACTTGTGCTTTTTTCGGGGGGAAAAATGCCGGGTCGGCCCGGGTGTCACAGGGTTGGGCGTTATGGAGACCATGTTTGGATTGGGTACATGTTGTACCCTGTGCTGTCATGGGGGCTGGTTCTCCTTTTCCTTTCGCCCCTCTCTTCTCCCGCTTACGCATAGCGAAGAGGGGGCTGTTGGGGTGGTCTTATGGACCTCCTCTGGCATCCCTGTGTGCTTCCCGGGCCGCCGGGCCCTGTCCGAAGTTGTGTTTCGTCGACCCGTAGGCCTGGAATAACCCCTTTTTGAAAACTGAAACACTTGTACTGCGGTATAGCCAGTGTATACCCGCAGGTGTGTTTTGGAGTTTTTTCTTGAGGGGTTATAGCAGGGGTCAGGAACCTTTTTGACTGGGAGAGCCATAAAAGCCAAATATTTCTAAATATATTTCATTGAGAGCCATATAGTATTTTTAACGTATAATAAATTAAATATGTCTTACTTTTAATGCGACTTCTGGTGCTGCATGGTTTTGCTGATGGCCTTGTAATCTGGTTCATACGTGCTGAGGTTGAGCTTCATGCAGGCGTTGAGGCTTCCATCAGTTAAACGTGAGCGTAGGTTGGTCTTAATGTTCCTCATATGCGAGAATGACTGCCCATATGCATATGTAGAGCCAAACATGGTCAATACGGCAATACTCACGCTGCATTGTGTGGTATGTCACAGGAAGCTCGTTCCAAGTTTTAAGAATCAGCTGGTCTTCAGGTTGAAGATTTTTAATTTCTGTCCACTTGTGTTCCCTCGCCAGCTCTGCTCGCTATATCTTCAGCTACAGATACTATTAGCTGTATCTTCAAAACTAATTTCTGTTTACTTTAAAATGACACAGTATTATTAAGAAATATCACAAGTATTAAAAAAAAAAAAAAAAAAAACGTTTTTTTTTTTTTTCTCAAAAATGTCTGGGAGCCATATGCTGTCACCAGAAGAGCCATATATGGCTCGCGAGCCATAGGTTCCCGACCCCTGGGTTATAGGAACAACCACCGCATGTGGTACCAAGAGGGTGGTTGATTCCCTGGTGTGTTGGAGCAGAGTCAACTCCCGGGTTACCCGGTTGAGTGTGCCCCTGCACGTTCATGACGTCTGCCAATCGTGGCAGCCTTCTCTGCCTCGGCCCCTCTGGGTCTGGGTTTTTTGGTGGAGGCTTTTGTCATGATGCGCAACAATGCCAGCATACGCCCCTTCCGCCGGGGGTGCTGTTTTCAGTTGACCCCTTTTTGGCACCTGTCTTGTCCACAGTGCTCCAGGCTCGGGTCAAATGCCTGCTGCCTGGATTGAGAGACCGACCCCTTCTGGTGGTCGTCTCCCCGGTGCGCTGCCTGCTCCCGCTGTAGTGTAGCCTCTTGAGTGCTTCGAGTTACAGCCATGCTGACTGCCTGAGTGTGCCAGGGTCAGTGTGCCAGGCGGCATGCTAGTGGGGGGAAGGGCCTGCTCTTGGAGGGGCCCTGTCCGAATACGCTGGCGATGTGGGGGGCGGTGTCACTAGTGACCGCCTGGTGAGGTCTTGATGCTGTGGCGTCGTTGACCTCTCCGGGCCCCCTTTTTCCGGGAGATCCAGTCCCTTCAGTGGGTCTGGGTCTTCCTTCGCGCTCCGCTGCTACGGCCTTGCCACGGGGTTGAGTTTGCTCTTGACCCCGTGATTTTGGGGGCAGTAACGAGGTTTGTTCCTTCCGTTCGTTCCCTGGTGGCATGCGGGTTGTGCGTGTGCGTAGTCGTGGGGTCAAGCCACGGTCTGCTCACCCTGTGCGTTGAGTTGCTCGAGTTTCTCTTCGCACGGTCAGATCCGTCTCCCTCCCGTCCTCCAATAGGGAGGGTATCCTCCATTAGGGAGGGTCGGGGGGCTCGGTCCTCTCCGGTCTGATGGTTGTGGGGGGCCTCAGCGGGGTACATTTGTCGAGCTTTTAGCTCCCGCTCAGCTCCTGTTATGCAATATGACGCTGAGCGGAAGCTAGCATGATACAGAACGTAAGGTTATGAATATAACCAAGTTCTGTGAATGCTAGTGACGCTCAGCGTCTAGACACCACTGCGGCCCTTGATCTTTCATTGTGGTGAAATTTTTTGGGAAGGAGATGAGTGTGTGGCCCCACCCCTGCTTATATAGGTAGCAGATGGGGGTGTGGTCAGACGGATGTTGGTATGTAAAGGTACATTTTGAAATTTATTCAGTGTATATATACGCTGAAGCGAGATATATGCAATATGACGCTGAGCGTCACTAGCATTCACAGAACTTGGTTATATTCATAACCTTACGTTAAAAAGGGTTGAGTATCTCATCTCATACATTTCTTTGGTTAAGATGGGTTGTACTGTGTATATTAAAACATAATAAAATAACTTTTCATCCCTTGTTATATACAGTAGGAAGACCAAGTGTTGACCAAATCTGTATATTTTAGTCAATTATCATAGACATAGAGATGGAGGTAGAGACAGACAGGAAGTAGCAGCCCATCTGTCCCAGTGGGTTTCTGGGCATTGGCCTCCTTACATTACTAGTCAGGGCGCTCGCTTTCTTATTTTGTCGCATCTGCAGGGTGTCATACGAGGCAGCTCCATGGATAGCGGGCACCTACAAAGCGCAGTGAGATGGAAGGATGAGAACATATAACAGAGCAGTATGGATGGGAGGTTAGCGATGGACTAAGTGGGTGGGGTGGTTAGGGATGGAAAGAAATGTGTACAGTATGATAATGGGTGTAGTACATTAAAGGGATATTTCACTTTAGTAGAACTTGTCAAAATTCAGCAGAGGTAAATGACTCCAACATCCCTGGGATGTTACATGTAAGCTAGCGACCACTGCTGTACATGTATTAAATCAATCTGCGCAGCCCACGTATACGTGTTTGCTCGACAACCGTTGAACGCCAATCATATATACGTGATTTAGTCCGTTTTCCGATTTTAATATTCTATTCAGTGTCACGGACCTATATGTTAGCGTTAAAAGGCATACTGGGACCGCGAGGGTGCAGTACCGGCCAGATCCTGCTAGGTGGCAGTATCGAGAGTGCAGTAAACCCTGTTCCAGACTGTGTGTTACATCTAAACCCCTCTGAGCGCAGAATTTAGATGGAGCCAAGTAAATCGCTTCATCCAACCACTTCGAAACGCATCTAGCACACTCGATCCATAAGTTTTGCCAAATTATGTCCGGGACCAGATGGACATCAATACTGGAAATTGCGATCAGGCAATTGGAATATTATTTTTGGAATAACCCCGATCAAAGGTAAGGACTATCTGACGTCAATTCCACCTTGATCCTACAATGTTTTCATATCGATCCAGCTGATCAGCGTGTGTGGTGTTCAAAATGAATGGCGTTACTGGCGAACAAAGCATTAAACCCCCCCCCCCCCCCCTCCTTTCATGCATTCATGATGAAACATAATACCTATTATATACATTTGATTTGGAAATAGTAGCGTGTCCAGGGATGAAATAAGGGATAATGGTAAGGGTAATGGCTGCCAGTGAATGAGCTAATTAGCTAATGTTGCCATTTTCTAATTATCAGTAAAGGAACTATTTGTCATTTGAGATATAGTTTATCACAGAATGTTCAGGATCTTTCTTCCAGCAAGGCAGTCCGTAACCAGGGGTAACCACTCCCCAAACATTTCATGCCAGGCAAAAATACATAGCACACTCAAACTTACAACAAATCTATTGGGTCTGCTTTTATTTTTCAAAGGTAATAAATCTGTAAAGACACATCAAATGCCAAAACAAACACATTTTGTTTTATTGTGCACAGCAGTAGTTTGTTTAATAATGAATTAATAATAGATTCATTACAAATTATATAGCGCTTTTCTAGAGACACTCAAAGCGCTCCCCACAATGTAGGGTGGAAATAGCGTCCTTCACCACCACTGGTAGCACCCAACCTTGGGCTACGCAGGCTCAGTGACTGCCATACACTGGCACCAGGCACACATCACACTACACAATGGCGGAACGGCTCAGGAGACAGGGATTGATATCAGCCAATTAAGGGGAAGGGATGATTAGGTGGCCTTGATGTCAGAGACCTGATTGGGAATTTGGCCACGAACGTCGGGGAACCCCCTACTCTTGCATCCTGGGTTCTTTAACGACCGAGATTCAGTCAGGATCTCGGTTTAGCGTCTCATCCGAAGGACGGGTGTTTATACTTCAGAAGTACAATATTTAGACTAGGTCCCCAAAATGAATGGAAGTGAATGAGGAGCTTGACACCCTGGGTGGAATGGTGATGTTGAACAGCAGTGGTCGCTAGCATACTTTTATAGAGGTAAGACTGTTGAAACTTGGATAGTTCAACTAAAATGAAATATCCCTTTAGCATGGAAAACTACAGTTCACAGGCTAACAATGATAAAGTAAAACATGGACTCACAATGACAAAGTAAGTCAGTAATGCAGGATGGCAGGGGAAGCATTATGGAAGAGCTGCTAGATCTGCAATTAGTGCTATGGGCTTGTTGTGGAGCAGCTACTACAGCAATATTAGGGCACGAACATGAGCTCTAGAAATCTAATCTGAGAAGGAAAAATCTCACTCTTTGCTTGTCATCTCAGCTGTGAAATAGATATGGGTAAAATTCTCTACAAATACAAGATAAATGTTCATTGGGAATGGTACAAATACAGTGCAACATGAGGAAAGCAGCAGAATAGACGTTGGGAATAAGGTATGGTCATACAACAGATGGAGGACATGGTTGAAGGTACCTGGCTGTTCAGCTTTGACACCCTGGTGGCCAGATCAATGTCTGGCCGGAAGGCCAGAGAGCCTCCACGCTGAGCTTCCTCGCGGGCCTTATCACGGTAGCCAACCTGACAGAGACAACACAAATCAAACAGTAGCGGGCCGCAGAGTTTCAGCACATATTCCATTGAAGTCTGTCATTGTAAATTAGGGCGACTAAACGCTGACAACTCTGACTAAAGGCCACTCTTAGATGAAGTGAAGAAAGAAAGAAAATTGGACCATTCCATTACCACTTTTACTAAAGGTTGGGAAACCAAACTTGAAGCTCCAGAGAGAGAGAGAGAGAGAGAGAGAGAGAGAGAGAGAGAGAGAGAGAGAGAGAGAGAGAGAGAGAGAGAGAGAGAGAGAGAGAGAGAGAGAGAGAGAGAGAGAGAGAGAGAGAGAGAGAGAGAGAGAGAGAGAGAGAGAGAGAGAGAGAGAGAGAGAGAGAGAGAATATAGTTACATCGCTGATGAGCTTGGCAGCCTGAGTGGCCTTCCTGATGTCTGGGCGGTCGGCTACAGAGGTGTAGTGCAGGCCGGCCTTGGCTTCCTTCTTGTAGGCGAACTAGAGGAAGGAGGAAAGACAGAATAGAGAGCAACGAAAGACAAATTCAATGCGAAGGAAATCATCAGATATACACAAAATGACGCAGAACATGAGAATTCAATGGAACTTTTATGTAATTATATGCAGTATTCCAGAAGACACCATTTCCTGTATGCTGGATAAGCTTGAAAACAACAAAAACAATTGAGTACCTCAGATAAAGAAGACGCATACATCCCAATACCAAATAGGATGGGTGCTGGATAAAAAAGAATACCTGGCAAAGTTGAACAGAGAACTCTGCACACCAAATAGTTCCTGTTTGAAGGACCTTTCCTCAGACAGTCTGAAGAAGAGCCTTGTGCTCGAAACGTCACAGCAGAAAATACAAGTCCTACGGGAGCTATTTGGTGTTCAGATCTCTCTTCACTTTTACCTCAGAGGAAGAACCATATAACTCTTATGTTTTCAAACGTTTATCTATGTGGTAACTTACAAGTGTTGTGTAAAGGTTGAGTATTTTCTTGTGATATATCACATACACACTTTGTATTGACTTTACAACTGCAAATACATGGGCAATCCAAAACATTTCAGTGCAGGGGTTACATTTTAGCCAGAACTATGGGAATGATTTAAGCTGCTGTGCTTCTTGACCGCCTGATCCATAGTATGTTGAACCTCAGGTTGGAATATTGAAATTACTTACGCTGCTCTGCTTCTTGGCTACATCCATGGCGTGCTGAACATCAGGTGGAACAATCATCTGGTTGTACTTGGACTTGCCCTTCTCCTTCTCAAACTTCGCTTTATACAGTTTCTGTGGTGGGGAAAGGTGGTCAAGATTGAAGACTGAACACAAGAATGTCAAGAGAATATGAGGTTTGTTCATTTGTTGTGTTCCAGACATGCCAGAAAGCCGGAAATGCAATGGAGTCAGGATTACAGGTAGGAAGCTCTCAACTCTTGTTTTCTTTAGATAAAATCTTTAGAATACACTTTTGAGCTGTGTGGTAATTCAATTCACATAGTTTCTCCACATATATTATTTGTGCTCAGAAACCACCCACTCAAACATCTGCCTCTTACGTCACTCTTAACTCTTAACACATCATTCAAAGTAATGTAAAGTAGATGACAGTAAAGTGATGGTACCTGACTGACGAGCTTGTTGACCTCCTTGCTGTGGACAGTGTCACGGGTCTGGGGCAGAGTGGTAAAAGAGCCAGACTGCATGTTCTTCTTACTGGCCTCCTTGTATTTGCTCTGAGGAGGAAGACCAACAACATTTATCAAAAATACAGTCATCACAACAATTCAACAAGTTGGAAATATCTTCCTCAATAGAGCTCTCACGCGTGTTGTACCTTTTCTGCCCAAATAAGGGAAACGGGAAAATGAATGGGTTATTAAACTAGCTTTGTCTGCGGTTCACGCAGGCTCTTTATCTTGAACGCTTAACATTTTTAAGCAGCAGTTTAAAAAACTGAAAACTCGCTAGCCAAATCTAGCTTAGCATTGCTAGCTACCTTTCATCTTCACCATAGGTGGAGAAAAAGAAGTTACCAGGGCTTTATGTTTTGTACTTTGTTTCTCCAAAATGACAACAACATTTGATAGGTCTAGAAGATCACTAATATAGTGGCCATGTTCTAAAAGAGAAAAGGAGAGAGAGATACAGACAGAGAGATCTACTCAGATGGTAAGTAGCATTACTGATCTCTGTTAAAGATGCTTTTCAATTTCATGTTGTTTTAATCTAAACACTCTGTGTGTAGAGCCTACGTATAGAAGAACTAGTTTGGAAATGTCCCTCAATCCACAACTATTAGTATAGGATTCATCAATGTTTTAAAAAATTACCCATGTCAATTATGAGTTCTGCCAGAGTTCTTAATTATCCACAAATAACATTGAACTGTGTGACCAAAAATCGGATTCAGACCCTGGTGAGCCCTATTTTCAGGAATGATTCACAGAACTGGTAAATGTAGCCTCATATGAATACATGTCATTTAACTCAATGGACAGTCTTGGATCAGATGTGCTATGTGGAGAAATGGGGAGAATATCTAAGATACACAGATAATGTGAAAATATCATGTACTTGTTCCTTGATAACAAAGCCTTGTCATAGAAAATATTGTGTGATGTGTCCAAATACAAATAAGATCATATAGTATGATTATGGTGCAAACTGAAAGATATGACTGGTTTTCGTTATGATTATAACAGGATAAGTACGTATACATAAATACTTATATTAATGGCTTTTCCTAAACTGGTTAGTTGTTAAAGTAGAACCACAGTGTGTCTTCCCCTGACTTGGGGCTGATGGGGGCAGGGAAGGAGACCATCTCAGCTAAGACGTATCAATACGACAAGGTTAGAGCCCTGTTATTTAGATCAGGGGTGAGCGACGGCGAGATAGTGGGGTGGGTCGCGTAGCAACGCACATTGGAAGACAGAGAGAGATAGTTAGACAGAGCTCCAAGGGCATAGCCAAATTATTTGAGAGATAACAACCACAAGGCCGCATCTCAGACAGAGAGGAGAGAGAATGAGCCAGATAGATAGATATTTTCTAGATTTTCTTAGACTTTTAAAGACTTTGTTTTTCCTCCTTCATTTCATTCTGTATTAGACCTCAGAATGTTAGTTTTATTGTAAATAAACATCCTTTTTTATATAAACAGTCTGACTTCGGCGTACAATTGTTCAAAATGCACCGGGGAAGAGATAGGGGTGTCTCAGCCAGTAAGCCGTGGGAGGACGGAATTCCACCATGAACGATTGCCTTAATGAAACCAACAACACAACGCAGAGGACAGAGATGGCACGGACAGAGGCTGATAATGATCGAGGACAAGGCTGAAACACCGTAATCTTACACAACTCATACGCGAATTTATGTATTTTTATTATTAATGCATGGCTCTTACCTCGGAAGCGAGAGTGCGCACAGACTTGGCGTGGAGGATCTGGGGAGTGTCGCTAACAGGCACATAGTGGCCCTTTCCCTTCTCATACTTCAATCTGTACTTCACCTGGAGGACAGAATAGTACGGATTAGTACAGAATGCTTAGCAGAAAGTTCAGTAGTATATACTGTAGTCCCATAGCAGGTGATCTTCAGCTGAGAAGGTCACTGGGAGGTGTCATTAATTTAAAGCTACTACAAGGAGAATTTTCAACAATAATATATATCATATCATATAGGCTACCATTGTCAGATTAGTTGTGATGCCTTGATATAATTACAGTAAACAAATGGACCATTGCAAAAAGGATCAGTAGCCTGATTCCCATGATAAGACCACGTTTCCCATAAACTCTGTTGCTTGCTGTTGCAAAGGAGATTTTGTTGTTCCCACTCCTGGCACTTGGGATTTGTTTTCAAGAAGTTACAAGAGGGTAAACAAGCCGTTCTAATCATTCTAACCAAAATAGAGGTTCACAAGGGACTTGTTTCATTCTCATCTGTCTCATCATTCTGCAGTAATACTACCAACGTATGGACATTGAATTTACAATGATATATTGATTTTGAAATCTAACTAGTAGTGCTTTTAACCTAATTTCATTACACAGTTATCCATAGGAGAGCCTGAGGTAATGATTACTAAACTAGGCTGTGAGTTTAGAGGTGGTTTTAATGGGAAGGGAGAGGAACTTACATCACTGGCCATCTTAGAATTCTTCATAGCCAAGAGGGTTAACTTGTCATCCACTACAGGGATCACACAGCCCTTCATCGACTCCTTGTCATACTTGTACTCAATCTGAAGAGACAAAGCAATAGGACGCATTTTAGACCAACAGAGACAACTATTCCATTATGAAAATAATCATTAAAAAACCTGCCATTGAAATATACAGGCAGGTGATCAACTCACATCGCTCTGCTGGATGGTGTTCCTGGTGGCATGGACAAAGTCAGGTCTGTCCAGGGGCCAGATATACTTGGTCTTGTTGGCTTCGTACTTCCTCCTATAGTCAAGCTGGAAATGGGAGGAATCGAGATGGTTGTGGACAGTTAGATGCTGTGTAGACATAGCAATGGTGAGTTCCTTTTCAGAGTTGTTTGAGGGCTGTCTTCCACTAAAGAAGGTATTAGCCGACTAAAAGTCATAGACGTTAATAGAATAGTTTGTTTAATCAACAATTAGTGGTGGAAAGTAGCCGAAGCTCAATAACTTACTCAGTCAAAAGAGACCTGGTTAATACAGTTTATTAACTTAAAAGACTATCAATACAAAAATAGTCAGAGTTGGCTGGATGACTCTCGGCGAGGTGACTAGCTAGGACACCCGGAATGAGAGAACCCCCACTGAATGAGGAACATCTTTACAAAATGGGAGAGGGTGGGGGTCAGATAGCTTTCTTTCATCTCAGAAACATAGCGAAAGTACAACCATTCATAAGTCAAAATGATGCAGAGAAGCTAATTCATGGTCTAGCCGACTAGACTACTGCAATGCACTATTCACTGGTCTCCCCAAGAAAACTACTGAAAGACTCCAGCTCATTCAAAACTCTGCAGCTAGACTACTAACCAAAACCAAAAGGAGGGAGGGAACACATTAGTCCTGTTTTAGCTACTCTACACTGGCTTCCTGTAACTTTTAGAATTGATTTTAAGGTGCTTCTCCTCACATACAAAGCTCTAAATGAACAAGGACCCAGCTACATTGCTGACTCTTTAATAAACTACACACCCGCCAGAACACTGCGATCATCAGATGCAGGTCTATTAGAGGTCACCAGAAAGAGTCATAAGAAGATCGGTGATGCAGCCTTTGTAAACTATGCCCCAAAACTGTGGAACACATTACCCAACAATATTAGGGAAGCCAATACGTTAGACATTTTGAAAAGGCAGCTTAAAACCTCTTAAAATCTCTTTACCAAAGCATTGGACTGACTTTACACTATTATACTGCACTATTTCTCTGTGATTGACATTGCACTATTTTATATTGCATTATTTCTCTATGTTTTATTCCCCATGTTCTTATTCTCTTTTATTTTATATATCCGAGGCTGGACATCCATACTAGTCAATTACTGTTTTCCCACAGATAGGTGGGAAGTTTTGGGACCGTGAGCAGGAAATGTGAAAGGCTTTACAGACCAGTGTTGGTGTCTTTATTATTTATTATAATTTTTATTCCCTCTGTTTTATTCTCTTATTACTTCATTTTATTATTCATAATTTTACTGTCTATTCTATTCTACTATTTTATTGCACTGCACCCAGGACCCTGGGCCCTCATGCATCAACGTGGACGTAGAACTTGACCTACTTCCACACGTAAGCACGGAATGTAGAACTAGCGTACGCACAGGGAAGTCGGCATTCATCACACGTGCGTACGCAGGCTCTATGCCCTGCCGTGTTGATGAATACCACTTTGTTCTACCGTCAATGCTCGTGCATGATTATCCATATATGGTCATGAAAATGAGGAAACACCCCCCATGGGATGTGAAATAATGGACCGACCCGAGCGGGACTCCGAGAAACTCCACGGAGAATTCACTGCTGTCGAACCAAGAAGACACTATCGCGTATTATGATTTATGGGATAAATAAAAGGCGGACTTGTAAACGGTGATGTCAGATATCAACGGCTCCCTAAGACCATTGCTGCAATTCTGCCTGGACAGCTCAAAATACTAATAAAGACCGTTCGTTGACCACTGTTTGGCGTTGGTTGTGTGTCATTATAACCGTGCTGTAATATGAATGCCTTTATTAGTTGTGTTCGATTGGCTATATGATTTTTAGAGGCATCTATTTTGTTGTCGGCTAATAAAGACCGCGCTGGAATTTTCCCGTGTTGTTTGATTAATACCCACGGATTAAAGTTCTCCTCAATTCTATTCCAAATCGCGATGGATCTCCCGTCAATTTTCTACCTGCTGCATATGATTTCTAGAGGCATACTACAATCTATTTTGATGTCAGTATTGGGTAGCCATATAAACAATATAATACGAGAGCATATACAAGAACAATGAATCTCACTGCATGTATGATGTATCCTGCCTTTCAATACATGAACTTGAATTCCATCATGTTTGTGTGCGGGACTCAAGGCTGCTGTCACAATGGGTGGTACCAGTACAGTAATAATAACAGTCCACACAATATCACGATCCATGCCACATAGCCTATGTTCCATTAGGACATGATCTGTGACGACAAATGTTCTAGAATGTTTGATTAAGATATTGTTGGGGAAAATGTGTATGAGGTGGACTAGTTTAATATAGGTCAACTAGCAGTGCTGAAAGACGGTCTGGCTGACGTTCTTAAAACAATTTGGAACAGATGGACATTTCAGTACGGCATGTTGTGTGCTGGTAATCTCGTACATTGTATGCTTTCATATCTTGTTATTTTCTCTCTTTCACACAGGCACAGCACACACACACAGACACACGGACACACACGTACACAGACACACACAGTCGCACAGACATACACACCGACACACACACACACACACACATTCCCTGTGACACAATACACACATACAATACACATACGTCTGTACGCAGACGCACGCACACACAGACACACACACACATACACACACACACACACACACACACACACACACATCTCACTCTCTACATCATATCGTGTGTGGACATCATATCTTGTTTATCTCTCTTCATGTTCTCTCTCCGATGTTAAATCTACGTATCATCTTAATGTACGTCATGTCAGATCTGACATGATATGATACGTCATCATATCTGTCATGGGGGGGCAGGACTGAGAGGGGATTTAGGGACAGGCAAAGGGATCCAGGACAGAGTTTTTTTGTTCAAGCTGTGGTGATCCTCTTTGACCCATAGCTCTTGCTGTTAAAGAACTTCTTTTCTTAAATAAATTACCTATTTGTTACAATTGGAAATATCGTCTCCTGCTGTGTTAAACAACCTTTCCACAACATTTGGTGACCCTTGACCTGTAGACCGCCCTGCCGGGCCCCCTCACACGGCCAGCTCCGGACCTCTCCCGTAGAAGTTCTGCCGGTTGTCGACAAAAAGGTAAGCGTTGGGCTTGTTATTATAAATATCCGTCAGAGTTTCTGCGGGAGGGAAAAGTTGAGCTGACTGTGTTGACGAGGTCTGGATGGACGGCTAAAACGAACACTGGTGAGGTGTTTTACACTGGGGCGATTCCTCTTTTAACAGTGGCGGCCACTAATCAATTTTAATTGCATGTTTTCGACCTCTGGTCAAATTTTTCTCCATCTCCCTTTTTCCTGAGTTCTTTACGACACTCTCCACACACTTTCAAAACAAAAACTGCTGAAGATAGCTCATTCTGGGCGGAAAGCCAGCTCCCAGGTCTGGGCGTTCTGCCAAGAGAGATAGCTCTCTCTCTCTCTCTCTCTCTCTCTCTCTCTCTCTCTCTCTCTCTCTCTCTCTCTCTCTCTCTCTCTCTCAATTCAATTCAATTCAATTCAAATAGGCTTTATTGGCAGGCCAAATCAAGTCCAATATACAAACAATAACATATATATATTATTAAGTCAATGTCTTTCTTAATTTTATATCATTCACAGTGGTCAGGTATTCTGTTCCAATATTCTATATAGTTTTCTTTTTGTTTTGAGGTTATTTGGTTGGGCCAGATTTTTTGGTATCTGTCCTGAGGCATTTGTGGGCAGAGATTTCTGACTAGCTGGCAGAGGGGACTCTTATCTGGGTTCATCTCTTGGCTCTGAAGGGCTTTGTAGTGGTAGGAGTGGGGGTCACTTGATTGGAGGTGTGTGTAAAATTTTATGGCTCGCTTTTGAATTTGAGTGATTAGGGGGTATTGGCCGAGTTCTGCCCTGCATGCATTATTGGCAGTGTGTCTGTGGACCTTAAGTAGGTTTTTGCACAATTCTGCATGCAGTACTTCTAATGGGTGTTTTTCCCATTTTGGGAAATCTTGGTTAGTTAATGGACCCCACACTTCACTGCCATATAATATTATTGGATTTATTACGGAATTTAGCTTGTGAGGTTGTTGCTACAGAGAGGCTAGCTGTCCTAACACACACACACACACACACACAAAGTCACACATACAATACACACACACACACGCACACACACACACAGTCACACATATAAACACACAAACACACATACACACACACACATCTCACTAAATCTTTCTCTCTCTCTCTCTCTCTCTCTCTCTCTCTCTCTCTCTCTCTCTCTCTCTCTCTCTCTCTCTCTCTCTCTCTCTCTCTCTCTCTCTCTCTCCTGACACACACACACATACACACACACACACACACACACATACACACACACACATCTCACTAAATCTTTATCTCTCTCTCTCTCTATCTCTCTCTCTCTCTCTCTCTCTCTCTCTCTCTCTCTCTCCTGGGTTTGCTCTCTTGGGCTGACCCCTGGTGGTAGAAAACACACACACACACAACCACACACACACACATACACAGTCACACACACACACACACAGACACACACACACACACACACACACACATAGACACACACACAAACACACACACATTCCTGTGTCCCGGTAGACAGCGGGTTGTGTCACACACACACACATACACAGTCACACACACACACACACAATCACACATACAATACACACACACACACACACACACACACAAACACACACACACACCGACACACACACAGACACACACACACACATAGACACACACACACACACACACATTCCTGTGTCCTGGTAGACAGCGGGTTGTGACGCACACACACACAGTCACACACACACGGTCACACACACACACACACACAATCACACACAAACACACACACACACCGACACACACACCGACACACACACACACACATTCCTGTGTCCTGGTAAACAGCGGGTTGTGACGCACACACACACAGTCACACACACACGGTCACACACACACACACACACACACAATCACACACAAACACACACACACAATCACACATACAATACACACACACACACACACACACACACACACACACACACACACACACACACAAACACACACACACACCGACACACACACAGACACACACACATACAATACACACACACACACACACACACACACACACACACACACACACAAACACACACACACACCGACACACACACACACAGTCACACACATACACACACACCGAGTTGTAGTAGCGTTGTAGTAGTAGATCTAGGTTAACTGTTGTTCCTGGAGTGGTAGTTGTAGAGAGATCTAGGTTAACTGTTGTTCCTGGAGTGGTAGTTGTAGAGAGATCTAGGTTAACTGTTGTTCCTGGAGTGGTAGTTGTAGAGTAGGAGTTGTAGAGTAGGAGATCTAGGTTAACTGTTGTTCCTGGAGTGGTAGTTGTAGAGAGTAGATCTAGGTTAACTGTTGTTCCTGGAGTGGTAGTTGTAGAGGAGTGGTAGTTGTAGAGTAGTAGTAGCTGAAGTACAACCACACACACACACACACAACACAATAAACACATATACACACTAAACAACGATGCATACAGCAGAGGACATACTGTTAGACCGGAACCCGCTCATACAGAACCTCATACTCAAGGTAGGTGTCCGTTGGCAGAGGCGTACAAAGGCCGGGGACACAAAATGGCCTTCCGGAGGTACTTTTGATCTCGACGTATGCGAAGAGATGAATGTAATGATTCGTAACCACAAGCCAGGCGACAACAGCAAAAAGAGGTTGAGAAAGAGGACAGAAGAGTTGGGGGTAATGAAGCTCTACGCCCAGAAGGGGAGAGCATACAGGCAGGAAGCTTTAGCGCTAAACCAGAGAGAGGCGGATATAGGGAAACCAACATCCCCACCTTATGTCACGCAATTGCCGGTGGGCACTGTGACAATAAGAGGAGAATATGAGGAGACGGAATTAGGGACCCCTGCTAGGTCAGAATACGTCACTAGGTCAGAAACCCCCGCTAGATCAGAGACCTCCCTTAGGCGAGATATCCCTCCCAAACTGACCCCGCAGGACCTCTATCCGAAAGACCTGGCGGCATATGGCGAGACAGTACGTCGGAAGTTGTATGATGCAGAGGAAAAGGAGGTAGAGAACCTGGGCAGGCAGAGGGAGGGAGTCGGGAGGAAGTTAGAGGAAGAGGCCCGTCAAAATGTGGCACAGCAGACATCAGGGAAACACGGGGCGTGTGGCCACACTAAACTGTTGAATGAGGAGGAAGATGAGAATGACACAAAACCAGGACAGGAGAAAGGAAACATTACAGGAACCCTGACTTTCGCCCCTACATTCGTGGGAAGTGTGACGAGCACAGGCCAGTTTCCCCTGCTAATAAAGGGGAACGATATCTTTCACATGCCATGGTCACCTCTAGACATCGATGGTTTAATAGTAAGACTACCGGACCTTTCAGAAGGAGCCTCCAGGTGGATCATGCAGTTTGAGGAAAATACGTCATCTTTTCTGCTAGCAGTAGGTGACGTCAAATCCCTGTTGACGCGTTTGCTAGGAGTTGGTGCCTGCCGGGACATCATGGGTGATTCATCGATGCGAGTGGCATGCGACACGCAGGCCCATGATGGAGACATATTCAACGCGCATAGAGCGGCGTTGTGGTACAAACTCAGGAATCAATATCCATCACGTATTAATCCGGCAAAACTGGCAGGCAACCCCATAATGGAGACGGAAGGGCCTGGCGCCTATGTGAACAAAGTACTGAAGGAGTGGAGAGGTGAGCTAGGACACAACCCAGAGATTGACCCGTTGCAGAGAACGATGTTTAGAGAAAGTGTGATGAGAGGGCTTCCAGAGGTGGTTAAGAATAGACTGGAAGACGTGGTGGGGTTAATGGACATGACTTATCCTTTGTTCTGTGCACATGTAACACATAGTGTGGAGAAGCAAAGGGCTCAGGAGCAGAAACTCAGGGATCAGGATAGAAATGACTCAAGGAAGTTAACTCAGCAACAACTGCAGCCCCAAAGGAGGTTGCAGGCAGTAATGGTGTCATCTGCTACCTCTCCACCCATGCAGGACCAGGGACCCCCGCCTGCACCTCAGGTAGTGAGAAGCTATGGCTATAGTTCACAGAACCAGGCGTTCAGGCGGCAGGCAGGGAATGGGCAATCAGGCCCACGGTTTACACAGGGACCGGGGAACGAACAACAGTTTCCCCGTTTCCACTGTTGGAACTGCGGCATGCAGGGACACAGGGAAATGAGATGTAGGCAACCATACCGTCCCGGCTCGGAGTATGGAAGACCCGTGCGCCAGGGGGAGTCACAAGGGCCCCACGACCAGGGGGAGACAGGAGGGCCCCGAAACCAGGGGGGTAATCACTAGGGGTGCCCAGAGAATGCGACGGGGGGAAATCAAATGATTGTGGTTTCCAAGGGAGCTGAGCAAGAACCTATTCTGCAGGTCCTAGTGGAGGGCAAATTAACAGAGATGATGGCAGACACTGGAGCAGGTTTTTCCTGCATAAAGCAAAAATACGCCGCTCACTTACCCCAGTCTGGACAGTATGTTCGGACGGTCGGATTCTCGGGAAAAACACAATTAATACCCACATCAGATCCAATCTCTATGACGTATAACAACAAGACCATAACAATACCTGTATTAATTTCGGACAGCACCCCGCGCAATCTCTTGGGACGAGATGCAATGTGTAAACTAGGCTGTAAAATCCTATGTACGCCTGAGGGGATTCAAATTGAACAAGACGTGTACCAAATGATGCTACAAGGGACGGGGGAGAAAGAGGCCACTGTGTTCTGGCTGGGCAACATAGATGCAGAGCTGCAAAGGGTCTGTGCCCCCTGGGAGCCATTTCTGAAAACCCAACTGCCTCAGTCTAGACAAACAAACATGGAGGCACATTGCACACTACAATATTTGACGAATAGTGACCTAGTTAGGAACAAGGCATGGTTGCAGGGACAGCCCGAGCAGGTGCAGATTGACTCATCTACGATAATTGTAGGGAGACAGGGCGCGGCGTTGAGGGTTAACACGGGTAAGTATCTACGGGAACAACATAGACTAAGAGACGCCGCCCCACACATCACTCTGAGAATAAATCCTGGTTACGAATCCGAACATCTAGGTTCAATGATACAGGAATCCGAGACTCAAAGGTGGGTCTCCACGGAATCTCCGCTAATTTGGAACAGCGCAGATGGGAGTTTCATAAAAATAATGATTTCCTTTTCAGTTTTGGCAAAACCGCAAGTAATCAGATTACCAGGAGACCCTTGCGTTATTCCAGAGGCGGATGCTTTGCTGGAACAGGACATGTTGGCGCGCACCCCGGAACGGTTGTGGTCAAAACACGACACAGATGTGGGTCTAATATTGTCGGCACAGCCAGTGAAGGTCAGGTTAAAGAAGGGTTGTAGACCACCCTTTATCAGACAGTATACAATGAAGCCAGAGTCGGAGGAAGCTATATCACATCAGATTGAGGGACTGTTAAAGGGGGGAGTGCTCGTCCCTTTCAAATCCAGATGTAATACACCTATCCACCCAGTGCTAAAGGCGGACAGGGCTAGGTACAGACTGGTACACGATTTGAGGGCGGTGAACGACGTGGTGTCTGGACCAGAGGCGGAAGTCGCTAATCCACACACCCTCCTGACAAACATCCCGAGTAGCTCGCAGTACTATACGGTCATTGATCTCACGCAGGCATTCTTCAGTGTTCCATTGGAAAAAGAGTCTCAGTATCTGTTTGCTTTTACCCACAGGGGGAAACAATACTCTTACACCCGGTTGCCACAAGGGTTCGCGCACTCGCCGCATTACTTCTCGAAGGCGCTCAAGGAAGACTTGCAAGGAGTGTGCGACACACTACTCAGCACGGTTTTACTGTATGCAGATGACATTCTAATCTGCTCGGATACACGTCAGCAGTGCCATGAGGACTCCATCAAAGTTTTGAGTGGATTAGCCGTGGGAGGCCACAAGGCATCCCGTTCAAAACTGCAGTACTGCCAGCCAAAAGTTGAGTACTTGTCTCGCGTCATTCAAAAGGGCATAAAAAGCATCTCACCCACGCAGCTCGAAGCTGTATCCAAGGCACCTAGGCCATTGACGGTCCGACAGATGATGACGTTTTTAGGGATGACTGGGTACAGCTCTGAGTGGGTGGAGGACTATACGATAGCGACAGCGCCGTTGAGGATGATGATAAAAGAGGCGGGTACAGACAAGCTTCGCGCTCCCTTGACATGGACCGAGGAGGGGGAGGACGCGTTCATAAACATTAAGCGTCTGTTGTTACAGGCCCCTGCCCTGGCGCTGCCGGATTATGAGAAGTGTTTCCACCTATTCGTCTCACATAGAGCGCAGCATGCGACAGCTGTCCTGACTCAAACACAGGGGGGGAGTGGGAAAAAACAACCGATAGCATATTACTCTAGAGCTCTTTCGCCGGTAGAGCAGGGTCTGCCACCTTGTTATCAGGCCCTGGCCGCAGCACATTTGATGTATGAGAAGGCAACGGCCGTGACAATGGGATATGACATTTGCATTTGGACACATCACAAATTGGCAAACTTGATTGAAAGAGGCAAATTTGTTCTGACCAGCCAACGGCAACAGGCTTACATGAGGCTCCTGCAGTACTCGGACGTTACGATAAAAACATGCCACGGCAGTAACCCGGCGGATCTGGTACCACTCCCGAGCGAGGGTCAACCGCATGAGTGTGAGGTGGAGGTACAGGCTTTCGTGAAACTCCGTCCTGATTTGGGAGTCGACCCGCTCGCGATAGCAGAACTCTCACTTTTTGTGGATGGGTCCTGCTATCGGGAGGGGGAAAATTTAAGGTCAGGATACGCCGTCGTACAGTGCAAACCTAACGGAGAAACACTAACAAGAAAGGCCGGACAATGCATGCAACCATGTTCGGCCCAGCTTGCAGAACTAATAGCACTAACAGAAGCATGCATAATAGCTAAAGATCGCACGGTTAACATCTTTACAGACTCTGCGTATGCGCATGGCGTATGCCACCTATTTGCGGCCATTTGGAAGGCAAGAGGCTTTAAGAAATCGGACGGCTCACCGATCCTTCACCACAAGCAGGTTGTGGCGCTTATTCAGGCTGTAAAGTTGCCCAAAAGCATTGCTATCGTAAAGTGCCAGGCACACAGAAAAGACCTGTCCTTTGTGACGACGGGAAACAACGCGGCGGACGAGGCCGCGAAGGCGGCGGCTGCGGTGCCGTCCACGGCTGTTCTGATGTTTGCGGCCGAACTGACGACTGAGGTAACTGAGGATAATTTGAGTGATCTTCAGGACTCAGCCACGCAGGCCGAGAAACAGTCGTGGACGGAGAGGGGGGCTGTAAGGGGGGCAGATGGTCTGTGGAGGAGTCATAACGGTTTGATAGTCGCCTCCATCGATCTTCTGTCCTTAGTGATACCTGAGGCTCATGGTGTTGATCACTGTGGAAGAGCAGAGACCCTGAAACGAATCACGAAAATGGGATTTTGGTCCCCAAAGCTTCAGGCACAAATTGACGTTACACTAGCCAGGTGTTTAACATGCTTACAGGGCAATGTGCGCAAAGGAGTACCGACAGTGGCGGCTTACACACCCCTCCCTGAGGGACCATTCAGACATCTGATTATTGACTATACAGACATGATAACGCCAGTGCAGGGCAAACGATACCTCCTGGTAGTAGAGGACTGCTTTAGTCGCTGGATTGAGGCCATTCCATCTAAACACAAGAACGCGGACACAGTGATCAAGTTCCTGTGTCGCTAGGTCATTCCGAGATTTGGAATTCCCACGATATTACAAAGCGATAATGGCCGCGAGTTCATCGACAAGGTGGTTAAAGGGCTGATGCAGAAATTAGGTATAAGACAGCGCCTTTCCTGTGTCTATAGTCCCGGGTCGCAGGGGAAGGTGGAAAGGGCCAATCTGGTCATTAAAAACAAACTGTTGAAAATCTGTATGCAAACTAAGCTTAACTGGATTGATGCTTTGCCACTTGCTCTGATGGCTATTAGAAGCAGCGTAAACCGCCAAACACAGCTAACACCGCATGAAATGCTTACAGGCCGCAGCATGCCAGCACCGCCATTTAGACACCTGGCTAGGGGCCCGGCATTAGATATTTTTGAGCAAGATCTGAAAAAATATCTTCAGCAAGTGACTAAAATACATGAAGCTGTGTTTCGACAGGAGCAGAGAAAGGAGAGAAAGGGGGTAAAGGAGGCGGAGAAGGAAGCCACCAAACCGAGACTGATCCCTGGGGACTTGGTCTTCGTAAAGGTCCACAAGAGAAAGTGGTCATCACCCCGGAGAGAGGGCCCGTACGAGGTGATCCGATCGACTGGAACGGCAGTCCAAGTCAAAGGATCAGCGACCTGGTTCCACTTCAATCACTGCATAAAGGCCAGCGGCGATCTCTTGGGGGATACAATCGATCGCAGTTATGCAGAACCCGACATGGAGGGTCCGAGACGGCAACTGGAAGGTGCAGTGCCTGCTGATGCTCCCGCAGATGTTGGCAGCAGTGTGCGGACGGTCGGCCGGGCACAACGACGTCATTAAGAACCGTCACGGTCGACCCGTCCTTGAGGATGACGGGTTTGAGTGGGTAGGAGTCCCACGGGGTCCCGCTCAGGCTCAAGTACCAGCAGGCTTTCATGACCAGGCTCAGAATCAGGCGCCCCCTCTTCCCTCCATCGAGGAAGGGGGGGAGAAGATAAGACTACAACCAAACGGGGTGTTTCCCGTAGGACCGCAAGGGCATGTTTTTGATTTTGACCATTCCCCCGTTACAGGCGGGGATACTTACCATTATACTAACGAGGATCGGGTTGTGGGGGTAGATAGGAGAGTTGAGCCTGTCCCGAACCAATCACAGGGGACAGGGGTGAGGGGAAAAAGGGAGGTCAAGGACACTGAGTCGGAAGAGGTGGGGGGACAGGATATGTTCCAGAGGACAGCCGGAACGTTGAGGGACTCAGTGGGCTCACTCTGGGCCAGGTTGAGGGGTTTGCTTCCTTCCGGGGAACAGGATGGGGGCGACTATGACTATGACGAGGAAGACCCGGAGGCTGACCCGATGTATAGGGCGGCTTTAGGGAATGAGTGGTTTAAGTGGGTCCAGTACACGAGCGCGCAGAATCAGATAGAGGATTGTTATGTCTGCTCCAAGGCACGTCCGGATAGGCTGCTGGTGAAGGGCACGAAGTTCAGTTGGGCTCAGTGTGACAGGGACGCAGAGGCATGGGAGGGGCCCCATAATAGTCGCCCTTGGTGCGAGGCAGAGTGTTTGGGGTTTCTCGGCTCTAGTCGTTTTAAGGCGGCAAGAAACGTCACGGATTTCAAGGATGTCACTATGCGGGAACGTTGTAGGAAATTGGATGTACGTGTGCAGGGGGTAGCGACGGGGTTGCCAATACCCAGAGGTGTCAAACTATGGCTGACCAAGGATTTCGAGTGCTTGCAAAAGGAGGGGACCCGGGATGTAGGGGAGGTGGCAGAGGGGCGGTGCACTACTATTTGGAGCATCACGACTAACTGTACGAAAGAAGGAAAGTGTGGACACGGGGTCGTGTTAAAGGGAGTGGATACCAACCCACGGCCTGTAGCTTGCCCTTTTCATGTCCAGGATATGGCACTGGCGGACCAATACTGGCTCTGCGGCGGTAGGAGGTTGAGGAATACACTTCCTTTAGATTGGTCAGGTAGATGTGCCCGGGTTCAGGCGATCATGCCAATGGTGGTCCTACCATTATCAGTGACGGAAGGACCTTCTGAGTCTCCTATCTCTCGAACGAAGCGTAGCTACAAGGCAGACCCAAGGGTGTATCTGGACAGCATAGGACAGCCAAGGGGCATTCCAGCCGAGTTCATGGCTAAGAATGAGATTGCGGCAGGGTTTGAGTCTATTCTGCCATGGATATCGGTCAATAAGAACACCGGGTGGATCAACTATTTGTTTTACAATCAGCAGCGGTATCTCAATTACACCGAGGAGGCGTTGGATGCAATGGGGGACCAGATGCACGCGACCAGTACGGTGGCGTGGCAGAATAGACAGGCTCTGAACTGGTTAATGGCGGAGAAGGGTGGAGTCTGTTCCATGTTTGGACAGTACTGCTGCACATTCATTCCGACGAATGTGGGGCCAGGGGGAAAGTTCTCCGAGGCCATGGCTAAGCTGAAGGATTTGAGGGAGGAGTTGAGGGGGAATTCTGGCCGGAATGAAGAATGGTGGGGGAGTGGGGTGTTGGAAAGATTGGGACAGTGGGGAAGCATAGTGATGCAGACGGGGATATCCATCGGGGTGGCAGGGTTGATATTGGTTCTCCTTTTCTGTTGTGGTATGCCTCTCTTGGGTAGGCTGGTAACTTCACACGTAACGAGCCAAATGCTGATGGTGGGACAGAAAGAGATTGAGCCACAAATCGGGCCATATCCTCAGCTTTATGCTGCCTTAGAGGGAGACGAGGGGATAGAGGATTAGGGGTATGGTGAGGTAGGGACATTTTCTTTTTGTTGGTTCTTTCCTTTAAGAGTGACGGGGGATGGTCTGAGTGCAGTTTTGTTGGTTTATTCCTTTAACTAGGAATTTTAGTCTGATTTTCTAATGATCCTTCGGCATAGAGATTGCAACCATTGAAAATCATTGCATTGTTTTTTATTTTTTTATTATTTTTTGTTTATTTTACTTGTGGTCCTGGTCAAACCGGAATGGGAAGGGGCATCGGCAGAGTGTCGGTTCTGAGCCTGAGGAAGCATTGAGAAGAAGTGGTCGGGGGATCGGTTCTGGGGACTGGAGGGACAAAGGGGGGGGCTAACGCAGTGGGCAAGATGGGCAGCTCCCGTCGAAGATGGGGGGACACGTGGTGAGGTCGGTACCAGCGCCTCCCGTCCAGGCATGGGGACATGCTTCTACGAGGACTGGAGGTGTGGCGTGGTGGTTGCTGTATTGGCAAAATGTGACTTTTGGCAATACGGTGAGGAGACTATGGCGTGGACATGGAAGGGGGGCTGAGCGATGGACACTGGGACTCAATGTTATGGAAGAGACAATGTCATTTTTTTGGGAGGGATGTTCTATGTTTAGTTCTGACGGTCAACTTCTCCTTTCCCTGATGAGAGTCGCGGTTTCCGGCCGGAACTGTGGCTCATTTGGTAAGCGGTGGAGGTTGGGGGGATTTGTCTGTCAGGTTAGGATTATAAATTGGGGTATTTTTTTTTTTTGATGTTTTATTATTACTCTTGTTTTGAGCGGTTTTGTGTTTATTGTGAGAACGGTAGTCAGCCTTTGTTGGTCCGTTAGGGGTCCAGTGAATGAAGTAAGGTTTCTTGTTTAGATCAGCCATTTAAACTTTTATTATATAAATATGGTTTCTCGTTTAGTTAGACGTTCACATTTTCTTGGTTATATGATTTGGGTGGGACTAGGGATAGCCCCAAATGGGGGAATGTTGGGGAAAATGTGTATGAGGTGGACTAGTTTAATATAGGTCAACTAGCAGTGCTGAAAGACGGTCTGGCTGACGTTCTTAAAACAATTTGGAACAGATGGACATTTCAGTACGGCATGTTGTGTGCTGGCAATCTCGTACATTGTATGCTTTCATATCTTGTTATTTTCTCTCTTTCACACAGGCACAGCACACACACACAGACACACGGACACACACGTACACAGACACACACAGTCGCACAGACATACACACCGACACACACACACACACACACATTCCCTGTGACACAATACACACATACAATACACATACGTCTGTACGCAGACGCACGCACACACAGACACACACACACATACACACACACACACACACACACACACATCTCACTCTCTACATCATATCGTGTGTGGACATCATATCTTGTTTATCTCTCTTCATGTTCTCTCTCCGATGTTAAATCTACGTATCATCTTAATGTACGTCATGTCAGATCTGACATGATATGATACGTCATCATATCTGTCATGGGGGGGCAGGACTGAGAGGGGATTTAGGGACAGGCAAAGGGATCCAGGACAGAGTTTTTTTGTTCAAGCTGTGGTGATCCTCTTTGACCCATAGCTCTTGCTGTTAAAGAACTTCTTTTCTTAAATAAATTACCTATTTGTTACAATTGGAAATATCGTCTCCTGCTGTGTTAAACAACCTTTCCACAACAATATCATACTCTGACAGCATGCCTATGAGCAACAAAAACGCGAACTTGAATCCCATCATATAGTCTGTCCACTATCTGCATGGTGTCATTGCAATGCGTTTTCTATTCTTTCTTGTACAGTAAAAAGGGGGAAGAACACTATAGTAGTGGTGGGCCTGATCTCTGCCAACGACGAAAGGGCCTACCTGGAAGAGGTAGAGAACCTGTCACAGTGGTGTCAGGAGAACTGCCTCTCCCTGAACGTCAGCAAAACAAAAGAGATGATTGTGGACTTCAGGAGGTCGGGGGTCAAGGACTACAGCCCCCTCAGCATCGACGGGGCACCAGTTGAGAGAGTGAACAGTTTCAAGTACCTCGGAGCCCACATATCCGAGGACTTGACATGGACCACACACATTGACAGTGTTGTGAAGAAGGCACGACAACGCCTCTACTTCCTCAGGCGCCTAAGGAAGTTCCAAGTCAGTCAGAAGATCCTTAGGAACTTCTACTCATGTACAATAGAGAGCATCCTGACCGGCAACATCACCTCCTGGTTTGGGAATAGCACTGCAAAAGACCGTAGCAGACTACAAAGAGTGACACGTTCAGCCGAACGCACAATTAGAGGGGGGCTTCCCACCCTCCAGAACATTTACAACAAGCGGTGCAAGGGGAAGGCTAAGAGAATTATTAAGGACTCGAGCCACCCGAACAACTGCCTCTTTGAACTGCTGCCGTCAGGCAAGCGATACCGGAGTCTTATGGCGAGCACAGAAAGACTCAGAAGGAGCTTCTATCCCCAGGCCATCAGGCTGCTAAACGAACAATAATCGCTAAACGAACAATAATCACTATGCAACAACCATCAAATGCACACAGCACACACACCCACACGCACACACTCACTCAAACAAACAACACACTGCAGCACCCACTCTCCACACTTTAGATCACACAAACACACTTACACTTTATATTTATTGATAAAGGATTTGCACTACAACTCGTACACCTACTGTGAATTGTACCTAAACTGCACCTCGTCCATTTATGCCTTGCACTATATAGTATTGTATATTAGTACACTGCACAGTATTGTATATTGGATGGTAACTACGTCTACGAACATTGTACATATGTCTAAACTGAACACTGTGACCTCTTTTTTTACTTCTAATTTTTACTATTTTTACTATGTTTTTATTTCATACTTATCTTGTCATGCACAGTCTCTGGAGCGCAACAGTAAGAAGCATTTTGTACAAAAGTATTCTGTACTTCTGTATGACAACTATTAAAGAAACTTGAAACTTGATATTCATATGACTTATTCTGCTTACAGCTTCGAAATTCCACTTGTTTCGTTTAACGTAAAGCCTTTTAAATATAATCAAAACGTTCCCGTGTTTCGGCGGTCTGTGCGCAAAATAATAACGAGTTGAGCTTTATGATTTATGATGAATTGAAAATGGGGGACCCTGATGTAAACAGGACGAAAGTTGGTCTGCATCCCCAATTAACAATTGTATGTACTGAGCTGTACTGTACTGTACCCATTCTGCAATCTGTTAATAAACTTTTCAATCAATCAATCAATCAAGCTACGCGGAGCGCAGTCAGTCAGTAGCCTACACCCCGTATATTCCGATAACGCTATATAAACCATGCTGCATTCATTCTGAGAGAAAGATCTATTATTCCAAATGCTATTTATAGGGGTTTGACCATAATTACACTACTGTTGCTATCTTACAATGAACTATAATGAACTACGGTTCATACAGAACATCCAGTGTTATTATGCACAGAAGCTCATTTCCTTGTTGTAATAATATATTCTACCACTGGGAGCTAGGTACGCCAGGTCTGACCTGTGCGTAGATGTACGCACGAAGTCAAGTTCATGTTCAAATTGATGAATCCCACTCTTTGCTTAGAAATGATCGTACGCACGGGTTACGCACAGATCTGTGCGTAGAACACGTTGATGCATGAGGGCCGGTCTAGAACTGCGCCCTGAGAGGGAGGTTTGCCCTGAGTGGGAGGTTCGAAGGGTCAAAATGGGTATCAAGCAAGAGGGAAGACTGTCAGGTTTTAAACTGTGGATACCAAACAGAAGATAAAGAAGACTTTGAACTGTAATCCATAACTATTTTATTGCACTGTAAAAAACTGTGATTTTATATGTCTGCACTTTATGTGCTCATTTCATGTCTATTCTAAAACTGAATCAAACCATAAACAAAGTGGCCTGTTGGGATGTTAGATCCTAATATGAAAAACTGTGATTTTATATGTCTGCACTTTGTGCTAATTTTACCCTTGCTATTATTTTAATTATTTGTACTTTTATGTCTATGTGCCACTATCCGCTGGGTGCATACTATGACCCTTATCATGTTTTGTAACAGATTACAGATATTCAAGTAGATAAGATAAAATAAGATATTCCTTTATAGATGAAAGAGAGAGAGGAAGGAATGGGAGGAGGGGTGAAGGAAAGAATGGGTGAGAGAGATTAAAGAGAGAGGGGGGAGTTTATCTACCACACACTGACATTGTATTTGTTTCTTTGTGTATTTTGTTTCCCATATTATTGTTGTGATATGGTGATGTCAGAGATGTAAGAAATGACTCAAACAAAAAACAAATGAGCAAACAAAATGACAAATTGCCTTGAAAGAGTTGTAGTTGAAAGACCCTAACAACCCATTAAGATAAGATAAGATAAGATATTCCTTTATTGATCCCCTTGGGGAATCATTAGTAGACGAATCAACCAAGAGGAAGAAGCCATAGTTGGTTGGCTCCCTCACTCACTTAGTTATTTAGTTTAAAATGTTTATTTATTCATTTTCACTGACGGAGCCAACATTGTTGTGAACACTCACATTGCTGATGTTCTTGTAGGCCTCCTTGGCAGCACGGATCTCACGAGCCTCAGGATCCATGTTGATCTGAGCCTTGCCCCTCTCGTACATCTCCCTGTACTTCAGCTAGAAGACACATGGAAAACACACACAGTCAAATACATTGCACCCCCGCTGACAGGTCCAAATAGGCAAATATGGCCATGCAACAAAACAAGAAAGAAAACTTTTCTTAAGACCGAGATGAAGCCATGGCCTTGATAAATGAAGGTGTTGGTGTGCTGGTAGCCTGGTTCACTGGGTCAGCTGAGGAGGACTTACATTGCTAGTGATTTCCTTGACCCTCTTGATGTGCTGCTGGTAGGGAGTGTCGTAAGGAATGGTGTATCCCGTAGCCTTGGTCTTGTTGTAATCCATTTTGTAGATAATCTGGAGAGAAAAAAGTTAAATAAGATAGTCAGGAGTAGTAAGCAATTAAAAACATATATTATAATAATAATTTGATTACATTTTGGACAGAGTTTAATGATAAAAGTTGTGACTGTGTATACTTGCAATTTTACCCAGTGACAAAGAAAAACCAACTCACATCGCTGGCCTTCTTGCTGCGCATGTGGGATTCATACTCGGGGGTCTCCAGGATGGAGGTGAACTTGTTCTTGGCTTGCTCATACTGCTCCCTGTACTTCCACTGTGGGAGGGTGGTGTGGGAGGACACGGACATTAGAATCACAGCTTTATAATCAAATGTAATATATATGACCTCCCTTCTTTCATCTTTTACATGTTACCTATGTGCTGAAAATAGTTTTTGCCTCTACAACATGGGACTACAATGTTGTTATGTGAAAGTAGTTTCAATGTGATAAGATGATAAGAGGCATTTAAAATGATCAAACAATTGCTCTACATTTCCAGTGATCGTAAAAAGAAATGATAATATGACTGTGATGATGACAATGAGTATGGTGGAGTGTAGACATGCACAAGTAAGCAAATGAAACATGCGTTATGAAAGCATGCATCAACAATAACGAGGAGGGTATTTATTTCAAGTGTGAGATGGAAGACGAAAACATCATGTTACCAATATTCAGTTATGAAATGGTCTGTAGGTGTCTGTCCACGCAGCTCACGTTGACCAGCAGTCCATCTTATACTATTCTGTGCGCTGCACGCAGAATGTCCTGTCACTCAATGATACATCATTTCAACAAAAAATGCGTTTCACTAATGAGAAGATACAGCGAAAGTCAGGTAATCTGTAAGTGCTACTGATCATTACCGTATGTAAACTGCTGCTAATCTAATCTAAAGACTAGTTGGCTAGCTAATAGGGATGGGCATCGATTTTAGAATATTCAAATAGTCGTGAAATCGATTAATTTAGGTGAATATCGTTGTCTCAAAAGTATATATTTTACAGGTGATTTTCGATTAGTATTGGAATAGTTCCCAGTGACTATCGAATATACATTTTGTGAGTTTTGCCCATCCCTACTAACTAAGCACAAATAGGCTGGAATACAGAGTACCTAACTACCAATATAAGAAAATAACTCTATTTACATTACATGCCAATGTATTATAAAGTACATAGCTGTATTTAATACTGTATAACAGGTACCTTATCTATAACTATATATATTCTTGATGGTGTTGCAGAGTAGAGGATTTAGACTATAATGTCAAACTAGATATTTCTGGCTGGTTGGAGAGCTGGTCTAGGGTCCAGGGATCAGTGAGAACTGAAGAGGCAGGGGATGAGTGGAGGCAAGATTAGAGCATGAGAGAGATGGGCAGAGGTATGGTAGGTAATTGGGAGTGTCTACAGCTTGAATTAAAGATGGAATGGGTGGAGGATAGGGGGGATGATACAGGTAGAATCTACTAGGCCCCGATTCCCTGTCCAGAAACAACACTAGGGAATTAGGTAACCTGGTGACGTGAGCAACAATAACCTTGCAATCTGCTGAAATTGTCTTTTAGGTTTAACAGTTTGCAAGTTGAAAGGTTATTCCCTATCTGTGCGTTTCTGGACAGGGTCCAGAGAGGTGATCCTGTTCATTGCTTGTTTACCTTACTGCCCATAATGGACTGGTAAAGGGCTGTGAGGATGTCGGGACGGAGCAGCTCATTGCAGCCACTCCTTAGTAGCTTCTTGGCCTTGGATTTATACCTCTCCTGTCCATGAGGACACACACACACACCAACACACACACACACACACACACACACACACACACACACACACACACACACACACACACACACACACACACACACACACACACACACACACACACACACACACAGCATGCCATAGTTGAGGACACACATGTTGGTAGTGATAACACAGGGTCTGGAGTTGGGCTCCTGCGATCAAAGCGTGAAGACTTTGTTGTGTGTCCTTATCTATGCCCTCAGTGCAAAACAGCCTATTTACATCAATAAGGCAATAGTCAGCTTGAATAATAGCAATGAACTGGTTTAGCAGATCATCAGTAGTTAAATTAATGTGCTTAATACATTATTTATCTCACAAGGTGAAGTAATAATCTGATCAGCTCTGAGGGCACAGATCAATGACTCACTCAAGATAGCTTTCAAATGACAACTATTTGAGTTCCATTGTTCTGGACACCTGCAAGAAGGAAAAGAAAGAGCGAGACACAGAGAGAGGTAGATTGAAATTGACGGCACAGCCATGCGACGATGACCTCCGGCAGGCTGCTGATTACCTCATGCACCAGGGTCAGAGGCAAGGGCCCTGATTGGCCGGGACCAGGGGTTTTACCTGGCTCAGCTTGTGATTCTCCCTGGCCAACCGGTATCTAGGATCATCTGAAGTAATGGTGAACTTATCCTTGCCCTTTTCATAGGAGGCTCTATAGGCCCTCTGCTCAGAACATCAAAAAGCAGTTAAAGACAAGACACCTAGGAGTGGGAGACCTGTGACAACTAGGTTATGACACTTTTCTAGAGAGGAAAAAAGTCAGGTTAAAAGCATGTGATACATAGAGAAGTTAAACAACAACAGAATAACATGAATTTGACCATGGTAAGTAGTATGGTCATCAAAGATAAGAAGAAGGAATAAACAAAATTACCTGTAAATTAGGGATGTCCGATATTATAATTTTTTTTTTTTTACATTTCTATAACCTTTATTTACCCAGGCAAGCAAGTAAGAACAAATTCTGATTTTATTTATTGTCAAAAGTATGCATAATGTTGTGTTAATTCCACAACAAGAGATATGTAATGTTAATGACCTGA
Organism: Notolepis coatsorum; assembly: GCF_963971535.1. Taxonomy (NCBI): domain Eukaryota; kingdom Metazoa; phylum Chordata; class Actinopteri; order Aulopiformes; family Paralepididae; genus Notolepis; species Notolepis coatsorum. The sequence goes on from NC_140167.1 coordinate 178,761,631, forward strand.
AATTATAAAATAAATTGGGGGGGGGGGGGAAACCCTGCATATATCGGTATCGGTTGATATCGGTTGATATCGGTATCGGAAATTAAGAGTTGGACAATATCGGTATATCGGTATCGGTAAAAAAGCCAATATCGAGCATCCCTACTGTAAATCCATTAACTTTTACCTCTAAGGCTGATAATCCCATTGAGATGCATAGAGAACAAGAGACCAAGCTCACAAATGAAGATATCAGGTGTAAAAATAAATCCACAATAAAATTAAATATAACACATTCATCAATATTGCATAATACTGCATAATAATACTGCAAATAGATAAAGTGACTCACCTCGTTGATGAGCTCGGAAGCAAACTTGGCAGCATGGAAGAATGGAGTGTCACAGGTGTATTTGAAGTTGCCTCTGTTCTTCTCAAAGGAGGCTTTGTACAGTCTCTGTTACAGGAATAGAAAGAGATTATTGTGAAAATGCTGAAAAATCATCAATCCATTCGAGACTACAGTATATCATTTGACACAATGTACTGTATATATACTATGTTATTCCATAAGAATGAGGGTAATTCTTCCAACATGACACCATACTATACATTATGAACTGTAAAATATGTGCTAAACAGATCCTTCACCTCACTGTACAGAGTCTTGTTCCTCTCAGCCTGCACCATCTCAGGTGTGTCCCACACGAAGCAGCCAATGCCCTTCATCCAATCCAGGTCCTCCTTGTACTTGACCTAAAATCAGAATAAAAAGGGTTATTACAGGGTTGCCACGGTATATCAGTGATACACATCCGCACTGCTTGTAAAGGGTAGTAGGGCTGTGCAATGTGTGCATTGAGTCTGGCAATATCATACATAATGTGTCCTGATTCAATATATTGCAATATCTATATACACTGTGATATATTTAGATTATGTCAAATACAAAATATAATGTCAGTATTGTATAAAAAAATAAAATAATAATAATAATAATAACAACAACATATATAGAATCACGATACACAATAAGTGTATCAACAAAAATAGTAGGGGAACTGCGTTGACACATGTTATATGTGCATACCATTTTTGGTCTGTGGGTTGCAATGGTGGAAGTATTTCTACTGCCTATTTATATAATATTTTCAACAAAGTTCCATTCAACTACCAAGATGTCATTGGCAAGCTATCAGGAAGTATGTACTCACAGTGCTGATGTTGTCAGTAACAAGCTTGTTGAAGAAGAACTCAGGGCGGTCTGGGATGGACTTCCATGTACCCAGAGAGTTGATGTACTTCTCTCTGTATTTTACCTGAGAGAGACCAAGAAAGAGAAGGCATGAAATCAATCAAACTCCTTTGATGGACGTTTTGCCAACAAGAGAGAAAGCAGATGAAGCCATATTAAAACATCAGTCAAATACTCTGTCAACTGACCTCGCTGATGTCATCAGTGACCCTGCGATGGCAGACGATGTCCAGTGCATCCTTGACGGTGTGGTAGTGTCCCTTGGCCAGCTCAAAGGTCTCTTTGTAACGCAGCTGGAGACATAGACAACAACAACAACAACAACAACAACAACAACAACAACAACAACAACAACAACAACAACAACAACAACAACAACACAAGTCAGGTGCCCACCACATAAATTCACAGAATTCATATTTTCAGTATTGAAGTAAGACAGGTTGAGAGGCACCCCCAAGTTATAAAATATTACAATATCTCAATATCTTTGTTCACTATGAAGCCTACTCACATCTATTCACACTAAGAGCATACTCACATCACTGGACTGGAGGTAAGCCTTCTTGGCACGGACCAGGATGGGGGTGTCGGCGATGGGGGTGTACCTGTGCTTCATCCTCTCATACTGTTCTTTGTACTTGATCTGGGGAGGAAGAGAACAGTTGGGGGGGGGGGGGGGGGAGTTCAATTATATTCTTTCAAACAGTATTTTGTAAATCAAATTGACTGAGATCACAATCCCTCATGAACATGTTGACGGGCTATTTCAGAATGTGAACGAACAGAAATATCATGTCACACAGCAGAGAGCAAGATGGCTAACTAATCAACAGAGATGATATCCTAACAGTGGAGCAGAAGAGGAATGAAAATGAGGAAGACTTACATCGCTGGAGATGACCTTCATAGCCCTGGTATGGTCCATGGTGGGGGTGTCTATCTCAGGGGTGAAGTGAGCTCTCTCTTTAGAGGCCAGGTCAGTGTACAGGTGCTGTAAAAGAGGACAGAAAACACAATATTATTATAATTTATCGCCATGTCATGGAGGATTTGGGATTTAACTTTTAGCCTCTTTTTTCACCCATAAAAATTATTTAAAATATTTATAACTACAAATAATAAAGACGCTGAAAACAAATAAATAATAATAATAATAATAATAAAACAGGCAGCTGTCTCAAGGCAGTGGGACATCCAGCGTCTCTTTTATATGGTCCATAGTTTCTTGAATAAGGCCATGTTGGGCACAGCTTGAAGCCATGTGTACCTTTTCAGGGCCTCTCTGGATTTCTCTGCCATCACTCCCAAATCCCCCTCACATGCCATATATATATATATATATTAAGGCTGTCAATATATTAAAACATTTAATCTGATTAATCGCATGATTGTCCATAGTTAATCGTGATTAATCGCAAATGAATCGCATATTTTGTATCTGTTCTAAATCTACCATAAATGGATATTTTTCAAGTTTTAATACTCTTATCAACATGAGAGTATACAAATGCTTGCTTTATGCAAACAAATTCATGTTTATTTATTTCCACAATGACAAATTCTGTCCAGAATCTTCAAGTAACTAAGATGTGCAAACTGCATTGTAAAAAAAATTCTGAAATCATAAAAAAAATTAAAAATAACAGATGGGCATTAACTGTAACATTACATAGTGTTGAACTCTACAGTTGAACTATTCATCCCAATTTTTTTTGTTTAAGCAGCCATTTAACACAAAAGGATGACCCTCATGCATTGCAAATTTGCATCAAATTCAAAACAAAATAACTTAAAGGGGAACTATCTTATAAATGGCCTTTTTGAGTGTTTAGCATTGTTTCCTAGCTATGTGAACTTATATTAATATGATCTATGTCTCAAAATTCTCATATTGGCGCATTCTTCCAATTCTCCTCTCACAATATTCACCCTCACTGAACTGAGTCATTTGAAAATGTGCGCGATATGTGATGTCAGAGAGACACCGCTGCATGTTAATGTTCAGGCGGCGGGACCCGGCGCAGTGGTTTAGGAGCCCAGGCTCAAAACGGCTCGAGATCTTGAGGTAGAAAAATGCTGTTTTTGAGGACTTGATTAGAAATACAAAACAATGAATAAAAAAAATATATATATTACAGAGGTGTTCCATAGACTCACAGGAATTGTGTAAAAGTGCCCAAATAGTGAAAGAAATAGTAAAATAGTTCCCCTTTAAAAGAAAATAATAATTTAAAACAATGAATAAAGTGTGCATGAAACAATAGGGGAAAGAAAAAGTTAGAAACGTGTTACATTCACCCACACAAGGTCTCTCTCTCTCTCTCTCTCTCTCTCTCTCTCTCTCTCTCTCTCTCTCTCTCTCTCTCTCTCTCTCTCTCTCTCTCTCTCTCTCTCTCTCTCTCTCTCTCTCTCTCTCTCTCTCTCTCTCTCTCTCGCACACACACACTTTGAGTCAGAAACAAACATAGTATCAATTAATTTGGGACAATTCAATAAAATTTTAAGGGGCAGTGGTGGCCTAAAGGTTAGAGAAGCAGGTTTGTGACCAGAAGGTCACCGGTTCGATCACCCGGACCGGCAGGAAAAATCTGGGCTATCTGCCGCGTCGGATGGTGGCGCCCAACATGGCAGCCTCCTGTACGTGAGGGACGCGGGTGACGTGGAGGGAGGTGCGCAAGGGGAGTTGCGTGCCTTGTTCTCCGAGCTCATGGCGGCCGCCGCAGCCGCTAATGGCGTGGCGTTGCCGCAGCCTCTGCCTGCACCTGTTCCTGATGACATGATAGGTCATCTCTGGCAACGTCGTCCTGTGAGGGAGACAGGCGTTGTCTGCCCATTCTTCCCATCGATGGAGGCCTACGTGAAACAGGGACAGGTAATCTCCCGCATCACTGGCCTTTCCCCCGCCTACGTGCCAGTCACGCGGGTGGCGGGTTTGGTCCAGGGACTAAAGGACGGGGTGCCTCGGCTTGATAGCCTGATGACATCCATTCTGTGTCCCGAAGTGGTGTGGGAGTCGTTGCGGAAGCCGCTACATTTTCAAGTTTCAAGTTTCAAGTTCAAGTTTCTTTAATAGTTGTCATACAGAAGTACAGAATACTTTTATACAAAATGCTTCTTACTGTTGCGCTCCAGAGACTGTGCAAGACAAGATAAGTATGAAATAAAATAACATAGTAAAATTAGAAGTAAAAAAAAATGAGGTCACAGTGTTCAGTTTAGACATATGTACAATGTTCGATGCAGAATAGACGTAGTTACCATACAATATACAATACTGTGCAGTGTACTAATATACAATACTATATAGTGCAAGGCAGAAATGGAGAAATGGGACGAGGTGCAATTTAGGTACAATTCACAGTAGGTGTACGAGTTGTAGTGCAAATCCTTTATCAATAAATATAAAGTGTAAGTGTGTTTGTGTGATCTAAAGTGTGGAGAGTGGGTGCTGCAGTGTGTTGTTTGTTTGAGTGAGTGTGTGCGTGTGGGTGTGTGTGCTGTGTGCATTTGATGGTTGTTGCATAGTGATTATTGTTCGTTTAGCAGCCTGATGGCCTGGGGATAGAAGCTTCTTCTGAGTCTTTCTGTGCTCGCCTTAAGACTCCGGTATCGCTTGCCTGACCGCAGCAGTTCAAAGAGGCAGTTGTTCGGGTGGCTCGAGTCCTTAATAATTCTCTTAGCCTTCCCCTTGCACCGCTTGTTGTAAATGTTCTGGAGGGTGGGAAGCCCCCCTCCAATTGTGCGTTCGGCTGAACGTGTCACTCTTTGTAGTCTGCTACGGTCTTGTGCAGTGCTATTCCCAAACCAGGAGGTGATGTTGCCGGTCAGGATGCTCTCTATTGTACATGAGTAGAAGTTCCTAAGGATCTTCTGACTGACTTGGAACTTCCTTAGGCGCCTGAGGAAGTAGAGGCGTTGTCGTGCCTTCTTCACAACACTGTCAATGTGTGTGGTCCATGTCAAGTCCTCGGATATGTGGGCTCCGAGGTACTTGAAACTGTTCACTCTCTCAACCGGTGCCCCGTCGATGCTGATGGGGCTGTAGTCCTTGACCCCCGACCTCCTGAAGTCCACAATCATCTCTTTTGTTTTGCTGACGTTCAGGGAGAGGCAGTTCTCCTGACACCACTGTGACAGGTTCTCTACCTCTTCCAGGTAGGCCCTTTCGTCGTTGGCAGAGATCAGGCCCACCACTACTGTGTCATCAGCAAATTTGATGATGGTGTTGTTGTTCCGCTGTGCTACGCAGTCATGTGTGTACAGGGAGTAGAGGAGGGGGCTCAGAACACAGCCCTGGGGGGCCCCTATGTTGAGCGTGATGGATGAGGAGGTGCAGTTGCCGGCTCTTACCACCTGGGGTCTGCCCGTCAGGAAGTCCAAGACCCACTGGCAGAGGTCATAGTTCAAGCCCAGGTCCCTGAGCTTGGCTATGAGTTTGGAGGGGACTATGGTATTGAATGCTGAGCTGTAGTCGATGAACAGCATTCTCACATAGTTCCCCTGCCTCTTGTCCAGGTGTGATGCTGCTGTGTGCAGCACATGGGCTATGGCGTCCTCCGTGGACCTGTTGGGGCGATATGCAAATTGCAGAGGGTCCAGGTTGATGGGGAGGGAGGAACAGATGTAGCCCTTCACTAGCTTCTCAAAGCACTTCATGGCTATGGAGGTGAGGGCTACAGGGCGGTAGTCGTTGAGGCAAGCGGGCGTAGATTTTTTGGGTACAGGGATGATGGTGGACTTCTTCAGACAGGTGGGGATGACAGCCTGTTCCAAGGACAGGTTGAAGATGTCAGTGAATACCGGGGCCAGTTGGTCGGCACAGACTTTTAGGACGCGGCCGGGGATGCCGTCCGGTCCTGCTGCCTTCCTGATATTCACTTTTTTAAAGATCCGTCTCACCTCATGCTCTGTTACCCTGAACACTGAGTCTCCATCAGCAGACCCCCCCCCCCCCCCCATTGCCGTGGTTTGTAGGCTGGTGTTGTTATTCACAGCCTCAAACCTCGCATAGAAGGAATTGAGATCATTTGCTAAGGAGATGTCACTGTTCAGTTTGAGGGGGGTGCCTTTGTAGTCTGTCATTGTTCTGAGGCCCTGCCACATGCCTCTAGAGTCAGCCTGTTCAAACTGAAGTTCAACTTTATCCCTGTAACGCCGTTTTGCCTCTATTACTGCTCTCCTGACGTTGTATCTTGCCATCTTGTGTTCTTCCATGTTGCCTGTCACCAGCCCGGTGTTGTATGCTGATGTGCGCACTTTCAGAGCCTCACGGACGGATTTGTCTACCCAGGGCTTTTGATTTGGGTAGATTTTAATTTTGGTGGAGGGGATTGTTTCTTCTACCAGAGTACAGACATAGTCAATCACCGTTTCGGTGTATTCGTTAATATTGGCTGTGTTATCACGGAATACACTCCAGTCTGTGCATCCAAGTGCAGCTTGGAGTGACTCCTCTGACGTCACGGCCCAACGCTTAACCTCTCGCGAGACCACCGGCGTTCGCTTGAGACTTTGTTTGTACTTTGGCAAAAGAAAGATGGCGGCGTGATCGCTTTTACCAAATGGACTAAGAGCCTGTGACTTGTACCCATTCTTAAATTGCGAGTATACATGGTCTAATATGTTCTCGCCTCTGGTGGGACAGGTCACATGCTGATAGAAATTCGGCAACACCTTTTTAAGACGCGCGCTGTTGAAATCACCCAGAACCAAAATGGCAGCGTCAACATTAGCTGTCTGGAGTTTGTTTACCTCGTCGTGAAGTTTTGAAAGTGCGACCCCAGTGTTCGCGTGTGGTGGAATGTACACTCCGATGAGGATGATGGACGTTAACTCTCTTGGGAGGAAGAAGGGTCGACATTTTATCGTGATAAACTCCAGGTCTGGGGAGCAGTGGTTAGACAGTTCCTTTGTGTTGCCTAAATCGCACCACTCCTTGTTTATCATGAAGGCAATGCTGCCTCCTTTCTTCTTTAGTGACTCTTCTGCCGTCCGGTCCTTGCGGAGAACGAAGAAGTGGTCTGCCGGTTCTATTGCGTGATTCGGGACATCTGGACTCAGCCAAGTTTCTGTGAAACAGAGGATGTTACAATCCCGAATGTCCCTCTGGAATTGGATCCGTGCTCTGATGTCGTCCAGTTTATTTCCTATCGATTGCACATTGGCCAACAATATGCTGGGCAATGTGGTTCTGTGTCGTTTGGACCTCAGTCTGTTTCGGACCCCGTCGGGTCGGGGTCGGGGATGATGGCGGGCGGGTCAGTATTGGACGACCATCAACAATACCTTCACGCCCAGGCGGCTGGAGCCATCCTGCACCTTACCCAGCTGCAGGCGATAGCCGCCGGGAAGGGGCGCGCCCTGGCCACTCTGTCCCAGCGCCACCTTTGGCTGGAGCAGGCGCGGGTGCCGGAACAGAAGAGGATTCCCCTGCTCACGGCCCCCCTCTCCGATGCTGGGCTCTTCGGGTCGGCCATGCAGCAGATGACGGCTGCCTGCAGAGAGATGGAGGAGGAGCGTGCTGTGCTCCAACCCCATTTCCCCCGACCCGATGCCACCGGTGATGGCTGACGAAAACAATGACGGCAGAGGACCGCGACCGTTGCCTCCGCCACCACCGCCGCCGCTGCTGGGCCTTCGTCGAAGAAGGCCAGGAGTGGAGGGAGTGCCTCGTCCGCCGCAGCCAGCCGCCCCACGCCCGGAGGTGACGGTAGGGATCGACGTGACCAGGCGCCCCAGAACCGTCCCTCCGGGCCGGCTCCCCGTGGGAGCAAGCACCGTGCTGCATGCGGCAGGCGCCGCTAGTGACTTTCCCCTGTTTACCCCTGTTCCGTTCCCCGCCCCAACATATGATTTTGTTAACTAAATAAAAGGCCCCTCCTGGTGAGGGACTGTTTTTTTGTTACAAACTGTGTTTTTATTCACTGTTATATATTGGGGATACGATGTATAAACCCTCACCTAGCTGTGTGGTTGTTTAGGAGAGTAGGACAGTTTCTTGTAAATCGTTCTGGTCGCTATATATATGTGTGGCAAGGCCTGTGGCTAGCACTCGGTCGAAAGACTTTTCTTCCCTCATCATGAAGAAGTCTGTGTTCTTCTTATAGTGTTTCAAGTTTCAAGTTTCAAGTTTCTTTAATAGTTGTCATACAGAAGTACAGAATACTTTCATACAAAATGCTTCTTACTGTTACGCTCCAGAGACTGTGCTAGACAAGATAGTATCAAATAACATAGTATAGCATGTAAATTAGAAGTAGAAAATGAGGTCACAGTGTTCAGTATAGACATATGTACAATGTTCGATGCAGAATAGACGTAACTGAGTTACCATATAATATACAATACTATGCAGTGTACTAATGTACAAAATTATATAGTGCAAAGCAGAAATGCAGAAATGGGATGAGGTACAATTTAGGTACAATTTACAGTAAGGTGTACGAGTTGTAGTGCAATCCTTCATCAATAAATATAAAGTGTGGGGAGTGGGTGCTACAGTGTGTTTGTTTAAAGTGAGTGTGTGCTATAAAGTGTGGGGAGTGGGTGCTACAGAGTGTTTGTTTAAAGTGAGTGTGTGCGTGTGGATGTGTGTGCTATGTGCGTTTGATGGTTGTTGTTGTGTAGTGTTCATTGTTCGTTAAGCAGCCTGATGGCCTGGGGATAGAAGCTTCTTCTGAGTCTTTCTGTGCTCGCCTTGAGACTCCGGTATCGCTTGCCTGACCGCAGCAGTTCAAAGAGGCAGTTGTTCGGGTGGCTCGAGTCCTTAATAATTCTCTTAGCCTTCCCCCTGCACCGCTTGTTGTAAATATTCTGGAGGGTGGGGAGCCCCCCTCCGATTGTGCGTCCGGCTGAACGTGTCACTCTTTGTAGTCTGCTTCGGTCTTGTGCAGTGCTATTCCCAAACCAGGAGGTGATGTTGCCAGTCAGGATGCTCTCTATTGTACACGAGTAGAAGTTCTTAAGGATCTTCTGACTGACTTGGAACTTCCTTAGGCGCCTGAGGAAGTAGAGGCGTTGTCGTGCCTTCTTCACAACACTGTCAATGTGTGTGGTCCATGTCAAGTCCTCGGATATGTAGGCTCCGAGGTACTTAAAGCTGTTGACTCTCTCAACCGGTGCCCCGTCGATGCTGAGGGGGCTGTAGTCCTTGACCCCCGACCTCCTGAAGTCCACAATCATCTCCTTTGTTTTGCTGAAGTTCAGGGAGAGGCTGTTTTCCTGGCACCATCCCGCCAGGACCTTGACCTCTTCCAGGTAGGCCCTCTCGTCGTTGGCAGAGATCAGGCCCACCACCACTGTGTCGTCGGCAAATTTGATGATTGTGTTGCTACTCCGCTGAGCCACACAGTCGTGTGTGTACAGGGAGTAGAGGAGGGGACTCAGAACACAGCCCTGGGGGGCCCCTATGTTGAGGGTGATGGATGAGGAGGTGCAGTTGCCTGCTCTCACCACCTGGGGTCTGCCCGTCAGGAAGTCCAAGACCCACTGGCAGAGGTCATAGTTCAAGCCCAGGTCCCTGAGCTTGGCTATGAGTTTGGAGGGGACTATGGTATTGAATGCCGAGCTGTAGTCGATGAATAGCATTCTCACATAGTTCCCCTTCCTCTTGTCCAGGTGTGATGCTGCTGTGTGCAGCACATGGGCTATGGCGTCCTCCGTGGACCTGTTGGGGCGGTATGCAAATTGCAGGGGGTCCATGTTGATGGGGAGGGAGGAGCAGATGTAGCCCTTTACTAGCTTCTCAAAGCACTTCATGGCTATGGAGGTGAGAGCTACAGGGCGGTAGTCGTTGAGGCAAGCAGGCTTGGATTTTTTGGGTACAGGGATAATAGTGGACTTCTTCAGGCAGGTGGGGATGACAGCCTGTTCTAAGGACAGGTTAAATATGTCAGTGAATACCGGGGCCAGTTGGTCGGCACAGACTTTTAGGACGCGGCCGGGGATGCCGTCCGGTTCTGCTGCCTTCCTGATATTCACTTTTTTAAAGGTCCGCCTCACCTCATGCTCTGTTACCCTGAACACTGAGTCTCCATCAGCAGCAGACCCCCCCCCCCCATTGCCGCGGCTTGTGGGCTGGTGTTGTTATTACCAGCATCAAACCTCGCATAGAAGGTATTGAGGTCATTTGCTAAGGAGATGTCACTGTTCAGTTTGAGGGAGGTGCATTTTACCGTTGTCTGAGGGGGTTCAAGTTCAAGTTCAAGTTCTTTAATAGTTGTCATACAGAAGTACAGAATACTTTCATACAAAATGCTTCTTACTGTTACGCTCCAGAGACTGTGCTAGACAAGATAGTATCAAATAACATAATAACATAATATAGCATGAATTTAGAAGAAGAAAATGAGGTCACAGTGTTCGGTATAGACATATGTACAATGTTCTGAGTTACCATATAATATACAATACGCAATACGCAATACTTGTGTGTGTATATGTAGCTTGTACCGAGGTCTTGACCCTCTCTTTAAACGTCTGTGTTTTTTCTTGAAACATGAAACACAGGTGTCGTGTTTGCACATGAGCCTACAGCCTTGTATATAAACCCTGTTCACAGACGAGTTATCGTCTGTGGCTGGCGTGCATTGGTTTAGCTTATCCTTGTGGATATACGTTTTTCATACAGCATGCTGGCTACACGGGTATCATCGCTGCTGGTTGTTTTTCATCGTATCCGGGGTGTGGGGTCATGAGGGGGTGAACTGATAAACCCCTCCTTCCCTCATTTCTGATTGGTCAGGGGGTTGGGCCTTCTGTCCTTCGGGGCTTCCTGTCGCACTGTTTGGTCAGCGCGTCACAGGGTAGGGAGAGGGGTTGGGTGGGTAGGGAGTTCACTGGTCCCACGCCTTTTTTGGCCAGGTGGGTCACGGAATTCCCCCCGCCATAGAGTTCGTCACTGGGCGAGTTTCTATTGGTTGTGAGACTTCCGTGAGTTCTTTTCAGGCTCCATGTTGTGGACCTCTGTTGTTGTCAAGATGGTGAACTTAAACAAAAGTTTTCTGCCCTGCGCTCTGTTGCATATGTCTTGAGCTTTTGGTCACGTAGCTCAATGTTACATATATCTTTTCAAATTGTTACTCACATGGGAAGTCTCTCTGGAGGTTCCCCTTCTCCTCTCTTTTATACAGAGCAGTTTTGACAGGGGTCTTTTTCCCTCAGACACGTCATATGGGACCCATATCCGTGTCTTTTGGCCGGCTTCCTGCCGCTCTCCCAGGCGGCTTGGAGGGAACGTTATCTGGGTTCTTGTTAGAATTACCATTGATATGTTTTGGGTCTCGACGTGTACATAGTGCTGGCCCTGGGTGTTTCTGTGTGGAATCACGCGTGGGCTTGCATGCCTTGCTTGCTCATTCATTGTAACAGCGTTTTCATGGGGCAACTGGGATGGAGTTTGTCTCTTCCGAGCGCCAGTGTACTAGGTTAGTCTCGATGAATTCCCGTTCATCTCTGGGGGGAGATAACAGAATAGATCAGAGCATTGGCGGAGGGGTCTCACGCTTTTGGGGTGGGCCACCGGGCGCAGTGCTTTTTTGTTCTGACCATCTTGGTGGCGCCCTCTGTGATGTTTTAGATCGACACGCGTACCTACCCCCCTCTTAGGACTGGGGATGGTGGCGTGATTAGGACACAGGGCTGGTTCTGGTCACGCCGGACCAGGTCAGTTAACCCATTGTCCGCCGGGGGGCAGATCTGCTGTTCTGGTACCCTGAAGGACTTGTGATTTTTCGGGGGGAAAATGCCGGGTTGGCCCGGTCGTTGCAGGGATTGATGTTATGGAGGTGTTCGTGGTTATATCACTGCGTGTTATCCTTCACTATTGCTTGGTCCGTTTTGTGTTGTACCTTGCGTTGTGCTAAAGGAGCCTGGTCCTTCTCCATTCTTTTTTTCGCCCCTCTCTTCTCTTGCTTGGCGGGGCTGGGAGGGGGCTGTCGAGGTGGGTTTTGTACCCCTCTGGCATCCCTGTATACGTCCCGGTCCGCCGGGCCCAGGTCCGGACTCGTTCTCGTCGACCTGTTGGCCTGGGTTAACCCCTTCTTGAGAACTGAGACACTCGTACTGCTGTATAGCCGGTGTATACCCGCAGTTGTGTTTTGGAGTTTTTTCTTGGGGGGGTTATAGGAACAACCGCCTCCTGTTAGGTGGTGGTTGGTTTCCAGGTGTGTTGGTAGCGGAGTCGACTCTCGGGTTAGGCCGGGCTTGACCCCGTCTGCCTGCGAGTGTGCCCCCGCACCTTTCATGACGTCTGCCAATCGTGTCAGCCTTCTCTGCCTCGGCCCCTCTAGAGGGTCGGGTTTTTTTTGTGGAGGCTGCGACATGGTGCACAGCATACCGTACGCCCCTTCCGCCGGGGTGCTATTTTCAGCAGACCCCTTAGGCGCCTGTCTAGTCGAGTTTCTGACCTGTTGCCTGGATTGAGGGATCGACCTCTTTGGGGTTTGTCTCCCCGGCACGCTGCCTGGTCCCCCTGGGGGGTCTAGCCTCTTGAGGTTTTCAGGGCAGCGTGCTGTAGGGGGGAAGGGCCTGCTCTTGGATGGGCCCTGTCCGATATGCTGGCGATGTGGGGGGTGGTGTCACTAGTGACCGCCTGGTGGGGTTTCGATGCTGCGGCGTCGTTGGCCTCACCAGGCCCCCTTTTCCAGGGGGTTCTGTCCCTTCCTGGGGCTGGGTCCTCCTTCGTGCTCCGCTGCTACGGCCTTGCCACGGGGTTGGGTTCTTGACCTTGACCCTGTGATTAGCGGTTGTAACAGGTTTTTTTTTTCCCCGTTCGTTCCCTAGTGGCATGTGGGTTGCGCGCCTGTGTAGTCGTGGGTTCTTCTGTGGGAAGGTAAGTCCCACGGTCTGCTCACCCTGTGCGTTGAGTTGCTAAACCCTCTTCGCACGGTCGGATCCGATTCCCTCCCATCCTCCACTAGGGGGGTCCGGGGGCTCGGGTCCTCCCCGGTTCTGATGGTTGTGGGGTGCCTCAGCGGGTACATTTGTCGAGCTTCCGCTCTGCTCAGCTCCTGTGTTCCACTTAGAGCGCAGAGCGTAAGCTAATACGAAATATAACATACGGTTATCCTATAACCATAGTTATATGAGTATAGCGAGCGCTCTGCGCTGGACTCACTGAGGACCCCGTGGTCTTCGCCTTCAGTGGTGAAAGACTTGGGAAGGAGCTGTTAGTATGGCCACACCCCTGCTTATGTAGAGGAGCGGATGGGGGTGTGGCCAGGCGGATGGGTGTGTACATGTGGAGAAATGTATTCAGTATCTAGACTGCTATGGGATGTGTTCCACTTAGAGCGCAGAACGCTCGCTATACTCATATAACTATGGTTATAGGATAACCGTATGTTATCCAGCCTCAGACCAGTTTCTCACAGTGGAATTGCTGCAACCCCTCGCCACACATTACAATATCCAACTACTGCCAGAGGAGATCACAGTTGCAAAGTGTTTCCTGGCCAGGACAGGCAGAGATGCAGTCCCTACTATCCAAAGTGTCTTTTCCCTCCTGGATGATAATAATAATAATAATGCATTTTATTTATAATGCGCCTTTCAGGACACTAAAAAAAAATTCCACAAATCGGTGAATGAAAAAATTATAGGATCAAATGAAAACTACTACTTACTAAAAATGGATGTTTAAAAGTACTAAAAACCAAAAAAGAAAATACCAAACACTAACAAACATTCAGCACAGACAATGGGGATGCTGCCATCTTTTTTTTTTTAAGATCCGGGGCTAGGAGAAAAACATCCGGGGCTAAAGCCCCAGAAGCCCAGGGCTAACAACGCCACTGTTCTAGGTCTCTTCTTGTCCCAAATTAAACTAGAAATAATTGTATCAATGGATGCAAAATATTATTTACATATTAATATGGGGATTGTTTGGAATAAAAACATTTTGGAAAAACATACATTTGCACAGCCAAATATATGCCAAATATTGCCAAATAGATGGGACCACCTTTCAAGTGGTAGTGCACTCGTAAAGCAATTTATTATTATTATTATTATTATTATTATTATTATTATTATTATTATTATTATTATTATTATTATTATTATTATTATTATTATTATTATTATTATTATTATTATTATTATTATTATTATTATTATTATTATTATTATTATTATTATTATTATTATTATTATTATTATTATTATTATTATTATTATTATTATTATTATTATTATTATTATTATTATTATTATTATATTTATATATATTTTTTAAGATTTTGCTTTAAACAAACCACCAATGCTCTTTGTTACTACCACACCCATTGATTCTGTTGCTACTCTAAATGTCAAATATATGCAAGGCTTCGGGCAGTCTGAATGATTAGCAACAGTTAACTTTTTGACAGATTTGACTTAAACCAGAGATCTCACCATATCTTCGAGTAGACATTATCTATGAATTTCCTCATAACCATTCAGGGAGCGCAAAGCAATGGCCAAAGGCTCGATAGAAAGAACAAATAAAAGTGGGGAAATGGGGCAACCCTGCCTTGTCCCCTGTTGAAGGTGGAAGTAAGGAGATCTGATGGAGTTGGTCATCACTGAAACGAGAGGGGACCGATACAACAACTTGACCCAAACTATACAATTTTCACCCAGACCAAACATCTCAAAAACAGTGAGAAAAAGTCCCATTCAACTCGGTTGAAGGCCTTCTGAGCATCCAGAGCAATAATAACCTCTGCCTGATGAGGGGCCGAGCCAGGGAAATACATTATGTATTATATAATGTATTACATTATACAGTCGGTGAAGGTTTAGAAAACAAAATGCAGTTCTTGACAAACCCAGTCTGCTCTGGTCATATAATCGAGGGGAGAACCTTCTTTATCTAGAAAGTCACTAATTAATGAAGGTTCACCTTTGGACTCCAATGTATACATTTTGGAGTTTCCTCTTGAGTTGATGCTTATGCTTGTCCCCTTTTCCTGACTTTAGCTTTAGATTGACTATTGCGAGTATTCTATGACGACACAGACAAAATAAATGTCAACTGAAAAAAATAAACTGATCATGAACAGGTATGATCAGTGGTAGTGATGAGGAATCTTGACTTGCCTTGTTGGACAGCTGCTGGGCCCATCGGACTCTCTGGAAGTCCACACAGTCCACAGTGGTGGAGACCTTGGACATCGCATATCTGCTGTCGGCTTTGTAGATCAGCTGAGGGGAGAAGGGAGAACAATAGAGGTCAGGTCAGAGGTTGAGTCCAAGCGATCAAATTAGGTGTGGGGTACGTGTACTTGGTTGAAAGTTAATACATTTCTGTCCCACAATTTATCACAAAATATGCATGTCAGACTGTTTCCAAGGACTCATTATAATCCTTTGTAGGAATTTTAAGAGGTGGGATTTTGGTCAATTAAATGTATTTTGTAGCTTTGAAATTAGTTTGAAAGTGCATATTTAATAAAAAATATGTGTGTATTTGTTGATTGATAAATGAGGCCCAATGTCTTTATTTACAGACAGAACAAATTCTCCAATATACAGTATTCTGCTAGTCTACAAAACTGCAGCATGAACCTCAGAAAATAAGCCAGCTTACCTCACCATCCACCAATAACTTTTTGTTGTAATAAAGAATATTGTGGTAGTAGTAGTAGTAGTAGTAGTAGTGAAAAGATAGAACAACCATATAATGCCAGGTTTGGTGACTCACGTTGCTCATGTGGCACTTCAGCTCAGTCACACGATTGTACTCTGGAGTGTCCAGGACCACGCTGAAGTTGGCATGGTTCTTCTTTGCATCCACTGGATAGTCGTTCTTTAAAAAGGAAATAAGGAACAACACAAATGATTGTGATTCTAAGACGCAGAAAGTTAAGGATGCTGATATCAAAGAGATATTTTATGTAAGAAAGGGGAAGCGCATACTCTGAACTTGGTGATGTTGCGGATATTGACCATCTCAGGGGTGTCGTACAGGAAGCAGCCCATGCCTCTCAGCCAGAACAGATCCTCTTTGTATTTGAGCTATAGACAAACACAGAATTATTAATCATTATTTCTACTGTCAAAGTAAATTCTAGCATAACATTCTGTATCACTAAAGACATACGTCACTGGTGATCTCGTTGACATGGGCGCAGTGCAGCAGCTGGGGTGTGACAGTCATGGAGATCAGCTGACCTTTGGTGTTCTGGTTGTACTTCTCCTTGTAGCACAACTGTGAGGGGATAGAGAGAGATTCATGCAATTTGAAGGTGTATCAGGAAAACTGAACAAGTCAGAGTCAATCATCAACAACAAATAGAGATATAAAAAAAAACAGAACCCTAATTTTTTTTACATACATTGCTGAGGTTCTGCTGGTTCATCTTGACTTGTTTGATATCAGGGGTGTCGTAGATTGTGTGGATCTTGTCCTTTGTCTTCTGATACTTCTCACGATACAGACGCTATGGAAGGAAGGTGGGGGATGAGATCACTTTACCAAATCAAAGTGTCAAAAAACTATTTCATGCTGCAGGGTCTGTTGCTTTTACAGCTGGATACTGACATCATTTGAGGTGCTTTGAAACTATTAAAAATAACCTAAATATATTCTAAGTAATGGGAAAGCGTTGGTTTGTAATCTTACGTCATTGGTACTCAGGTTTGTTTTCCTGATGTTGACAAAGTTGGCATCCTCTGGGTGCAAGGTGTAGCCCTTAGCCTTCATCATCTCATAGGCTGCCTTGTACTTCACCTATACAAAGAAAAAGAAAAACAATAAACACCAGTCTGTGATTCCGTAACGGCAACAGGAAATACATTAATTGAATAGTAAATGGACTGCATTTACGGTATATAGTGCTTTTATCCGAAGCACTTCACAACTTATGCCTCACATTCACCCATTCATTCACACCGATGGTGGAGGCGACCGTGCAAGGCGCCAACCTGCTCATCTGGAACAGTTAGGGGTCAAGTGTCTTGCTCTAGGACACTTTGACACTCTGCCAGGAGGAGCCGGAATCGAACCAGGAACCTTCCGATTACCAGACGACCGCTCTACCTCCTGAGCCACTGTCGCCCCATGAAACTCACTTCATGAATGGAGCAGTTTATGAAACCACAGCACCAGTTTCTATGACATCCAATCCAAAACAACTGAGTAAGTGGTGATACTGCAATAAGGGCCTTACATCGCTTGCGATAATGGTATTGGTCTTGGCCTGCTTGATGAGTGGGGTGTCTTTGGGCAGGGAGTATCCAGTAGGCATGAAGTTCTTGTTGGCCTCCTTGTACCAGTTCTGAAGAGAGATCAATACATTACAGTGAGAGCAGGATCATTATAACATTGATGGGTAGAATCTAGAGAAAAAGAGAGATCAAGTCAAGCAGTAAGATGCAGGAGATACACTGTAGTTTGTAGAATTACTGTATTTCTAAATGAGAAATTATAGATAACTTTGCTTGGTTACATGTACATCTGCTTTAAGATAAGATAAGATAATATAAGATATTCCTTTATTGATCCCCTTGGGGAAATTCAGGCATCATAGCAGCATGGGGGATGGGGTGGGGGGAGGTGTACAGGTAGTAAAAACAACACAAGCAGTGTAAACAAATAAGTCAATATAATTTACTATCTAACTAACTGAAATATACAGTATTCACAGTGTCACATAAGGTGCAGTATGCATAAGGTAGTGTTTAAAACAATTTAAAACAAAATACTCTTAGCATAATTCTAAGTGAAAAGAAAGACATGCTAAGCAATATGCAATATAATATATTGAAGAAGGACATACATCACTCTGGATGTAGTTGGCCAGGCGTGCTCTCTCATTCTCAATCGTAACAGAGGGTGCTGTGTTGGTGCCCTTGACCTTGGTGTGGTAATCATGGCGGTAGTGAAGCTGGGAAGGACAAAAAAAAAGAACAAGTGATGATTTTTATGGTCTGTCATGTAAAGAACATGAATGATGAAGTGAGTTTCTATAGTAATGACTATGATCTTAAGTGTAACTCACATCGCTCAGGTTTCTAGCACTTATCTTGGAGGTCTCGTACACCGGGGTGTCTGTCACAACAGAGTAGTTCTTGAAAGCCTCGATGCCCTTGGCTCTGTACTTACCCTGAAAAAAGAGAAGAAAAAACAGGGATGAAACCACAGTCACATGGATATATCAGCATCACATCTGACAAACCTGGTCACTCACTAGATTGATCATTTGAAAAAAAAGAGGGATGAAAAAAGGGAGAATGTATTTTTTTGTGGCAGACAGCAGAAGAAAAAATAAAAAAGGGGGCGTGTGGATGTGTAAGACCAGACAACAACAGAGGATGAAAAGGAAGTTATGTAATGTAGAGTAGGGCCTAACCTCGCTCTGAAGAGTACCCGCATACTTCACACGCAGGATCTCTGGTGTGTCCGCGGCGTAGCAGCCGATGCCCCTCAGCCAGTTCAGGTCATCCTTGTAGAAGATCTAGGAGAGCACACAAAATGAACCGTAGAATTAAAATATATATATGTATGTAACACCACATGATATCAATGTAATGTGCCATCGGCTTTGACTGATATATTATAACTAGCCATATGAATATGAAAGCACTCTGAAAATGTAGACAGTGGTCTCGTACAACAACCAACATAATTATGAAAGTTGAGGTACATTGTAGGCAGTGTTAAGGGCGGCCACTCACATCACTGAGCTGCTCGTTGACTTTGCGTGCCTGCGTGTACACCTGCATGTCGGGCATGCACAACCACTGGTGCAGGTGTTTGCGGTAGCCGATCTCGCTAACGCTGTTTTGGGTTTTGCGGGCAGACACGATGCCCAGCATGTCTGATGGGATGTGGTTGATGGCCTTGGTCTTCTCGTACTTCTCCTTGTACAGGCGCTGCAAAAAAGGGTGACAACAAGCATCATGGGCTTTGATGTCTTATGTTATTACATGGAATCACTATAACAAATATTTTCATAAATATATTAATAATAATAATAATTGCTCAACAGGCTAGACTCACATCCAGGACGAGCTTTCCAGCTTTGACGCAGCGAGCAGTGGCAGGATCATCCTCCAGAGACTTGGGCAGACTGTAGAGAGACTTGAACTTCTCATAGTCCTCCTTGTACTTCACCTGCAGGAAGAGAGGAATCGTATTGTCTTGTCTGAGAGTGGGCTTCAAATACTTCAAAGTATACGATCAATACATCACAGGATGGGATCAGAGGTTAATGTCAAATTCATTGAGAGAACTCTTTGTAACAAGACTGACAGTATGTGAGTGTTAAACAAGAGTTTTACTCTCCAAGCCCTACTGTTCAAGAATCTACACCTAAAAGATAAATCTCTGATCGCAGGTTTAAAAATAGTGGGTGAAACAAATGCTGTGGCTACATTATTACAACAGTAAAGCTGAAGTTTGAAGAACCAACAATCCAAAAATTGTTTCAGTGATCTTATGTTTCAGTGATCTTATTCGCTAATAGATCACTTTTTTTTTTTTTTTTTTTTATTGTTATCTTTTAGCATTTTTACAGCTTTTTCTGGCCATGCAGGACCGATAGAGGAGAGAGGGAGAACGGGAGGAGAAGTAGGGAAGACATGCGGCAAATGGTCACCGGGTGTGGGAAGCGAACCCGGGACAACCGCTTCGCGACTCAGCGCGATATGGTGTGCTACTGGAGCGCCCCGCTAATAGATAACGCTAACTTCTATCTTTTCATGGAGTTGAACTCACAGTGCTGAGAATGACTTTCTGCTGTTTGGCATGCTTCAGGGCATGGGACTCATGTGAGATCTTGTAACCCTTTGCCTTGATTTTGTCCCAAGCAGCTGTGTAGTTTTTCTGTAGAAAGAGAAAAACAGAAACTTTTAGCAACAATAATAAATAAAAAGAAAATCTTACTCCTATCTTAGTTCTTGTGAAAAGGATTGAGAGATGAGTGTAGATTCACACTTACATTGCTGAAGAATTGTTTGAAGTTGTGGCATCTGGCATAGTCATAGGTATCCAGAACTGTGGTATACATGTGCTTCTCCTTATGGTAGGCCTCCCTGTAGTTCAGCTGTGGAAAGGGATCATTTCATTGTTTCATTAATCCCAAAATCAATTGGATGAGTGAGAAATTGTTCTAAATACATCAGATCAACAGCTAAAATGATCGTATTATGACAGGATGTTTGTACAGTTGAAAGGCTGTGATGTGGTCGGAATCACTATTGATCCATATTTCATTAGTAATGTAGCATGATAATTTCCTCCCTGTAGAGACAATTAGAGTCAATTGTCTCTCTTGCACTAGGGTCAGGTTGAAACATTCCTAAGAACATAATGAACGTATGTTAAGATCAGCACTGTAGGAGGACAAAACCATATGACTTTTAGGGGAGTCAGCAACAGGTGTGGCAAAAATTTGTAGATCCACAGGTCAAAGGTTTGGCCAGCAGAGACCACCGTATATGGTACTGACTTAAAATAAAGGGAAAACAGGATACTTTTAGAGAACTCATTCTGTATAAAAGGAGGACAAACCAGAGAGTGAGAAAGGAATTCTTCATTGGAGACTTTGGTCAGGACCGAGCAAACAGGGGGAGCCAGGACTCATTGGGTGACACTAACCTCTCTTGTGTGTTTGTCTGTGTTTATCTGTGTTCAATAGCTTAGGCTTAATAGTGAATGCGGTATCAATTGATTCAGTCTCTAATACAACATTTATCTTGTCATCATATTTAGCACCACTCACTTGTTAATAATTATTGATGTGATAACATCATAGCATCATTATTGTAAAATTGTCAGTTGGGCCAGATCACTCACCTCGCTGGCCCAGGTGTGTCCCAGGAGAGCAGTCACATAGACTGGGGTGTCTGTCACAATGGAGTAGTTGTTGAAGTCCTTCTTAGCCTCATCTCTGTATTTCAGCTGTTGGGGAACATGATGACATGAAACTCATGAAGATGGAGGTCAGTGTTTTAAAACACACATCAATCACTTTTCATTGTTTCATAATGAATATAGAAAATAATGAGTTAATAACACATGATACATGGTTTTCTATGATGCTCTGTGTTGATACTCACCTCACTCTGTAGGTTATAGGACTTCTTGGCACGGATGATCTCAGGGGTGTCCCAGTTGTAGCAGCCAATACCCCTCATCCAGTTCAGATCGTCCTTATAGTACACCTATTAAACAGCAATAGCAAAACGACTATATTATTATTATTATTATTATTATTATTATTATTATTATTATTATTATTATTATTATTATTATTATTATTATTATTATTATTATTATTATTATTATTATTATTATTATTATTATTATTATTATTATTATTATTATTATTATTACATATTGGATAGTCAGCATTGGGCAAATATTAAAACATTTCTAGGCATCTCTTGGTTTTCCCCCACTAACTGCCACTCCTGTGGTGACCACTCTTCAAAGGTTCACAGTAAATTTTGCAGAGTAAATTTGACTCAAACTTAGTCCATTTGAGCCCAAGTGAGTAAAATTGTACTCAGTTTGAGTAAAATGTACTCAGCTAAATGTACTGTGTTGTAATGTAAAACAGTACATTTGATTTGTCAAATGATCTATTACTATTACTGTAAATCATCTATTAATGTAAATTACATAATAATTATCATATAACTTGCATCAAATACGTTTGATTTAATCACAATGAAGCCAAAGACAAAGTTCACTTGTGTGTAGACAATTAATATCATAATTATTATTTTTTTATTTAATTTTTTATTCCATTCTATTCTGTGAGAACAACAAGTGTGCGTCCTGAGTAGAGAAAAACCTACATCACTGAGGATCTCGTTGGTCCTGCGGGCACGAATGACATCCTCCTGGTCAGGGTGGCAGGTCCACTGGTGCAGGTAGGTGCGGTAGAGAACGTCACTCAGCATGTCCTGCCCCTTCTTGGCCACCTTGTTGGCAAGGAGGTCCTGTGGGATGTGGATCTTGGCCTTGTTGGTGTGGTAGTCTTTGTTGTAGAGCCTCTGGAAAGAGAGTGATGTCATAGGAAAGTTACGAGAATTGGCATGTACAATATGAAACACAAGGATCTAAAAGGGAAAACCTAGTTTAAGCTTTTTCATTAACCGCTTAAAGGATAACTCCACTTTTTTTTTTTAAATTAGCTTATTTAACATCTTCCCTGGAGTTAGACAAGAAGATGCATACCTTTTTTGTCTCTGTGCGTGCATTTTAGCTTTGGGAATAGACGCTCCGTTAGCATAGCTTAGCTTCATCACTGGAAGTGGGGGAGGACAGTAGCCTTACAGTGCCTTACAGTGTATTGCAAGGTCTGACATTGACCAAACTTGATATGCATGACCTTGGTGGGCTCTAGGTCAACTCCTGAAAAGGGGGTCAATGTCAGACTTTGCAATCAAAAGTTAGGGGGCTAATAACCCTTGCCATAATTTCAGTGCGCCCCTAACTTTTGATTGCAAGGTCTGACATTGACCCCCTTTTCAGGAGTTGACCTAGAGCCCACCAAGGTCATGCATATCAAGTTTGGTCAATGTCAGACCTTGCAATACACTGTAAGGCACTGTAAGGCTACTGTCCTCCCCCACTTCCAGTGATGAAGCTAAGCTATGCTAACGGAGCGTCTATTCCCAAAGCTAAAATGCACGCACAGAGACAAAAAAGGTATGTATCTTCTTGTCTAACTCCAGGGAAGATGTTAAATAAGCTAATTTAAAAAAAAAGTGGAGTTATCCTTTAAGCCAGAGTGGTCCGGTAGATTGATATACAAATATTAATACAAAACGTATTAATTAATGTTGCGTTTCTTTTTCAAATGTAGCCAAGAGTAAAGACCCTAATCCTGTCAAAACATCAGTCAAAGTGTATATTTTCAGCACTATGTTTGTTTACCAATGATTTTAACCCCTTAACCTCTTAACACTTTCAGCGCCAGACCTGACATTTTCATAGTTTTTTCTTTTATTCTATTTTAATATTCTATACAGTCTCATCGTCTCATGGACCTCTGTGTATCATTGGGACTCATTCTGAGACCTCGAGATTGCAATGCCGGCCGAATCCTGCTAGGTGGCAGTATCGCCTACCCTTTGAAACCTTATTTCACACTGTGTGTTAAATTTTATGAAAATGGGACCCGGGCAAGTGAAATGCTTAATTCGAGCCACTTGGAACGCGTCCAGCACACTTGATGCATAGTTTGTCCGATTTCATGTCAGGGACCCGATGGACATCAATACTGGAAATCGCGATCAGACAATTGGAATATTAATTTTGGAATACTTCCTAGCAAAGGTAAGGACTATATGACGTCAACCCTACTTTGATCCTACAATGATTTCACATTGATCGCAACGATCATATGTCACATACTCCAAAAGTTATGCCGTTGCTGACGATCAGAGCATCACAAAACGACCCCCCCCCCTGTGATGCCTTCATGATGAAACACAATACCTATCCTATTTGGAAATAGCATCGTGTCCAGACGAGCAACGCGAACGACTTTCACAAAATGCACATAGCGCTCCATAACTCAGCTTCCAGGAATTAGCCCGGATCACTCTGAAACTATATAATATTCACCACGGGATAACACGCAAACGTATACATGAAATTTTTTTGGATGAGAGATAGTGACTGTCAAATGAGACATAATATTGTCTCCAGCTATAATATAGAATATAGATACATCGTGAAACACCATGAAAATGACCATCTTTTTAAGCGTGGCCACAGGCAGCGCAGATGGGGATTTAGCGTGCCGCTGAAAGTGTTAAGCCCTAGCCATATTTTTAGACAGCCGAATCTGCGGAGCGCACTGAAGTACATCGAGAAATTATAGGAAATATAGAAATAGATGCGTTCGTTAGAGAAAACAAATTTCAATAATCTATGCCTTATTCTATGCGCACTGCCAGCCAGCCTTTATGCGACGGAGAGATACACCTTACATTTTTATGGAGAGAAGATAATCTCCCGATTCAGATACAATTTAACACAAGCGGTTATAAAAATATTTCATGTTTCTCAGCATATTTTCACACCGCCAGCAAAGTACTGGTCCATGTCCGTTGTCTCTTCTCCTGAATGGATTTGGTGCTAGCTGTAATTTCTGCCCGTCTCCGTCATCGAAACATGAGACCGAAAGTACTTATCCACTCCCCTCCGACAAAACTGTAGTTTTTTTCACACAGCATGGGAAATAATACAGCCGGACTATCTAACAAGAATTAACATATTTACAAGTCGGATTACGTTTTATAAATAAGGAGACAGATAGCGAAGATTTCAAAGCACTCAAAATTGCCAATATCTCAATTTCTACCTATTTCTGAATAATGCAACATTTTGCCATTTCCTGAGGAATCGTGAGCTCCTTAACACATTCGGCGCCAGACCCGAGATATCCCGGATTAACTCGCCATGCGCTGGGCGCCAGACCCGAGATTTCTTGTGTTTTTTTTTTTTTTTCCTTTTATTCAATATTTTATTTTCTTTTTTTATTATTGATCTTTTTCCCCTTCCATTTTCCTCCGATTTTCTCCCATCCCAATGTTAGTCGTTATGCCAATTCCCAATCCCCTTCCTGGTCGCTGCGCACTTACCCCCCACAGTCGGTCTGGGAGAGTGGAGGCTATCACGTGCTTCCTCCGACACACGTCCAGCCAATCAACCGCTTCTTTTCACCTGGCAGCGCGGATTCTCATTGAGAGGGCGTAGCGTGTGGAAGGATCACACTATCCCACTCAAGTCCTATCCGCGCTTAGCAGGCGCCCCGACCGAACTGTAGGAGTCGCTGTTTACAATGACCCGGACCCACCCCGCCAGCTTCTCCCACCCTCTAATACTGCCAATTGTATTAGTGTGAACGGCCAGCCAAGCTGGTGACAACCCCAGAGCTGTGAGCTGGATTCGAACAGGCGAATCTAGCCGCTCCGGGGTTTGGTGACGAACGCAATCTCCGTTACGCCACCTGACTGCCTTTTATTCGATATTTTTATTCATTATTCATTCACGGACCTCGGTGTTCCCATAGGGAATCATTCTGAGATCGCCAAAGTGCAATACCGGCCGCATCCTGCAGAATTTAGATGGAGCCAAGTAAACTGCTTCATCCGACCACTTCAAAACGCATCTAGCACACTCAATCCATAAATTGTGCCAAATTATGTCCGGGACCAGATGGACATCAATATTGGAAATCGCGATCAGACAATTGGAATATTATTTTTGGAATAACCCTGATCAAAGGTAAGGACTATATGACATCAATTTCACCTTGATCCTACAATGTTTTCATATCGATCCAGCTGATCAGCGTGTGTGGTGTTCAAAACGAATGCCGTTACTGGCTATCAAAGCATTTTTATTTTTTTTTATATATATGCATTTGATTTGGAAA
Organism: Notolepis coatsorum; assembly: GCF_963971535.1. Taxonomy (NCBI): domain Eukaryota; kingdom Metazoa; phylum Chordata; class Actinopteri; order Aulopiformes; family Paralepididae; genus Notolepis; species Notolepis coatsorum. The sequence continues at coordinate 178,787,251 of NC_140167.1, forward strand.
TAGTAGCGTGTCCAGGCAAGAAACGCCAATGCTTATAGCAGAATTCACGTAGCGCCCTATAACTCAGCTTTTCAGGAATTATCCCGGATCACTCCTAAATATATTCAATATTCACCACGGGATAACGCGCAAACGTATACATGAAAACATTTTCTCTTTTTTTGCATGTTCGAAGGAAGAAAGTCACTGTCAAATTACCATAGTATGTCTCCATAGCTATAATATAGAATATAGATATAGCTCTCCAAACATAGTTCAAGTTCAAGTTTCTTTATTAGTTGTCATACAGAAATACAGGATACTTTTGTATGAAATGCTTCATTCTGTTTTGCTCCTGAGAGTGTGCTAGGTAAAAATAGATCATTATAAAAAGTATAATAAGTATAAAATAGAAAGTCAAGTACTTAAGCAAGTGTAAACAAGACAGAAATGTTCAATATACATATGTACAATATGCAATGCAGAGTAGTTGCAATACAATATAAATGGGATGAGGTAAATGGGATGAGGTAGCTTGTGGTGCAATATACAATGCAGAGTGTTTACAATACAATATAAATGTGATGAGGTAAAATGGGATGAGGTAGCTTGTGGTGCCACCTTGTGGTGGTAGGGTAAGGTGCAAGGCTTGTGCAATGAGTTGCCAATAATATAATATATAAATATAAAGTGTGTTAGTGTCTAAAGTGTGTAAAGTGGGTGCTACAGTGAGTTGTCCATTTAAAGTGGGTGTGTACATGTGGGTGTGTGTGCTGTGAGTGTGTTTGATGGTTTGTTACATAGTGTTAATTGTCATTGAGCATCCTGATGGCCTGGGGATAGAAGCTCTTTCTGAGTCTCTCTGTGCTTGCCATGAGACTCCGGTATTGCTTGCCTGACCGCAGCAGTTCAAAGAGGCAGTTGTTTGGGTGGCTAGAGTCTTTTATTATTCTCTTGGCCTTATTCTTACAACGCTTGTTGTAAATGTCTTGGAGAGTGGGAAGCCCACCTCCAATTGTGCGTTCTGCTGAACGGGCCACTCTTTGCAGTCTGCTACGGTCTGCTACATAGTGACGCACAGTGAAAGTAGGCTATGGAAACCTGGCGCGTTAGCTACAAGGATAAGGCTAATGGCTCGCGCCCAATGTGTTAACAGGCAAGTTAGATGGCGCTGAGTCACATATTATGCAACAGCTGTGTGTGTGTCCACTGAGCTGAACACGATGAAAGTTTACCATGCACATGCTGTTGGATGCTCGTGGCCATTACCAATGCCAAAATAAATGTGCATCATCATATTTGGGAAGAAGAAAACACCACTGATTTAAGTTGCAGGCAAGCAAAGATAAGGCTGTTTTACATCAATATAGGCAATAATTTTGTTATGTCACACAATAATAGGCTTCAGGTTCACACGTGGAGGTACTCCCTAATGCCTAGAATGAATAAAGAAGCTATTAGCATTACAATCTTACCAATCCCTTGTGCTGCTCTTGGTCTCCGCAGCGCATCACCTCAGGGAAGTCCACCAGGGCTGAAGCCATATAGTGGCCCTTGGCCTTATCATGGGCATTCTTGTACTTGGCCTGTTATGATCCATATTAAAAGAAGATATCAATATTATGTAGCCAATAACTGCTGATTTAAGTTTAATTATTACAAAGAAGCTAATCAGATCAATAATCAAGTAGAACATCACTGGCACCATCAGTTCTAAATATTTAAGAAGTGAGATGTAATGCGTTTAATATCTTTTATCAAGTAGAAGGGAAGCTCACATCGCTGATGTTCTCTCTGTTCTTCTTGCCAGCAACCAGAGGGATGTATTGGGTGTCCAGCTGGTAGCCAGTAGCTTTGGAGTCGTCCCAGCGTTGCTTGTAGTATTTCTGAAATCATATTAAGTGTCACCAAAGTCACCAACAGGGACTTAACAAGGAAATATAGATGAACAAATGCACTAACAATGAAAATTAAGGAATTAAATTAATAAGTAAGGTTCATACATTACCTCACTGATGTGCTTGGCCATCTCCCTGCTATGGGCCATCTGGGGAGTGTCCACTGAACCAATGTAATGCCCCTTTTCTGCATTAAACGTCTCCTTGTACTTAAGCTAAAGCAACAGTAAAGCAACAGAGAAATCAGTCATGGGTTAGAATCCATAAAACAACAACAGTGCATAATAAATCATACAGGAATTATATATTATGCATACATCACTGAGGTTGATAGCATTTATCTTGGCCAGGACGATCTCAGGGCGGTCCATGATAAGGGTGAAATGTTGGAAGTTCTCTTTGGCACTCTTCTTGTAAATTCTCTGTAAAGGGACATTACATTATGGTGAGACACAGGTTGTTTTCATGAAAATTTGCTAAATATCCCCGATAAAACAATTCTACTGTATATGAAACGGTGAACATACTTCATTGAGGATCTCTTGGGCCTTCTTGACTTTGACGTGATCAACAGAGTCAGCTGCCATCCAGCCGCAGCCCCGGAGCCACTCCAGATCAGCCTTGTAAATAACCTGCAGACAGTAAATAGAGGTTAACCCTTTCACCGCCGCACTACCAAATGGTTAACCCTTTCACTGCGACAACACACAGAAGGTTAACCTTTTCACTGCCACACAACAGTACAACGGTAATCGTCTGTAGTGTGATAGTAAAGGGTTAACCTTCTGTAGTGTGGCAGTGAAAGGGTTAAGGCGACAGTACCCCCTAATAGGCAAAAAAGACTATTTGAATAGATATCACTATGAAACTTTCCCAGTTTGTTATGTACATAAAAACTAAGAAAAAATGTATTGCAAGTTTTCTGAATTGTATGTTTATATATGCAAATGAGGCATGCCCTCATTAGAAATGCGCATATTTGCATATCGCCAAGACACAAATCACCAACATGGATAATTTTTTTTTATAAAAATGTGTATTTAACCTTTATTTACCCAGGCAAGCAATTAAGAACAAATTATGCCAGATTAAAAAACTTGGTTTAATTTTGTTGATACATTCAAAACTAAACTTTTTCCAGAAGGGATTGTGGCTATGTCCTCTTATCAACCCATGCATCAGGAAATACTGTCTACTGTCATAAAAAAGATGTAAATATATAATATAAATATAAAATGCACTATAAACCCGGCTATGAATGATATATCAACAAACCCTTTTGTAATTAGAAGCAGGATATGGATAGGAAGAAATGTGAAACGTTTGGTGTGTGTAGGTACTAGGGAAATGGAGTTCCAAGATTTGTGTGTAAGTAAAATGCATAAAAACTAGTTTTTGAGAAAACGACCTCAAAGTTTTGTATTGTAATTGTGATCTATGGACACAATCAGACAAAATGTAAAAGAAACAACTAATTGTGTGTTTTCGATATTTTATTGCCACTAGTTTGAAATAAGACATGTTAAGGAAGCTAAATATAACAAAATCTCTATATCATCGGAAGAAATTAAGCAAAAAGGCGATTTTGTTGGTGTCTCGCCTTAGAGGGAAATTTCACATTTCACATTTTATTGAATGTTTATTATGAATGAATCCTAAGCAAAGTAAACATGTAGCTGTGTTCTGTAGATGGTACTCACATCACTCTTGAGGTCGTAGGCCTTGCGGGCTTGCGTGACGTCATTTGAATCTGGAAGACAAGTCCACTGGTGCAGGCGGGTCCTGTACCTGTCATCGTTGACCTGGATTTGGCATTTCTTGGCCAGTTCAAACTGCAGCATGTCTACAGGAAGGTTGTACTTGGTCTTGGACTGGTTGAAGTCCTTCTTGTAAAGGGCATCACTGGCAATCTTGGCTGAGTTCAGAGCCAGCATGAGCAGAGGGTCGTCCCGGATGCTGAGGGCACCAATGTGGTGGCCCACCTGCTTGCGGTATCCCTCATTGTACTTGTGCTATGAAAGAGGAAAATAAATATATTTGAATAAACTGCTATTCCAACTTATACCAGTTTTAATAAATGGTTGCAATGTGAAAGGAGTGACCATCAATTTGATACTCACCATGCTCTGAATTTTAGATGTACGGATGCACTGCTGGATTGGCAAAGCAGTCCCAGGCATGAAGTAGCCGGTGGCTTTGATCTTGTCCCAATCCTTGGTGTACAGTTGCTGTAGAAGATCATTGTTGAGTAAATAACAATATATAAATATAGAGTCGAAATTATTATTTAGAAATAATCTCTAAAATGAGGAAGTGTCTTACTGGGTGAAGGATCTTTGCCACTTCTCTGGCTGTGGCGAGAACTGGAGTATCCGCTAGTGAGTACTTGGTCTTGTCCGTGTGCCAGGCCTCACGGTACTTGACCTGTACAAAGCCAGAAAGGGAAAGACTTAACCACAAGCATAATTCTCTTGTGCAATGTGTTATTTTGTCATCATATTAAAGAGTTAATTTGACAGAAACGAGACAGAAACAAAACGTTTAACAACAGCTCAATAATTGCAGAAGAAGAGAGTTGTTCTCACCTCATTGAGGACCGAAGCAGCGTTCTTGGCACAAACAAAGTCCATTCTGTCAACGGGGGCTGTGAATTTCTGTTGATCCAGCTTGACACGGTAGCCTCTCTGTATGACAGCAATAATAAGAGTTAACAAAATCAGCAAATATGTCAAATAATCTGACTTGTAAAATAGTATGAATTATCCTACTGTACATAATTCTACAGTATATGATCTGACAAATGATGATAATGGTGACAAGAGACAGACTTACATCAGCCAGGATCTTCTGTGCGTGCTTCACCTGCTTAACCCCCACACTCTCATGTGGCACCCAGCCACATCCACGCATCCACTCCATATCAGCTTTGTACACAGCCTGAGGAAACACAGTAGTTATACGTTTCATATATAATGTATACTTTGCACTCTATTGCATTATCAACATAAATAATACAAATACAATTCAGAGTCGATTGTATATGACTATGAATATTATAGTAAACTCACATCGCTCTGCAGATCATAGGCCTTCCTGGCCTGGACGACATCATTGGAGTCTGGCATGCATGTCCACTGGTGCAGGCGAGTTCTGTAGTTGAAGTCATTCACTTGTTTCTGGCATTTCTTGGCCAGTTCAATAGTCAGCATGTCCACTGGAAGATTGAACTTGGTCTTGGACTTGTTGAAGTCCTTCTTGTAAAGGGCATCACTTTGAATCCTGGCTGAGTTCAGAGCCAGCATGATCAGTGGGTCGTCCCGGACACTGAGGGCACCAATGTGGTGGCCACACTGCTTGCGGTATCCAACCTTGTACTTGTACTATGTAGACACGAATACAGCCGTAATTAACATTGTATGTATATATACTGTACTGGTATATACACACAAGGAAATCAATCATATTGCCTAATTTGATATCAGTATAATGTGTTTACATACAGTTGTAAATAAATGGGGAAAATGCAGTATGTTAATAACAACTAATGAATGACTGCATGCTATTTACATCACCTTTGTATTTGTACTAATAACGCAAAGGAGAATGATGGTTGAAAAGTCAGTAAGTGTCTCAACTCAATAGTAAGTGAATTTTGTCCAGCAGTGAATCTTTCTCTTACATCACTAATGATGTCCCTGGAGGCTCTAGCCTTCAGCACAGCAATAGCATCCTCCTTGATGTGGTAGCCCTTGGCCTTCTGGTCATCCCATGCCTTGGTGTACAGTTTCTGTGACAAAGAAGGATGGTGGGAGAGAGTAATTGAACTAGTCATCAACATCAAACAGCACTTCACTGTGTCAGATTGATTGAATAATACAATTCAGGATATGCAGAACATATATATATATATATATATATATATATATATATATATATATATATATATATATATATATATATATATTATACACACACTGCCTGTGCTTCCAATGTGTTGAACGTACATTGCTGATGTTGATAGCATTAGCCTTGGACAACAGAACGGAGGGGATGTCAGGTTTCAGGTGAATAGAGAGCTTGTCCTTATCCCAGGCTTCTCTGTATTTTTTCTGTGAAAAACAAACAAAAATGTTTACCAACATTCACCGTCACCCAGATACAGATTTATTGACAGATAAAACATATATACTGTATATATTTTTTATATTGGAGAGGCCATGTATGAAACAGAATGAGAAGTGGTATTGCTCACATCACTAATGTTCTCAGCGTTCTGCTTGGATAGGACAATAGCAGGGAGGTCCACAATGCTGGTGAACTTGACGGTGCTGGGGGGCTGACGGTAGAGATTCTCGTTGAGTATGGTCTGGGCGTGCTTGGCCTTGACGACATCCACAGAGCCCTGAGGTGACCAGCCACATCCTCTCAGCCACTCCATATCAGCTTTGTACACGGCCTAGAGGAAATAGGACCGCGTTAAAATATGGATTCACTGTCAGCTTCCATACGCATGTTTACTCATTCCCTCCCATCAAGCTTATTGGAGTTTCTGTTGGGCCTGGGAGGTATACTGTACGTCAGGTTATACGTCAAGTACACTATAATGGATCCAAATGAAGGTGATTTGATTTTTCTTTTTTTTTTTATCTTTAATGAATACAAAAATTGCATATTGCAGCAGTATTAGGAACAATAATGCAATATACAATGAATGAGAATGGACCATTTTGAAAGAAAGTCACACCATCACAACTGCATTATACAAATGATAAAAATATGTCACATCTTAATGTAATTTGAACTAGAAAAGCCAAAGACTGTTAAATATCATTCTACTTTTCTTTCTCTTCATTTACAAAAATAGAAAAAACAAACATTCATTATACTGTCAAAAATATTTTTAAATGACAATTTGGATATGACCTCCCTGAACCTTGGTTCTGTGTACTTACATCACTGCGCAAGTCATAGACCTTCCTGGCCTGGACAACATCATTGGAGTCTGGCAAGCAGGTCCAGTTGTGCAGATAAGTTCTGTAGTTGAAGTCATTCACTTGTCTCTGGCATTTCTTGGCCAATTCAAATTGCAACATGTCCACTGGAAGGTTGAACTTGGTCTTGGTCTTGTTGAAGTCCTTTCTGTAGATGTTATCGCTGGAGATTCTGGCTGCATTAGCGGCCAGCATAAGCAGAGGGTCGTCCTTGATGCTGAGGGCTCCAATGTGGTGGCCACACTGCTTGCGATACCCGGCCTTGTACTTGTACTGAAACATTTGCGATGGAAACAATGATCAAGTGACAAAAGAAACATTGTACAATATGATAATACAAATATTGTATAAACATGTTGCAGAGAGAATCACAGGCTTACATCGCTGACTATGTCCCTGGAGGCCCTGGCTGCCCGCACAGAAATAGCATCCTTTGGCAGGTAGTAGCCCTTATTGATGGTGTCCATATAGCCTTCACGGTAATGTTTCTGAAACAACAACAGCATTACTCCAAACACTGTTTAATATGTAATATCACAATTCAACAGACAATGTCATTTGTAATATATGCTGGTCAAAAGTGAGAACATTTTACGTACAGTGTCTTTGAGTTTGAGAGGAGAGGCGCTTTTTAATCAAATGTATTATTATTATTATTATTATTATTATTATTATTATTATTATTATTATTATTATTATTATTATTATTATTATAAGCATTATTATTATTATAATCATTATTATTATTATTATTAGAGAACAGTCATATGAAATGATATTACACAATTGCTAGGATACTTGATGCCACTCAATATTAAGGTGATAACATATTTTAATGTATTGATATGGAGATGTTCAGAGGTGAGGCATTACCAGACTGGTGTTGAGGTTATTCTGTTTGGCCAGGACAATCTCTGGGATATCGTGCGTGATGTGGATCTTGGTCTTGTCGTTGTTCCAGGCTTCAACATATGCTTTCTGTAAATGGAGGAGGAAGACAGTTTAGTGAGATCTTAGCTTACAGTTTATTGGCTGGGGGCGGGGCATTACTTTGACTAATGAGAAAATTAAGATAAACTAAGATGTGCTATCTGTACCTTGTCCATAGTCTGGGCATTGGCCTTAGCCAGGGCATATGGCATGTCTTCGGTCTTGGCAGTGAATTTGAATTTACTGGGGTGCTCACGGTATTTCCTTTCATTTAGGATCGCTCCCGCCTTCTTAGCTTTCTCCACATCGATCGAGCCGATAGGAACCCAACCTGTTCCCCTGAGCCATTGCATGTCAGCCTTGTATATAGCCTAGGTTATGATGAGAGAAACAAAGGATGAGAAAATACTGTGTGGGGAAATAATCTACTGGTATATAATTGGTTTGAAAAAGTAGGCATACTGAGCTGAATTCTCAAACTCACATCGCTCTGTATGTCATAGACCTTCCTGGCCTGGACAACGTCATTGGCGTCTGGCAGGCATGTCCACTGGTGCAGGCGAGTTCTGTAGTTGAAGTCATTCACTTGTCTCTGGCATTTCTTGGCCAGTTCAAAAGTCAGCATGTCCACTGGAAGGTTGTACTTGGTCTTGGACTTGTTGAAGTCCTTCTTGTAAAGGGCATCACTTTGAATCCTGGCTGAGTTCAGAGCCAGCATGATCAGTGGGTCATCCCGGACGCTGAGGGCACCAATGTGGTGGCCACACTGCTTGCGGTATCCAGTCTTGTACTTGTACTGTGTAGACACAATAAATACAGCAGTAATTAACAGTATATATAGTAGATACTGTACCGGTATATGCACACAGGGAATCATATTGCCCAAATTTACATCACAATAATGTGTTTGCATACAGTAGTAAATAAAAATGGAAACTGCTGTATTAACAGCTAAATTAATGTAAAATTAAGGTGTAAAGGAATTTAACTGCATGCTATTTACATCACTGATAATATTTCTTCCATGCTTGGCAGCGACAATGGAGACGGCGTCTGTCTTGATGTCATAGCCCTTTCTGAACATTTCCTCCACATCTTCTCTGTAAAGTTTCTGAAAGGGAAATCAAAAGTGTAGAATTAGAACAAGATATTCAAGAGAAGAGGGTTATAGGTACATCCATCTGGTGCTGAGCAAAGATACAACTAGCAGATTCTCAAAAATAGAGCTGCACGCAGTTAGTTTGTCTATTTGTTCAGACCTGAGAGTCATTTTAGTTCACTTCTGCAGGCACTAGGTGGTGCTTATTCTGTGATAGCATTGTTTGCCCTCTGAACTTTTAGGAGGCCATTTTGGTTTACTTGCATGAAGTACTCTGCTTCTGTTGTGCTGTTATCAAAAATAATTGACATCCTAAATATGTATTTATAAAAGCATAATTTGTAAGTACAGTTTTTATCATTGCATTTACCGGTATGTGAATATATTGTGAGGTTAGGTCAAGGGTTTTGTATTGTGTGCATTCATTGTTAGCTTGACCTGTTAATTGGCTCTCATCTAGCTATATTTAGTAGCTATTTCTTTATAGCGGATTTATTAGTAATGTAAGAATGGGATGCAATTGCTCATTAGTGAGGCTCAATATAACTTAATGTTTTCTTTATTTACTTTCTTTATTCCAGTTTACTTTAATGCTGTTAATATGTGAAACCATGGTGTGCAATAAATCCATCATTCATCAACTACAGTATTTGGGAGGAGTCTATCTATAAAGGGAGGGGACTCTTTGGTGAGGGCAGAACAGTGTTCCTCCTATACAAATGTTTTCATTAAAGACAGGAAAAGAACAGCATTTCAATCTTCATAAAGTATGAGACATGTAGTTGTATTTAAAACATTTCTGAGCAGGTCTATGTTTTAGAACAAGCTCTTGGCATGTGAAAATTGTAGACATGCATCCCTTGTATTCATAAGATATTTCAGTCCTCTTTATTATGCTTATTGTTGTTATTGTTGTTAGTGCTAGTGTTGTTAGTGTCTTTGTTATTAAGTCTACTGTATTGTGATGTCTTGTTCTATGTATGTTTTGAAAAAGGAAAATAAAAAGATTTATATATAGACTGTGATTTATATAAAAAAGAAAGATATTTAGCCTACTGTATGTGAAAACTGGTGAAACATACCTTGCTCATGTTGAGAGCATTAGCTTTAGCGAGCAAAATCTCTGGTAGGTCAGGGATCACATGGGTTTTAATCTTGTCAGCTTCCCAAGCTGCCAAGTAATCATGCTATAAAGAGAAAATATATCAGTCAGCAATTGAGATCCACAGACACATCATATCTTATACATCTGTCCACAATTTCATTGCAAAAATACTTGTGTTCAGAGTTATAGGCTGCTTTAAAATAGGCTTATCTTGTCATTGACCTTGTTCATGATCCCTGCGTTTGCTTTTGCCAAGACCATAGGCATGGCTGTCATGTCACTGGTGTATTTCAGGGCGCCTGGTTTCAGTTTGTAGAGGTGGTCACTCAGGATCTTTCCTGCATTCTTGGCCTTCAGCACATCAAGCGAGCCAATGGGGATCCATCCTGTGCCTTTGATGAACTCCATGTCAGCCTTGTATACAGCCTGAGGGGCAGAGAGCAAAACTGTCAAAATTAAAGCACACAAAGCTGTAATAGGACATACATAATTGTGTTATGTACATGAAAAGAGGTATTGAATAAATTTAGAGACGTACATCACTGTGCAGATCATATGCCTTCCTGGCCTGGACTACATCATTGGCGTCTGGCAGGCAGGTCCAGTTGTGCAGGCGGGTGATGTAGTTGGTATTGTTGACCTGGATTTGGCATTTCTTGGCCAGTTCAAACTGCAGCATGTCTACAGGAAGGTTGTACTTGGTCTTGGACTGGTTGAAGTCCTTCTTGTAAAGGGCATCACTGGCAATCTTGGCTGAGTTCAGAGCCAGCATGAGCAGAGGGTCGTCCCGGATGCTTTTGGCACCAATGTGGTGGCCCAACTGCTTGCGGAATCCTGTCTTATACTTGTGCTGAAAAAATCAGCAGAGAATGTTTATGTTTATATCAATTACATTACTAACGTGAAGTAAAAACACTTGTAAATCTTTTTGTGTACTTTTACTGAAAGAAAACGTTGTGTATAAAAATGTGTAACACGATAATTCTGTAAGAGGCAAAGCAAAATAACTTACATCACTGGCAATGTCCCTTGAAGCCCTGGCAGCAATGATAGAAATGGCATCATTGCGCAGATCATAGCCCTTGTTATAGGAGTCTTCATTTTCCTTCTTGTACTTACTCTGTAAACAAACAAATATTTCCCATATACTTTAAAACCCCAAATGTTAATCATCTACAGTATAATATGGGTATGTCAATAATAGGACCATCATAGTTCCTTATAATGATTTACTTACGATGCTGTAGTTGGCCCTATTTGTTTTGGCGAGAACAACATCCATAGCATCAGGCATGATGTGTATCTTTGTCTTGTCATTGTCCCAGGCTTCATGATATGCTTTCTGCAAAGATGCAAATCAACAAAATAAGGTGCTGTTCATATTGTGAATCCGTCTACTGTGCAGTTCTAAGGCAGAAGAATGTCTTGATCACAAATTAGTTATTTAGCATTTAACTTTTTAAAGGCATTTTTGAGGAATCATACTACAATACCTTGTTAGCCATCTGAGCATTGGCCTTGGCCAGCACCATGGGCATGTCTTCAGTTGTGGCGGTGAACTTGAACTTGCTTGGATGCTGGCGATAAAGTGCCTCACTCAGGACTTGTCCAGCTTTCTTTACCTTCTCAACCTCCAATGAACCGATAGGAACCCAACCAATGCCCTGCATTGTTTTCAGGTCAGCCTTGTACACATTCTGGACAACATAAATTAAACAAGTCATTTTCACATACTATATGGAAAAAACACATATACAATAATGTATTACTTGTAGCTACAATTCTTATTAATAGAACCCATACTTACATCACTCATGATGCTATATGCTTGTCTGGCCTGGACCACATCATTGGAGTCTGGCAGGCAGGTCCACTTGTGCAGGCGGGTGATGTAGTTGGCATGGTTGACCTGGATCTGGTTCTTCTTGGCCAGTACAAAGGCCAGCATGTCCACCGGCAGATTGAACTTGGTCTTGGACTTGTTGAAGTCCTTCTTATACAAGACATCACTGGCAATTCTGGCTGAATTCAGAGCCAGCATGAGCAGAGGGTCTTCCTGGATGCTGCGGACACCAATGTGATGACCCACCTGCTTGCGGTATCCTGTCTTGTATTTATACTTAAGAAGGCGAACAAAAATTGCAGACAGTTAAGAATTTCAGTAACAATGTTGCATTTAAATTGGGTTGCACTGTTATTTTATGACAAGTATGTAACTATGTTTTATGTAGAGTTTTCTATTACAGTGAAATCATGTATTGCATTATAAGAAACATACATGTAAATCGATAATCATTACACTATGTAGGCTACATGGCAAAACATGTTCAAGTGTTAATAAGTCAGTACAGTAAGTACAGCATTATTAGAGAGAAAATAGACAAACACAATCATTTTAAATGGAATTCTATAATAATGTTTGTTAATTGTGATCTGTGGAAATGTTATAAACTTACATCACTGGCAATGTCCCTTGAAGCTCTGGCAGCCAAAATAGAAATGGCATCATTGCGTATATCATAGCCCTGCTTCTTGGCTTCTTCATAGGCTTTTTTGTATTTGTTCTGCATTTAGAAGATAAGAAAGATTAATTTAGATAGCTTCTCGGAAAACTGCTATGAAATCACAGTCTAATCAGTAAATAAAAAAAAGTTAACAGTAAGTCAGTACCTTAGATGTACTAAACTATCATTAAATATCTTCATTATGTATTAAACTTACCTCACTGTAGTTGACCTTATTTGCTTTGGCCAGTACAATATCCATAGCATCTTGCTTGATGTGGATTGAGGTCTTGTCCTTCTCCCAGGCTTGAATGTAAGCTTGCTACAAATTACAACGTTTTTTTTTTAAATGTTTTATTAAATTGCCATTGCCATCTATAAAAAGCTGAAAGACACTTCACACATTTAAAAGCGTTACATAATTCTCCTTTATAAATGGTATCAACAGTAAGTATTTTCAAATGGAATGGGAGAGACAATACCAAAGCCATACCTTGTTTACATTATCAGCGTTTGCTTTAGCCAGCACCATGGGCATGTCTTCAGTTGTAACGGTATATTTGAACTTGCTTGGATGCTGGCGATAAAGTGCCTCACTCAGGACCTGTCCAGCTTTCTTTACCTTCTCAACCTCCAATGAACCGATAGGGACCCAACCAATGCCCTGCATTGTTTTCAGGTCAGCCTTGTACACATTCTGGAGAACATAAATTAAACATGTCATTTTCACAGATACCGTACAAAAATACCTCCTCATTATGCTATAATGTATTACCTGTAGCTACAATTTTAATTAATGGAATCTATACTTACATCACTCATGATGTCATATGCTTGTCTGGCCTGGACGACATCATTGGCGTCTGGCAGACAGGTCCAGTTGTGCAGGCGGGTGATGTAGTTGGCATGGTTGACCTGGATCTGGTTCTTCTTGGCCAGTGCAAAGGCCATCATGTCCACTGGCAGATTGAACTTGGTCTTGGACTTGTTGAAGTCCTTCTTATACAAGACCTCACTGGCAATTCTGGCTGAATTCAGAGCCAGCATGAGCAGAGGGTCATCGTGGATGCTGCGGGCACCAATATGATGACCCTTCTGCTGGCGGTATCCTGTCTTGTACTTGTACTAAATAGAAAGCGAGAAAAATTACTGTAAATATACAACATGTTTGTATGAAAAATACCACAGTGTACGTAACACATTGTTGAACAGTTTCAACGCAAGTTTTGCTTTAATTACGATGACTTAAAGCAAACTTACATCACTGGCAATGTCCCTTGAAGCCCTGGCAGCAATGATAGAAATGGCATCATTGCGCAGATCATAGCCCTTGTTATAGGAGTCTTCATTTTCCTTCTTGTACTTACTCTGTAAACAAACAAAAATGTCCCATAGACTTTACTACCACAAACGTTAATCATCTACAGTATAATATGGGTATGTCAATAATAGGACCATCATAGTTCCTTATAATGATTTACTTACGATGCTGTAGTTGGCCCTATTTGTTTTGGCGAGAACAACATCCATAGCATCAGGCATGATGTGTATCTGGCTCTTCTCATTTTCCCAGGCTTCATGATATGCTTTCTGCAAAGATGCAAACCAACAAACCAAGGTGCTGTTCATATTGTGAATCTGGCTATTGTGCAGTTCTAAGGCAGAAGAATGTCTTGAGCACAGCAGAAGATATCATTAAAATGTGTTATTTAGCATTTTACTTTAAAGGCATTTTTGAGGAATCATATTACAATACCTTGTTAGCCATCTGAGCATTGGCCTTGGCCAGCACCATGGGCATGTCTTCAGTTGTGGCGGTGAACTTGAACTTGCTTGGATGCTGGCGATAAAGTGCCTCACTCAGGACCTGTCCAGCTTTCTTTACCTTCTCAACCTCCAATGAACCGATAGGGACCCAACCAATGCCCTGCATTGCTTTCAGGTCAGCCTTGTACATATTCTGGACAACATAAATTAAAGAAGTTATTTTCACAGATACCATACGGAAAGACCTCCACATAATGTAGTATTCTATTTACCTGTAGCTACAATTTAAATTAATGGAATCTATACTTACATCACTTTGTATTTCATATGCTTGTCTAGCCTGGACGACATCATTGGCGTCTGGCAGACAGGTCCACTTGTGCAGGCGGGTGATGTAGTTGGTATGGTTGACCTGGATCTGGTTCTTCTTGGCCAGTGCAAAGGCCATCATGTCCACTGGAAGATTGAACTTGGTCTTGGACTTGTTGAAGTCCTTCTTATACAAGACCTCACTGGCAATTCTGGCTGAATTCAGAGCCAACATGAGCAGAGGGTCATCGTGGATGCTTTTGGCACCAATGTGATGGCCCATCTGCTGGCGGTACCCTGTTTTGTATTTATACTGAAAAAGGGGAACAAAAATTGCAGTCCGTTAGGAATTTCACAGGGTGCAATATAGCCTAGTATGTGTTTATGGTTGTAGCATTTAAAGTTGCATTTAAATGTTGTTGCACTGTTATTTTATGACAAGGATGTAACTATGTTTTTATGTAGAGTTTTATATTACAGTGAAATCATGTATTGCATTATAAGAAACATAAATGTCAATCAATCATCATTACACTATGTAGGCTACATGGCAAAACATGTTCAAATGTTGATAAATCAGTAAGTACATCATTATTACATATAAAACACAATACAAGATTTGAACACTTTATTACTAATTTAAATGGAATTGGATAATGTTTGTTAATTGTGATCTGTGGAAATGTAATATACTTACATCACTGACAATGTCCCTTGAAGCTCTGGCAGCCAAAATAGAAATGGCATCATTGCGTATATCATAGCCCTGCTTCTTGGCTTCTTCATAGGCTTGTTTGTACTTGTTCTGCATTTAGAAGATAAGAAAGATTAGTTTAGATAGCTTCTCGGAAAACTGCTATGAAATCACAGTCTAATCAGTAAATAAAAAATAGTTATAACAGTAAGTCAGTACCTTAGAGTAATGTACTAAACTGTCATGAAATCTTTTCAATATATAATAAACTTACCTCACTGTAGTTGACCTTATTTGCTTTGGCCAGAACAATATCCATAGCATCTGTCATGATGTGGATTGAGGTCTTGTCCTTCTCCCAGGCTTGAATGTAGGCTTGCTACAAATTAAAACGTTTTTTTTTAAATGTTTTATTAAATTGCCATTGCCATCTATAAAAAGCTGAAAGACACTTCACACATTTAAAAGCGTTACATAATTCTCCTTTAGAAATGGTATCAACAGTAAGTATTTTCAAATGGAATGGGAGGGACAATACCAAAGCCATACCTTGTTTACATTATCAGCGTTTGCTTTAGCCAGCACCATGGGCATGTCTTCAGTTGTAACGGTATATTTGAACTTGCTTGGATGCTGGCGATAAAGTGCCTCACTCAGGACCTGTCCAGCTTTCTTTACCTTCTCAACCTCCAATGAACCGATAGGGACCCAACCAATGCCCTGCATTGCTTTCAGGTCAGCCTTGTACATATTCTGGACAACATAAAAAGTTATTTTCAGATACTGTATGGAAAGACCTCCACATAATACAGTATTGTATGACCTGTAGCTACAATTTTAATTAATGGAATCTATACTTACATCACTTTGTATTTCATATGCTTGTCTGGCCTGGACGACATCATTGGCGTCTGGCAGGCAGGTCCAGTTGTGCAGGCGGGTGATGTAGTTGGTATGGTTGACCTGGATCTGGTTCTTCTTGGCCAGTTCAAAGGCCATCATGTCCACTGGAAGATTGAACTTGGTCTTGGACAGGTTGAAGTCCTTCTTGTAAAGGGCATCACTGGCAATCTTGGCTGAGTTCAGAGCCAACATGAGCAGAGGGTCGTCCTGGATGCTTTTGGCACCAATGTGATGACCCATCTGCTGGCGGTATCCTGTCCTGTACTTAAACTGAAAAAGTAAGTGAGAAATTTAGAACGATGAAAAGAACAAGAAAGACAAGACAAGAAAAAGTGTAGCCAGTACAGTATTATTGCAACAGAAGCTACAGCAACAAAATACTTACATCACTGGCAATGACTGTGGAGGCTTTGGCAGCCTGGATTGCGATGGCATCTGTGCTCAAATGATGGCCCTTGTTCTTTGACAGTTCATGGTCCAGCTTGTACAATATCTGAGGAGAAAGGAGAAAGAATATAGCCATAATATGTAAAATAATTGTGGAATACTTGTAGAATATGCATCACATTAGCACCATCTTATTTATTCATTTATTTCATGGTAGACCATTATGGACTATGACAGACCACTTTACATCTGAAAATTAAGGTACTACAATGGCCATACCTCACTGTAGTTGGTTTTGTTTGCTTTGGCCAGAAGGACGTCCATGGCATCAGACAAGATGTGTACTGCGGTCTTGTCCTCATGCCAGGCTTTAATATAGGATTGCTGGAAAGACAACAAACGTATTAGTGTTTTATAAGTCATACAAATATAAAATGATCTATGGATCTATTATGTACACAGTCCTACAGTTGATCATTATGCTATACCTTATCCATGATCTGGTTGTTGGAAGTGGCCAGTGCCAAGTCCATGGAGTGCATGTCCTTGGTGAACTTGAATTTGCTGGGGTGCTGACGGTATCGTTTCTCACTTTGGATCTGACTAGCTATCTTTGCTTTCTCTACATCCAGAGATCCAATAGGAACCCATCCTACTCCCTTGATGAAGCTTTGATACTCACTCTTGTACTGGTTCTGAAGGAAATCAATAGAAAATTTGTTACAGTACAATAAATACAAAATTACAAATACACGTGTTTTGTGTATATATGGTGTAATTTTACCATGTGCTTCACAAAAACAGCATCTTTACATAGATTCTATGGGACTTAACACCAAGAATTAGAGGGGGGGGGGGGGGGGGGGGGTTGAGATTGTATCTTATCAAATCGATTTTCCATATTTCAGTGTGATATGGTTTCAACTTTCTCATGACATCAGAACTATAAGGTTAGCTTGCTAAAAGATTGCCAAGAATAGCCAAGCAGAAAGACTCACAATATACAAGCTTTGTAACATAAAGATGAATAGCAATTTAGAACTAATTGCCTATAATCATGATGAATAAGGAATTGATTTAAAAAATCGAATCGTGACCCCAAAAATGGTATTCAAATTGAATTGTGAGATTCCCAAAGAATCCCACCCCCCTACTAAGGATAGTTGATATTTACAGTTTATATATACGTTTTTGACAAGCGCAACATACCTAATGCAAAGATGGCTAAGTCAACCAAAATAACTCTTCATACTCACATCACTGATGATGGACTGCATGTTGCGTGCCAGTGCCAGATTCATGGCATCAGGGAGAAGAGTGAAGCGGTGCTGGATCTTCCTGTAGCCAGCATAGGTCTGAGCAGCTGAGGCGTGCTTTGCGTGAACCAGGCTCATCATGTCCACTGGAGTGTGGTACTTTAGCTTGGACTTGTGGTAGTCCTTTGTGTAGTTCTTGTCACTCTGCATCTTGCCCACTTGCATGTAGTGCACCAGCAAGGGGTCATCCTGGATGCTGCGGAAGCCAACATGGTGTCCTTTGGCCTTAACGAAATCCAGCTTGTACTTGTACTATGGAGAGAGAATAAAGTAAAATGGGGGAAATATTTATTGAACTGAAAAACTTCATGTTTTTGTACATGAAAGCAAGCGACTATCGAGTAAATAACTTGATTATAATATAAAAAAGAAAAGAAAAAAAGGATGAATTGATACAGTAGATAAAAAGAATAAAGAACAGGTTTACTCACATCACTGGCAATACGGGTAGAGGCCTTTGCTGCTTGAATAGCAATAGCATCAGTTCTGAGATCATAACCCTTCTTCTTCATTGCTTCAAGATCAGCTGTGTACAGTTTCTGGGATTGAAATGAAAAAACACATGAAAATAAGCACTGATCAAAGTCTACTTCGGCACATCATCTCATTTAAACTTGTTTAGATTATAGCTGTTCTTGGACAGAGAAATATGTAGATTTATTTCATAAAATATTTCTATATAAATAATTCTGCCTATACATACATTGACATGATTGTCTTACATTACTCATGGCGATGGCATTGGCCTTGGCCAGGACAATGTCAGGAGCATCTGGCATTATGTGGACGGTCAGCTTGTCCTTTTCCCAAGCTTCAGTGTATGCTTGCTGAAAACACATAGGGACAAAACATTCAAAGATATTCCAAAGAACAAAGTTAACCAGAACAATTTTGATCCTTGGACTCAATATTTAAATAGATACTTGTATTACCGTGGAAAAGTACTGTATTTTAACTTCAAATATGTCTGATCTGAGGATACTCCACCTTGTTCATGATCTGGTTGTTGGCGGTGGCCAGGGTCAGGTCCATAGAATCCATCAGCTTGCTGAACTTGAACTTAGATGGATGAGTGCGGTACTTCGTCTCACTCTGAATATTACTTCCAACCTTAGCTGTCTCCACTGCCAGTGAGCCAATGGGAACCCATCCAATTCCTCTGATACAGTTGTTCCATTCAGACTTGTACTCAGCCTGAGAAAATACATACAAAGAAAAACAAAAACAAACAAAGAATTCAAGGATACACGTGGAAAAATATATAGCACTGATTATTCTACAGATGGTAATGTTTATAGTATTCCTTAAAATCGATTTCAATTGTTCAAACTAAACTTGTCTTTGCTGAATGTAATAGTATAATGCTTAAACATATTCAGGCTTCCAACTCGTCCTGGAAAACCTGGATATTCTGAAACTAGATTTCCAGACATGGAAACCTGGAAAATGTACAAAAAAGAAATCGATGTTATCCTGGAAATCTTTTATTGTATTTGAGGCCCCACTCAGATCACCTATGTAAACCTATGTGTGTATTTTGTTTGAAACTTGACTGTTGGTAGGATTATAGCCAAATTTGAAGCCTGCAGGTCAAGTTTAGCCCACACTCCCTTTGTTTTTGGCCCAACATGGCATTTGACAAGCTCATGCTTATTATCCTCTTATTTTTAAAGTGCTGTCAAATCCTAACCGTAATAACTAGAAAGTAGGGATGTCCGATATTATCGGCCGATATCGGCAGTAAAATGTGATATCGGAAAATATCGGTATCGGTAAAAAAAAAAAAAAAAAACAATAACAATATTTGTTATATATATATCCAGTGAAATGATTAGTTACCTGAAATTATTCCGTTTTTTGGGGGGGGGAAACCCTGCATATATCGGTATCGGTTGATATCGGTTGATATCGGTATCGGAAATTAAGAGTTGGACAATATCGGAATATCGGTATCGGTAAAAAAGCCAATATCGAGCACCCCTACTAGAAAGTGTACATTTGTGCAGGTAAAAAGTACATACATTTAGGACAATGTACAGCAGTGCTATTTCCCTATTCAATTATGTACGTAATTTACAAGGAAATAAAGTATTCTCCCCGACCTGAGTGGGTGATGAATTTATACCACTTGTTGGCATGTGGTTTGCGACTCTTTGACAGAAAGGCATCTTAGACTAAAACCTCACCTTCAAAAAAACAGGTAAAAAAAGTCACACAGGCCGTACAAAATGACATACTGCATAACCAGCTGGTCTCAGACCTGCAAAACCACATTGACACCAATTCATTCAGTTCATAAACAGGCCCTGGCCTGAAGGTGTTGGACAAGAAACCCTTTCGCCACCACCACTGTACCATCCTCCAAAAACATGCCCTGCTAAGATGGCAAAACATGCTGAAACTAAAAGATGCTAGCCTGATATATAAAATCCAACACGGTCTAGCCCCACCACCTCTCTCACAGTTTTTAACAGAAAGCAGCAGGTTCACCAGAACAGTGCTAGAGGAAAATGTCATCATCCCAGGGAGGAAAAGCACATTTAGCAAATCAGCCTTCTTGATCAGAGCTGCAGAGTTCTGGAACACCATCCCATCACACATCCGCAGTACTAATACACTCAGGTCCTTCACACGCACGCACGCACGCACACACACACACACACACACACACACACACACACACACACACACACACACACACACACACACACACACACACACACACACACACACACACACACACACACACACACACACACACACACACACACACACACACACACACACACACACACACACACACACACACACACACACACACACACACACACACACACACACACACACACACACACACACACACACACTCAAAGCATGGCTGTTACAAAATCAGGTCTGTGACCATTAGCAAGTCACGTCGAGGTCCAGCTGCCCCTGTATGCTTGCCCACTAGCCTGACTAATTATTTTTTTAATCGAACCCTAACTAACCTTACCGTCATGCACTTGTCCTATTAAACTAACCTACACTGCAGCACTCAACACCTTTATGAACATTGTTACTCAGCTGATAGAGTTGTGCCCTTCCTGATGACTTGTCGTACAGATCTTGTAAGTCGCTTTGGATAAAAGCGTCAGCTAAGTGACTAAATGTAAAATGTAAATGAGTATTGTAACTGCCACAATTCAGGTAAGTGTAACACAGGAGGATTAAAACTGGGGTTAAATGTGTTGATACTAGGCTTACCGGTAAATTATGACTGTTTTTTTTATTTTTTGTATCCACTTTTTCTCCTTATTTTTCTATTTTTCTCCCATCCCAATTTCGTAATTCCAATTCTCCCCTCCCCTGTCTTGAACGTTGCTAGACTATGCCTCCCACTGGTCGGCTGTAGTGAGGATAGAAGCCTTGCATCACGTGTCCCCTCCGGTACACGAGGAGGCAGCCTGTCGCATCTTTTCACCAGACAGCTTGAACTCTCAGTGGCGAGGAGTAACGCGTGGGAGGCTCACACTGCCCCCGATACTTCCTGTTTCTGCTGTACAGGCGTCACCCAACCGACCTGTAGGAGTCGCTGTCCACAACGTCCAATCCCCACCCACCGGCTTTCCCACCCTCTAACACTGCCAATTGTGTTAGTATGACGGCCGGCCAAGCCGGAAGCAACGACGCGAGCTGGGCTCGATACCAGCATCTCCTGCGTTAGTGGCGAGCACCTTGCCCACTGCGCCACCCAGCCGCCCAAATTATGACTGTTTGTGAGCAAGTGTTGTCTTGGATTGTCAAGAAAAACGTCTGCAAATGTCCTGGGAAATGATTTCTCAAAAAGAGCGGGAACCCTGTAACTATGGCCATAGCACATTATTTTCAACAATTCAAACTTACATCACTAGACTGGGCATTCATGGTAGAAATGCAAGGTAGCAGTCTCATTAGTCAAAAGCTAAGACATAATAGCTGAGACATAATTAACAACAGTATGAGCAGAAGTGCTAATGGAAGGATTCAAACATACGTCGCTGGCGTTTCGGTTCATAGTACGAGCCAATTGCAGGTTCATGGCATCAGGGAGAAGAGTGAAGCGGTGCTGGATTTTCCTGTAGCCAGCATAGGTCTGAGCAGCTGAGGCACGCTTGGCATGAACCAGGCTCATCATGTCCACTGGAGTGTGGTATTTCAGCTTGGACTTTTGGTAGTCCTTTGTGTAGTTCTTGTCACTCTGCAGCTTGGCCAATTGCATGTAGTGCACCAGTAAGGGGTCGTCCTGGAGGCTGCGGAGGCCGACATGGTGGCCCCTTGCTTTCTCAAAGGCTAGCTTGTACTTGTACTGTAATAGTAAACAAACACGTTGTTATTCACAGGCACTGTGTTGTTGTATAAGCACTGCAGTGGGTAACTAATAAATATTGCGTTGCATCAGTGCAGAATGTTCTTCCAACTTACGTCACTGGCAATAGTGGTGCCAGACTTAGCAGCCACAATTGAGATGGCGTCTGCTTTGAGGTTATGGCCTTTATTGGCCATCTGCACAAGACAGGCTTTGTAACGTTTCTGTAAAAGATGCAGAGACAGATTAGAACAAATTACTTGACTTTACACTTCTAAAGTTACAAAGTTGACTAGGGTTAATGTAAATAATACCCATGACTATACCACATAATTGACCCTTATGGACAAGTACTGTACTTTGGTGTGTTAATGTATAGTGACTGCCTTACATTACTCATGTTGATGGAGTTGGCCTTTGCCAGGACAATGTCAGGAGCATCTGGCATTATGTGGACGGCCAGCTTGTCCTTTTCCCATTGTGCAGTGTATGCTTGCTGAAAACAAGACACCAAATTAACGAAGTTAACAATCAGAGTAAAGAGCAAAGTTTGCCACAACAACAATGTTTTCTTCCTCCACTATAAATCTAATATCAACATACTGCACCTTGTTCATGATCTGGTTGTTGGCGGTGGCCAGGGTCAGGTCCATAGAATCCATGAGCTTGCTGAACTTGAAGGTGGATGGATGAGTACGGTATTTACTCTCACTCTGAATATCACCTCCAACCTTAGCTGTCTCCACTGCCAGTGAGCCAATGGGAACCCATCCAATTCCTCTGATAGACTGGTTCCATTCAGACTTGTACTCACACTGAGAAAATACATACAAAACATTTATTCAATTAATATCTCATTAGACCATAGCGAAGACATAATAGCTAAGACATAAAAGCTGAGACATAATTAACAACAGTATGAGCAGAAGTGCTACAATTAAGGAAGAAAACATACATCACTGGCGTTTTGGTTCATAGTACGAGCCAATTGCAGGTTCATGGCATCAGGGAGAAGAGTGAAGCGGTGCTGGATTTTCCTGTAGCCAGCATAGGTCTGAGCAGCTGAGGCACGCTTTGCGTGAACCAGGCTCATCATGTCCACTGGAGTGTGGTATTTCAGCTTGGACTTGTGGTAGTCCTTTGTGTAGTTCTTTTCACTCTGCATCTTGGCCACTTGCATGTAGTGTACCAGTAAGGGGTCGTCTTGGAGGTTGCGGAGGCCGACATGGTGACCCTTTGCCTTCATGTAGTCTTTCTGGTATTGGACCTAAATGGAAGAAAAAAATATATACCTGGTATTTACTGTAGATCACAGGTTTTAACCACATAGATAAAAAAATGAACTACATTCATGACACCCCGATTCCTACTTTACTTACATTGCTGGCAATATGTCTGCCTTGTTTGGCATGCAGAATGGGAATAGCATCAAGCTTCAAGTCGTATCCCTTGGCAATAGTTTCCAACCACTTGTGCTTGTAGTGAGCCTAAGGACAAACAGTCAAAGGTTAGGCTTAGATTTTTCAATAGATGTTTTGATAACAGTGACAAGAGGACGCTGTCGTATGATGCATATGTCACTTTCAACAAATGTATAATGTTCTCACCTTGCTCATGGTCTGGGCATTGTACTTAGCCAGGAGGAACTCAGGCGCATCCACTGGCAGGTTGTAAGTATGCATGAACTTCTCACCAGAAGCTTTATATGCAACCTAGAGATGCAGGAAAAACAAGAGTAAACACATTGAGTTTCATATGGCCCGCGCAAAATTTATTCTTCATATGCACAAGCATAAATACGGCACCTTATCTTTACCAACACAAACAGACAAAACACATCTTATAAACAAAGGAAGTTCTTACATTGTCGAGATGTTTGGAGTTGGCCATGGCCAGAACCATGTTCATGGAGTCAGTCGTGCTGGTGAACTTGAGGGTGCTGGGGTGCTGGCGGTACCTCGATTCATTCAGAGCTGCACTGG
The DNA here is from genome assembly GCF_963971535.1 of Notolepis coatsorum. Lineage (NCBI taxonomy): Eukaryota > Metazoa > Chordata > Actinopteri > Aulopiformes > Paralepididae > Notolepis > Notolepis coatsorum. The sequence goes on from NC_140167.1 coordinate 178,811,442, forward strand.
CAGTCTTGGCCAACTCTACATCCATAGAACCGATAGGAACCCAACCAGAACCTTTATAAATGTTGTTGTACTCTGACTTGTAAAGGTTCTGTGGATGCAGAGAGAAGAGGTGTTGCAATTAATGTGCATATTTGTTTGCACATAGATTATATACGCTCACACACTAGCAGCCACTTTAACACTCATGCCGCACACACGCACACTTATGGCCAGAGGAAAGGCCACTTAAATTAGTATAACATCAGGAACAGTGTATTGCACTACTAAAGCTACCTAGCATGTCCTATATGCTCTGTAAATACTATGTACAGATACCGAGATGGCACACCATGTACCTGTTTATTGCACTCTTGTTTTTTATTGGATTCTATTATATGTTGTACCACTGTATTTTTATTGGATTCTATTATATGTTGTACCACTGTATTGCACATCGTCGCGGGCAAGACCAGCCGCATTTCATTGTATACCTGTATGCCGTGACAATTAAAACTCTTGACTTGACTTGACTTGACTATATAAAATCCACACAAATATATATATATTTACGCAGGACAAACGTTCTCATGAATAATGAAGTACAAATGAAGATTAAAAACGTACATCACTCTGAATGTCCATCATGTTGCGGTACAGCTGTAGGTGCATGTTATCAGGAAGCAGTTGGTAGTTGTGAGGGACCTTCTTGTAGCCAATCATAGTCTGAGCAGCTGAGGTCTGCTTGGCATGAACCAGGCTCATCATGTCCACTGGAGTGTGGTACTTCAGCTTGGACTTGTGGTAGTCCTTTGTGTAGTTCTTGTCACTCTGCATCTTGGCCACTTGCATGTAGTGCACCAGCATGGGGTCATCCTGGATGCTGCGGAAGCCAACATGGTGGCCCTTTGTCTTCTCATAAGCCAACTTATACTTGTACTGTATAGAAAATAATGTATTATGAGTGATATTGAGTAACGCAATAACATTTCAATGGTCTCATTAATTGCTGATTTTCCAACTTACATTACTGGCAATGTCTCTGGAAGCCTTGGCTGCAATAATGGGAATAGCATCCATCTTCATCTGATGTCCTTTACATATATCTTGGCGGTGAGAGAAGGTGTAATGATTCTGAGGAAGCAAAATATGTTGATAAAGATATTTGACAAACATTGAAATTTGAGAATAATATATTCTTGTTCAAAACCTTGCATCTCCAATAAATTGTCTGAGCTTGTCAGGAATCAAGATTTATTTTCAGATTAACCCTTTATTTAAAAAAAAAATCATTCTACATTAGGTTCTAAATGGGTTTCATGGGTCCTACAGACATTAAACTGAGGACCATGTCATTGCCAACTTTAAATTCAGGTAAAGAAGATTTTAAGAACCACTCAAATTGGAGTTACAATGTTTTCAGTCCAACAACAGCAATATGGAGCTCTATCCACATATGGGCTAGATCCACAAAGAATGGATTGCACGGTGCTAATTGCACCCTTACTTACAATTCATTATGAATTGAAAATGGGGGACCCTGGTGTAAACAAGACGAAAGTCTTTCTCTGGTCTGCATCCCCTTAACAATTGTGTGTATTGAGCCGTACTGTATTGTACCCATTCTGCAATCTGTTAATAACATTTCCATTCAATCAATCAATCACCTGCAGTGTTGGCGGAAAGTAATGCACAGGAATCCATATACAGTATACCAACCTGGCTGATGTTGAATGCATTATATTTGGCTTGCAGCAGTTCAGGTGCATCCACGGGGAGGTGATAAGTGTGCATGAACTTCTCTCCACTGGCTTTGTAGTCTTTCTGCAAAACCACAATGAAACCTCAGTTTAGTGACATTCAGAGATTGAATTCAGAGATTAAAATCTAGAGTTTTATATCACTGAGAGCCAAAAGGTTACTGTTTTCCCCAATCTCCACTGCTCACTAGGGCTGTCCTCAAATAAAGAAATTCTTAGTCAATTAATGATATTAGGATTTGTTGACAAATTGATTCGTTTACATTATTTCATCTGCAAATCTGTAAAACTTCAGTTTCCCATATACAATAATGGAGAGGGACCACTTTAACTCTAGTGCTTACCAGAAATGAGCTCATAGTTTTTCAGGAAATAACTAATTCAGCATGGAAAAAAGCATAAACATTGCTTATCAACTAAAAGTCTTGGTCAAGATGAATCGACCCTATCACCCACAGCCCTACTACTCACCGCATTCAGGATCTTGGCGTTGGCCTTGGCCAGCTCCATGTTCATGGAGTCTGTGACGCTAGTGAACTTGAAGGTGTCAGGGTGCTGCCTGTACCCTCTCTCCTTCAGAGCTGCACCTGCTGCCTTTGCTTTCTCCACATCCAGGGAGCCAATGGGCACCCAGCCAGTTCCTTTCATTGAGCTCTCATAATCCAGTTTGTAGTTGTACTGTACAGAGTATGGAGAAGAAAAACACAGATTGAGAAATGCAGGGTAGCAGTTTTATTAGGCCCTAGCTAAGAAGACCTAATAGCTGCAACATAATTAACAACAGTATGAGCAGAAGTGCTACAATGGAGGAATCCAAACATACGTCACTGGCGTTTTGGTTCATAGTGCGAGCCAATTGCAGGTTCATGGCGTCAGGAAGAAGATTGTAACGGTGGTGGAGCTGTTTGTAGCCAGTCATAGTCTGAGCAGCTGAGGCACGCTTGGCATGAACCAGGCTCATCATGTCCACTGGAGAGTGGTACTTCAGCTTGGACTTTTGGTAATCCTTCTTGTAGTTCTTTTCACTCTGCATCTTGGCCACTTGCATGTAGTGCACCAGCATGGGGTCGTCCTGGATGCTGCGGAAGCCAACATGGTGGCCCTTTGCCTTCTCATATGCCTTTTTGTATTGGACCTAGAAGTCAAAGAAGAAATAATGTCTCTCATACTGTATCCAAATACCATCATTATGTACCATTATTACATGGCGTTATCACATTCGCCGAAATGCTTGCTTGTGATTGGTCAACAGCCCCCCGACTGCGGTAATTATTTTTCAATAATGACCGCAGATTTTTCAATAATGACCGCAGAGCGCAGCTGTTCGCAATCAAGCCCACTGACACACTGTTTCAGTGCAATTAGACACTGCCGTGCCGGCGATGACAGGGGGCGGAGCGATGAGGAACACAGCGGAGCCAGAACACAGAGGCTGCCCGCGATAATAATAATCACTTTATTTGGGCTGACAGAGCCACAGAACAACTGCGATTTGTCAAATGAATTAGGTATATTGTTAGTAAGTTAGCCATGTAATAAGCGGGATAATGTATAGCCTACTCGGTCATTGTCGCAAAATAATTGACCTTCACTACGTTTAAAACACCTCGGCGCGGCGCCTCGGTATTTTAAACTCCGTGTCGGTCAATTATTTTGCGACAATGACCTCGTAGGCATACATTATCCCTTACTTATTATGCAGTGCATTTTGTTTTGCATTTTATACTTTAGATTTGTATATTGTATATTTTGTATAGTGTTTGGTCTTTATTATAGGGTCATACAGAAGAAGGTAATGTTTGGTTCACGGCGATGACATAACCTACAATAATTTTTTTTTTTTATTGGTCTTTTTCCCCCTCCATTTTTCCTCCGATTTTCTCCCATCCCAATGTTAGTCGTATGCCAATTCCCAATCCCCTTCCTGGTCGCTGCGCACTTACCCCCCACAGTCAGATCATCTGGGAGAGTGGAGGCTATCACGTGCTTCCTCCGACACACGTCCAGCCAATCAACCGCTTCTTTTCACCTGGCAGCGCGGATCCTCCCTGAGAGGGCGTAGCGTGTGGAAGGATCACACTATCCCACTCAGGTCCTATCCGCGCTTAGCAGGCGCCCCGACCGAACTGTAGGAGTCGCTGTTTACAACGACCCGGACCCACCCCGCCAGCTTCTCCCACCCTCTAATATAGCCAATTGTATTAGTGTGAGCGGCCAGCCAAGCTGGTGACAACCCCGGAGCTGTGAGCTGGATTCGAACAGGCGAATCCAGCTCACAGCTCCGGGGTTGGTGACGAACGCAATCTCCGCTACGCCACCTAACCGCCCTAACCTACAATAATTCTAAGGATTACATGTATAGTAAATCTGTTTTGTACACTAATTGCAGTTTATGCAAATGTAAACAAATCCCCCTCCCCCGAAACTGCACAGTGAATCTTTAAATAAGTGTGTTTATTCTATCAAAGAATACTTACATCACTGGCTGCATGTCTGGCGGCCTTTGCAGCGATAATGGAGATAGCATCAAGCTTCAAGTCATAACCTTTAGCAATGTCCTCCTCCCAGGCATGCTTGTAGTAGTTCTGAAATTAACCATCACAACATTAATGTTACTCTTACTACCGAGTCTATTTCCTTATTTTCAGGAAAGCTAATTCACAATTAGATCATGACCTCTGAAAGAAATGCAAAGGTCAGATTAAGCATCCAAATCATTCTTATGTTCATAATGTGAAACCTAGTGTCTCTAACTCTAACTCTAATACCAGTAACTAACCTTACTGTCATGCACTTGTCCTAATAAACTAAACTACACTGTAGCACTCAACACTTTGATGAACATTGTTACTCAGCTGATAGAGTTGTGCCCTTCCTGATGACTTGTCGTACAGAACTTGTAAGTCACTTTGGATAAAAGCGTCAGCTAAATGACTAAATGTAAATGTAAAATGTCTCAGCGCTTGTGCAGAGACTAAAGGTTGTTAATGAACAAATGCCAGCTCAGTATCTATGTAACCCACCTTGCTGATGTTATAGGCGTTGCATTTTGCCTGTTGGAACTCCGGGATATCAGGGGGCAGGGAAAACTTCTGATGAATCTCTTCCAAACCTCTCTTGTAGAAACGCTACAGTGAAAGAAGACCAGTTGGTGAACTAATGATCAAACATGCTGTGGTTAGATAATTTTTTTTTTAAACAGACATCTCAACAGAGATCAAATAAATAAATTAATAAAAACCATAGTACACTATTATGTAAGTGCTATTTTATTATTTCCGTTTTTTAATCTTCGTACTGAATAACAGTAGAATCACCAGTCAGTACTACTAAAGATATTGAAGACTTACATCACTCCTCTGAAGCTGGTTGAGTTTGGCCTGCATCATGATGGGGTGGTCATCAATAGCTGTGAAAGGGATGGTGTCTGGGTGCTGTCTGTATGTTTTCTGTTGGGAAAGAAATATATAAAAATTATAATGAGCAGTATACGTCTGTAAACAGAGAATATCTTTATAATGTACAGTCAGAGGGATGAAGGTCTGTGAGAGAAGTGTGAAGGGTTGTTGATGTGGACGTACTTCGTTAAGGATCTCAGCAGCTTTCTTGGCCTTCTCCACCTCCAAGGAGCCATAGGGGACCCATGGAGTTCCCTTGGTGTAGTTGTTGTAGTCAGACTTGTATTCATTCTGTGGTTAAGAAAAGGTAAACAATCAAGTGGTGTGACTGCTTACATAATCCATTTCATAACAACTATGCAAAATCTGTGTTTCATACTGTTGTGACATGCAGGTTTTTCCTTCTACCGCTGTATTGACTATTTTATAAACTATTATAAGCATGATTCAATAAGGTATTTGGTCTATCTTATATCGGTGGTTTCAACTTGGAACTAACTACAGCTGGTTTCTGATGAGCTGTCACTACAGACATGTCAAGGCAATATTATTTGGGACTGTCAGACACAGAAAAGGATTGGCTTAACTGCACAACAACATTTTGACCATATCTTTTACATCATTAAACACAGCAACAATAGCAACAGTCTACGTTGTAGCCTATATCGACACACCAAACATTCCATTGATACCATCTATACTATCTGTGCTTACATTGCTCTGGATGATATTGGCTTTCTTGGCCAGGTCCAAGAGGACGCTGTCATGAGGAAGGAGGTAGCGATTGCTGATGCTTCTGTAACCAGTCATGCTGGCGATCGCCTGGGACTTCTTGGCCAGGGTGACTGACATCATGTCCAGCGAGGCGTGGTACTTGGTCTTCACCTTTTCATAGTCCTTCTTATACTCGCGCTGTGGGGATATCAGCAATAGACTGGTGAGCTCTTGCCAGTTGAATTTTTTCTATTTCTATTTCATTCAATGATAATAATGTCTCACATCGCTCTGCATTTTGGCCACGTGAACCGAGTGCAGGATCTTGGGGTCGTCGTTGATGCTGAGGGCTCCGATCATCTTTCCCTTGTTCTTCTCATAATCCTTTTTGTATTTAACCTTAAAAGAGCAACACCAGAGTGCCAAGTTTCAGTATACAGAAACACCAATTCCAAAATGTATAAGAAGTTGTCATTTCCAAACATATTCAAATCAAAGCATACTCACATCACTGGCAATGTTTGTGTGAGCGCGGGCAGCAAGGATCGATATGGTGTCACCCTTGACCTCAAACTGCTTGGCTTTGACTTTCTCCCAATCATACTTGTAACAGTTCTGCAAGAAGGGAAATCAATGACATTGGGGACTAAATAAACTGACATTCTAAATAGTGAAAATGAGGGCAATCTCAATTGTTTTCAAGTGTTTGAATGACATTTTAATGAAAATAGTAGCTGGTAAAGGTTGGGTGGGGGGGGGGGGGGGGGGGGCAATACAGCATAGTATTGTGATATTTTGGAAATATATCACATTGTGGCAAACGTCAAGTATCAATCTTTTTTATTTATTTAGCTGGAATAAAAATTATGAAATGAGATGAACAGACTGAAAAAGTTATCTTATTAGATAAAACAGATGTTATATATATTTGTATTGCAAATGTTGACAAAGATTTCAGTTGGGGACATAATTTGTAGTTGAAAAAAGGTAATAAATCACAATATATCGCATTGTGACTTAGGTACCGTTATAATATATTATCGTGGGACCTCTGGTAGTAGCTGATAGCCAATGATTTTGATTTCAATGAATTTCTGAGATAAAGTGTCATCCCAAATAAAGCGAAATACAGTGGTGTGGCTGGGTAGTGTAGAGATCTAAGCACTTGCCTACCACCGCAGAGACCTGGGGTTCAAATCTCAATGTCAGTGGTACCTGACCCGCCGGCTTAGTCAGTCATCCCTACAAACACAATTGGCAGTGTTTGCAGGTGGGAAGCCGATGGGAAGCCGATGGGGTATGAGTCCTGCTTGTTGCAATAGCGACTCCTACTGGTTGGTTGGGGTGCTTATTAAGCAGGGAGGGGATCTGGGGGAGATTCCATTCCGTTTTTCCAGAGAAAATCCAAGCTGTCAGGTGAAAAGAAGTGGCTGGCAACTCTACATGTATCGGAGGAGACATGTGGTAGTCTACACCCTCCCCAGACCGACAGTAGGGCAGCGACCAGGGGGGAATTGGCATAACGACTAAATTGGGGGATGGGAGAAAAGAGTAGAATAAAAAATGTACAGTACTTACATCACTAAGGTTATATGCGTTTACTCTGGACTGGATGAAGAAGGGGTAGTCTGGTGGTAGGGCGTTCTTGAACTTTGTCTCCTCATATTTTGCCTTATAGTTCAGCTGCAAAAGAAGGAGGAAGACCATATTAGAACCAACCTATAAATCTGAGATTTCCCTCAAATAACTCAATATGATGAACTATTGAGTATTGACTATACCTGTGGGGGTAGAACTATGGTACTACTTTGCAGTAGGGGGAGAAATACTTCCCTGTCACTGGAGGGCAGTGGAGGACTAACTGGCCTCTCTATTTTAGAGATGTGTCTCACAACTGACACTTTCCCTGCCCACATAACTCTTCTGATCTGGGTTTATTTTGGGCCAACTGAGTGCATGCTGCTATTTATACTCCAAATAAACTGCTTTTCAGTTTCCATGGTGTCCACTGGAAGACAGCTGAGCTATGTGGACAAATAGGCAGATTTTAAGGGGAGCAGCTATCACGTCTACACGACAATCTGATCCAGGACATTCGTTGATGCAGTGCGTACAGCGTGTAATATGGTATCACTGATTTATTCAGTATAATTTGCAGTATAGTTAGTTGAATTTACCTTTATACTTGCTTGCCTCAGTTATCTAAAGATACTATAGTAGGACTTAAATAATTCACCTTATGGGTTTATAATGCACTTCTTTCAATTCTATTGCATTTTGTGTTGATACTGTAGGTGGTTGTTCCATTCATGAAGATACATACATCACTTAGCTGTTTGGCGTTGATGGCGGCTTGAACTTGAACTGGCGAATCCGTCACTTGTGTAAATTTCACTGTGCCCGGATGTTGCCGGTATACTTTCTGCAATTTATGACACACACAAAAATCTGTCATATATTTGTACAACAATTACAATAATGACAATGGCCTAATAATTTGATTTAATTGGAAATAAGGACACATGAAAATCAAATTAACCAAGAGTACTTACATCTTTACATTGTTGAAGCTTCTTATCGACTTCATATTCAGGCGTCAAGGTTTGAGGGAAGAAACATCTTATCTTTATGTCTTCATAATCCGCTTTATAATTTTGCTGAAAACCAAAAGATCCAAAGATTAATTAGATGATTTGATTATCACTGAATGATCTTATTTTAACAACAAAAAGAAAATGACTCACTTCACTCTTCAGTCCCTCAATTTTCTGGCAGTGAAGCATGTAGATATCTTCATAGCTGCCAATATAGTGGCCCTTCACCTCATTATCATACTTGTCTTTGTAATGTGCCTGGGAAGAATAAAAAAACAAAAACAATATTCATCATCTATGTATATTTGTTTAAAATAATGAAGGAAAGAAAAATAATATAATGGAAGTGTGGGTCGTGAAAGAAAGAGTTTCAGCTCATCGTTAATAAAGCTCCTGTGTTCTTTCAGACTGAGGGAATACTCACGTCAGTGAACTGCTTAAGGACAGAGTCCACGTGAAACTTGGGTGTATCACAGTAGTTGATGCTGGACCCCCTTGCTTTTTGATAACTAGCCTTGTATACTTTCTGTGAAGAAAATAGGACACAAAATAATATATCAATATAATCAATCACAAACAAATCTGAATAATGAATGATATTAATACAAATATGAATGATATAAATAATCAAATAAACCACAAAATGAAAGATTACTCCAATAAGAATGGCGTGAGAAATACAATCTAGTCATCAATTGTACTGACTAATTGTTAACAAAATGCCAGTGAGACTGGTAACTAGTTTAATTACAATCTTCCCTTGGGGTCAACTCACACCTTTGTATACACATACTGTGGGGTTTCATTACCTCCAGTAATAGAACGATCTAATCTTATTTTTTTTTTATCCACTTTTTCTCCCCATTTTCTATTTTTCTCGCATCCCAATTTCGTATATCCAATTCTTCCCTCCCCTGTCTTGAACGTTGCTAGACTATGCCTCCCACAGGTCGGTTGTAGTGAGGACAGAAGCCTTGCATCACGTGTCCCCTCCGGTACACGAGGAGGCAGCGAGGAGTAACACGTGGGAGGCTCACGCTGCCCCCGCTACTTCCTGCTTCCGCCACACCGGCGTCACCAAACCGACCTGTAGGAGTCGCTGTCCACAACGTCCAATCCCCACCCACCGGCTTTCCCACCCTCTAACACTTGCCAATTGTGTTAGTATGAACGACCGGCCAGCCGGTAGCAACGCCGAGAGCTGGGCTCGAACCCAGCGTCTCATGCGTTAGTGGCGAGCGCCTTGTCCACTGCGCCAATCAGCCGCCCACGATCTAATCTTCTTGAGTGAAACTGTGTTTCACACCAATAGCTAGTTAATTTTAGCAGCCAACTAACTCACAGCAAACAGGCTTTTTTTAATTGTCAAAATAAGTCATTAAACCTTTATTTACCTTTCAGTACATTGGGCCAATAGCACCTATTCCTATACTGTAACATTATTTTAAACACTTACATCACTGAGGATGGTGCCAGCATATCTGAGCTGTCTGAGGCGGGGATTCTCTGTGGCGGGGAGCGTGTTGTAGTCAGCCTGGCTTTTTGACTTCTCATAGTCCTTCTTGTACTGGACCTATTGGAAAGAGATATAGACAATATGGTCAAGATGAAGAATACTGTGATGAGTATGAATAATGCAGTGTCTTGATAAGCATTAGTGAGGTACATTGATTCACACACGCACGCACGCACGCACGCACGCACGCACACACATCGTAATGTTGATATGATTAGTCATGATGAAGTGGAGTGGATGGAGTCGTCATTATATTATTATATGTTTTTAGAATCATCTGCACTGTGTGGGCGGTCTTGAGCTGAAACTGAAAAATGTATATAAAATTCTGAACAAATGTGGACATGTTGTAACTGAGGGGTACAATTCCCTGACTGTATTGATAAGTATGGTATCATTAAACCACTACCGCTTTATGTACTTTAATTACTGGCCATACAGTACATGATATATAAATATGATGAACACTTCCCACATTGAATCGGTTCCACACAAAGGTATAATCAAGTATTTATTGCAGCAAAAGGTACATAATATACTTCTCTATTATACTTTGGATGCGCTTATAAGGCAAAGGAATGTGCGTAGGCAAATCAATAATGAATGTCCATTCTCTGGTTACGCAGGAGGTAATTATACAACCTGAATCTTAGGGAATTATATCTATGGTACACTAGTAATATATAGCGGGAGATACTGGAAGGGTCCCCCCGGTTGTAAGCCAGCAGGGGTAGAGGATCTGTCGGTAGTAGAGAGTCTGGTCAACGATGACTAAGGAGACTCCAAGTACAGGAGACGGTGCAATAGTCTCTTGATCCACAGACGAATACAGCTGTTCTCCGTAGACTGTAGCTCCACAGTGAAGAAAGCTAGCCGGCCTCAGGCTCTCTGAGGCGCCGACTCGACCTGGCTCCTCACAGGGTAAATCCCACACGTGTAGGCGTCGGCGATTCTCCGCTCCATAAATCACAGGACCAAAGCAAATATAATCCAGCCGCAAAGGGCTATGTAGTCGTCGGGTAGATTAATCCAGTGTACATGTCCACGCGGTTCTCGTCTAGGTCTCCTCGGGTGAAAGCGCCATGAAAGCAGCCCAGCCTGGATAAGCACTCTAGCTGGTACGAGGAAGCGTTGGTGATGCTGGTCACTGTAGAACTTTAGCCGCACGATACACTATACACAAATAGACTATTACTGACTTAATAGAAATATGTCGCACTCGACGGTATAGCGCCAAACTCTGACAATTCAGTTATTAATTCGCACGCGGTCTCAATGCTCTATTTGGGGCCAAACAGGCCATACTTCACCGCACGGAGTATCGTGGGTGAGGCTTCAACTTATTGGGTAACTCTGGACTTTTGACTAAGTGCTTCTGTATTCACCTGCGCCGTATTTATACGTTAGGTGAACAAACTAGTACCAGCTTTATTCCTGTCTCATATCCCTGGGCAAGGCCGGGCATGCACAGACATGTCTTGACGGTGGCCTTGAACCTGACTCTGGAGGCATGGCTCTGGCGCCTGTGGACCGCTGTCCAATAGGAGAATGAAATATTATGGTCTGCACTAGGCTAAAGGGACATTCCGTGTATATGTACAAGGAATATACAAGGGATATCAAACGATATACAAATACTATGCAATATATATCAATCAATAAATATATATATTCGGTTTAATCTGATCCTTTGTAACACATGTGTTGTTGTATAGATAACTAACTTAAGACGAGCAGCAACTGCAATTGAAAAAATATTTATTTCTATTTGATTTGCAAAACATTGATTGCATACGGCAGGTTTGACTGACGCCTTGCCTGTAGATCTGTGTGGTCACACCTGGCTCTGTGTATCAGTGACTCACACTCCGTTCAGAGATGCAAGTCAACTCTACCGTGTCTTCCACATGAGACAACATCTATAAAAATAAAAAAAGACTGATACCTTTGTATGTGGTGTGTGTGTGTGTGTGTGTGTGTGTGTGTGTGTGTGTGTGTGTGTGTGTGTGTGTGTGTGTGTGTGTGTGTGTGTGTGTGTGTGTGTGTGTGTGTGTGTGTGTGTGTGTGTGTGTGTGTGTGTGTGTGTGTGTGTGTGTGTGTGTGTGTGTGTGTGTGTGTGTGTGTGTGTGTGTGTGTGTGTGTGTGTGTGTGCGTGCGTGTGTGCGCGCATGTTCATTCCATTTGTACGTACCGCGCTAGCAGCTTTACCAGCCTTCTTGTTTGCTGCGTACACAGGAGTGGCTGTTTGCATGAAATTAATTTGTCCTTTTTGTGCCTCATAGCCTTTGGTATATCTTACCTGGAAAAGAAGAAAGAGCAAGTGTTACCGTGAGCACAGGTACAGAACAAAGACTTGAATCAATGGAAGTATAGAAGTGGATTCTTACATTACTGAGGTTTTCCATAGCCACCCTGGCATTGGACACATCAAAGTAGGGCGTCTGGCACCACTGGCCCTTTACGTTCTTATTGTAGTCCTCCTTGTACTTAATCTGTGGAAATAACACAATTATAGTGTGTAGGCTACTGTTACTGTATAATATATATAGACCTGGAGAGTGAGGTTCCACCTGCGTGATCCCCCCCCCCCCCCCCCCCATTGTATTTCTCCCAATTATTACAGCCAAACCATAATGTAGCTTCATAATCTTTTAACCTTGGCCATGCCAATCTTCGACCAATCACAAGAGCACAAATAAGCTGCCCTTATATATCTCCAGACTTCTGTCCTTTTATACTTGCTTTTTTAATACCAGACGAGCAGCAAATGGGATGCTTTTAAATGTTCCTTTGATGCAATTCTCCCACTATGCTCCCTTTTTATGGAATACGCTGCAAGTAAAACTTTGTCTAGAGGCACTTCCTACTGTGAATGCTTTTAAAGGTATGCTACGATTAGCCCTTCATGAAACATGTAACTGTTTTACCTGATGCTATTGCTGATCTGATTATGCTCCTTGCCACTGCACAAATGGCCTTCTGTATTTATATTTGAATTGTATGTTTTTTGTTTAATGCCCTGTTTTATGTTGAAACTTGTTGTGTGCCATGTTGGTCAGGACTCCCTGGAAGAAGAGATCTTGTATCTCAGTGGGACATTCCTGGATAAATAAAATAAAATAAAAATAATACTCAGACATGGCATCCCTGAACATTATAGTTCGCTGCCATCTTTGTTATAATTTTAGCCATCAATAAAACATTAAAAACATGAAAACGATGGTGTTTAATAACAAACAAGTCAAGTAATCATGAGTATATCGTTCCAATAGTGTATTACGTCTGTTGTTTTGACTATTTTGGTTTCGTAACGTCGTCCTCTCAGTTCTACAGCGTTTCCCTCGAGACTAGTCGTCAAATGGAATTAACCCTTTCCTGGAAAGATGTAGTTTTGCATTAGGTACACAGTCTTGTACCCATGACTTGTTTTTCTCAAATGTATAAACATTTAATTATGCTCAAATCTACTCCTGTCAAATCTCAGACCAATTGAATAAGAGGATATTCAATATTGGAACCATATAAACCCTCTACCTCGAGAAACGCCTATGGTAAAACTCTTTTTTTCTTTTTAAACATAGGCAAAAATGTGTCAACCAGGCTTAAGACTATCACATGTCTCCCCAGCATTTATCTACATTTCAGAGTTTTATGCATTTGTGTGCTAGAACACAGGTGGGAGTTGCAGGGATTCCTGTAATGTCCTGCTATTGTTGGGCTTAGTGTGACCCTGCCAGCCCAGAGTGGCTGTCTCCAATAATACCAGGGAGCAGGTGGCCAGTCTCCCATAGATAGCAGGGCCTCTGAGGAGAGATGTCAACTCTAAATGGGTTGGTATGCCCCCGTCACGCTCAGTTCTCTTACTAAGGGCTGTAGTAGATTCCCTCACTTTTTCTCTTTAGCTATTAAAGGCCCCATGAAATCAAAATAGATGTTAGTTATTTTATCACATGTGTCTTGCGCTGACCGTCACCTATACGCCAGTATATGTCCTAACAATGACAAACAAGTTCATTTGGAAACTATACAAAGTGTTGATGAGTCATCCTGCACATAGGGGAGTAGCCTACACTAATTTTGCGTCCAATGAAATGCTTTCTAGAATGACATTTACAGCACTGGTTAACAAAGCCAATGTTACTAACATTACTAATGTTACGAAATGTTGCTAATAGTGCTGTCAGGTGATTAAAACAATGTATCTAATTAATTACAGGATTTGTAATTAATTAATCAAATTAATCGCATTTTTATCGCATAACCATTTTATGCCTGATATTCTATATTCTATAATCATATTTCAAATTGCATGTGTCCGGATGGCAGAATTCAGTACTGTATCTACAAAACCTTCTGTTTAATCATCTTCCATCTATTAATTTGCTTAGATTTTGGTCTGGTCAATTTGAGCATAGTGTTATTCACAGTCAAAGATAAAAACATTTTTTATTGATATTCTCATTTGGTTCATTACAATTTACTCAAGCCTAGTAACAGACACAGTATTTCTGACACAATACATTCCCTGAGATCCATAGATGTCCCTAGAATCAGATACCAAGAACATGCAAATGGACCATATAAAAAAAAGTCTGTAAATGTGTATTCTACGTTCTTATGGAATGAATGAGATAAAAAAAAAAAAGTGTAATTAATTTTGAGTTAATTTTCATAACGCGATAATTTGCTGTGTAATTAATTAATCTAATCGAACGTACATTGCTAATGGGTTGACCGTAATGCACGTTCAGTGTTATTAGCTACTACGGCTATATCTGTGACAAGTCCCTCTCTAGCTTCCTGTTTTTACAGGAAACACGTAAATATGCTAAATCAAATATCATTCTGCTACATTAGGACTAAGTATTTTTTTCTCTCTACGGCTGTCTCTCTCTCCACTGCGACTACAATAGATTTGTTTTAAGCATGAGAATAGTCTAAAAGGTTAAAAGACAGCTCAGTAAGTATGTTTGTGTATTGTCTGTGAGAATTTGCCAGTCTGAGAAGCCGTGTGAGATTCCACCACTTACATCGCTTCGCTGAGTGAATGCTTTCCTGGCCAGCACCATCTCAGGTGGATCAGCCAGAGAGGTGTACTTGGCCATGCGCTTTTCATGACCCTTCTTGTATTGAATCTACAGGGACAGGGAAAGAGGTCAAATTTACTGAGGCTGACCATAATCCTTATTGCACAGCCTGTAACACCGAAACATTGTCATGCAAATTACAGCAAATCAGCAGAAAATAAATGCATTTGTGTTCACAAATAAAAGGCAGGCAGCAATGACCAAATGAATTGCCTGCTAAAAATAGGGGGAAACAATTACATATGATGTATCTGACTCATCAGAAAGAAAAGGACCCTGAAAGCAAAAATAAGGAGGAGAGAAAGTGTTCTCTCATGTGTGATTGGTGCTGAACAGCATCCAGCCAACAAAGTCAATGTGAGAAAAAACTGCTCAGATCAAAAGGCGAGACAGCACTCTCATGACTGACACACAACCCTCTATGAACTCTAGCCACCATATCCATATGGTGTCAAGCCAAGCCAAGGTGTCAAGCCAAGGTGTCAAGCCAAGTAACCTTATTTTAAGGTTATACTTAATCACACAGGCCAGATTGAATTATATTATTCTATCACAATGCACTCAAAAAGGTAGTGTTAATGCATTAACTTACCGATACTCACAAACCCAAATAATAACATTTAGTAGAAAATGCATCAATATAATACAGGCTTTCCAGCTAAATTGTCTTTATTTATTATTATTAGAATAATAATAAGTTATTAAAGCTAGATGTTAGAATGGATGTAGATGAACTGAGTTTGAAAGGTGGATGTTGTTAGTCTACTTACATCACTGAGGATAACCTGAGCTTTGGCCACCCTACGCAGCTCAGGGCTGTCGCTGTAGGGGAAGAACATGGTCTTTTCCTCATCCCAGGCCTCAGTGTACAGTTTCTAAAGAGTAAAACCATGAAGAATTCACATGAATTTGGAATTACCATGTTTATGCTTCTATTTTTATATATAGTTTCCCCTTATTCTTATTTGTATTCCAATACTTGCTCCTAGATATGTATAATCTGTTTACATCTTGCATATTTTACCTACCTGCTGTGACTTCTTCATTTACCTTTAATTAAGTAGGTATCTATCTATCTATCTATCCATCCATCCATCCATCCATCCATCCATCCATCCATCCATCCATCCATCCATCCATCCATCCATCCATCCATCCATCCATCCATCCATCCATCCATCCATCCATCCATCCATCCATCCATCCATCCATCCATCCATCCATCCATCCATCCATCCATCCATCCATCCATCCATCCATCCATCCATCTATCCATCTATCCATCTATCTATCTATCTATCTATCTATCTATCTATCTATCTATCTATCTATCTATCTATCTATCTATCTATCTATCTATCTATCTATCTATCTATCTATCTATCTATCTATCTATCTATCTATCTATCTATCTATCTATCTATCTATCTATCTATCTATCTATCTATCTATCTATCTATCTATCTATCTATCTATCTATCTATCTATCTATCTATCTATCTATCTATCTATCTATCTATCTATCTATCTATCTATCTATCTATCTATCTATCTATCTATCTATCTATCTATCTATCTATCTATCTATCTATCTATCTATCTATCTATCTATCTATCTATCTATCTATCTATCTATCTATCTATCTATCTATCTATCTATCTACAAATATCTAACTAACTAACTAACTAACTAACTAACTAACTAACTAACTAACTAACTAACTAACTAACTAACTAACTAACTAACTAACTAACTAACTAACTAACTAACTAACTAACTAACTAACTAACTAACTAACTAACTAACTAACTAACTAACTAACTAACTAACTAGAACATATATTTCTTAGGCATAGGACATGTCATATCTAAAACGTTGAGCTAAATGTTAGGCTGATTGATGGGTGATGGTGTTTACCTTGCTGTAGTTAGCTGCATTCTTGACAGCCAGGACCAGCTCAGGAGCATCAGGAGGCAGCAGGTACCTGTCCTTAGTCTCATCCCACTTCTGTCTGTACAAAACCTAGAGGAAGAGCCCAGAGGAATTACAAATACTTGATGTTGTTGTTGACCACTAACATTGTTAACCACTAGTAGGCACTAGTGAACACTAGGGCTGGATATCGATACTTTTAGGGTATTGTATCGATCAAATTGCTTTAATACTATTTTTTTAGTAGTAGTATTGAAGTATTGAATAGTATTGAAAAATGCTGTGCACATTCATGACCACTAGAGGAATAATCCTATTGATTTTGGTGACCCCATGACCTTTCCTCTAGCGCCACCATCAGGCCAGACATTCAATTATAGCATAGGTAGCAATAGCAAGGTGGCCTGTCAAGGTGTGAGTCATCTGACCTCACGGTGGTGCTAATCTTATAAATCTAAAACATTAACTACGACTCAACAACTCAAGATTAGGGGCATGGTCACAAAAGGTGGTTTGAGAATTCAGGCCAGTCGGCCACCAACAGTTACATTTATAGATTAGGGAACATCAATACAAACAACAGAGAAAATCAAGATATAAACAAACAAAGCCATTTCTCTGGAAAACTCGACTGCCAAAGATTGATCTTTTCACCTCATCATTGACCTTTGATGAAAACTTGTAGTGACTTCAATGCAATTTTGGACCATCATGCTTCTACAGTATGTTCAGGTTACTTACCTTGCTGATCAGGTCTGAGACATGCTTGACATGAGCGATCTCTATGGCATCGGCGCCGTACAAGCTGGTGGTCCGGGTCTTTTTACCTTCCATGCGGTATTTCACCTGTGAGAGGATGATATGTTATTTTCTATGCAATGGCAACACGTATGGATTTTTAGATTTTTGTTGTTGTTGAGTTTGGGGTCAATAACCCATAAAGCACTCCTCCATAGTACCTCACTGAGCTGCTCCTGAGCCTTCCTGATGCGGATCAACTCAGGAGTTTGAGTGGTGAAGGCAGGTGGCACCCCCCTTGACACATCATAGGCATGACGGTACTTATTCTGTCAAGGAAAGATACACATTGGAAAGAGACATTTAATACTTACATTATGAAATGGGGAGACAAAATACAAATCTAAAATCTTTTAAAAAATACAATAGAATAATGACTGTATAATATAATCACATGTATAATACAACATGACCACAACTTCACTATAAAGTAAACTTATGCAAAAGCAGCTTGCTCCTTACGTAGCTGAACTGCTCTATCATCTTCTGGCTATGGGCCAGGTATGGAGTCATGAACTTGGACGTGTCCACCTTGACCTTCTTCCTAACTCTCCTGGTAGGCAAGCCGGACTGGAGGGAAGCACAAGGAAAGGCAGTTAGCTATCATAATGACACAATGGCCCTGGTTCCTTTAGTCAGGAGCCAAAGCCAAGAGATAAAACCCAATTCCACATACAACAGAGAGGCCAGCAAAGCAATCATGAACAGGCAAGGACAAAGGATCAACTTCACTTCAACACACATAATCTACAATACAGTGTAGGCTATATAGATAAAAGCTAATGGATGATGGAGGTGAATGGATTAATTAAATTCATTAAGCCAAGAAAGGTATTGCAATCTGAAGAAGCCACTGTGAATTTATGAGTCTTCAATGCAACTTGCAACAATACAACTATTACTTACCTTTAACAATTAATGGCAATGAATGATCAAAATGTAGGTTAAGGTGCTTAATGTGTTATTCAACAAATGTCAAGACTATAAAATAAGTTAAGCACTACAATAATTTATATTACATGGAAGTAAGTCAGTGGGGTGAAAATTAAAACATTATCATAATACTAATATCTAGTAGGACCAAGAGAGCAAAAAAGCTTTATGAAAAGCATGGTAAGTATTAGTAAACGCTAACACTTTTCAATACAAAGAAGTTTGAGTAGTTACCAGGGAACAAATGAGGAACAAATGAGGAACCAACTACTAGTAAATCATTTGTTAATGGGCAGTTCTTGAGTAACTCTTAATAACATTTTATAAAAAGTAGCCAATGATTAGCTAATTGAGAACAACAGTTAATGAACTAATTGTCCATGGGTATCTGAATAGTTAAAATGGTTCTTTACTTAATGCATAGTTCTTGATTACTTCTGAATAATGCGCTAAATGTCACTTAACCAATAACACACTAACATTACTATAACATTACATTAACATAATAATTACACATTATTACCCAGCTATTAGTTTCTACTTCTGTGTCTCCTAAAGTAAAGTTGTGTACCATACGGTGTTGTTATTGAGCACTGAATCATTACCTGCTCATACCAAGTTTGTGTCCACTAGAGTTAAAGTTGTTACTGAGTACTGAATCATTACTTCATGATTACCTGTCCATTAGTTACCTATTTTGTGCCCCTCAAGTAATGTTGTTTTAATAAAGGTATACTACAACTCAACTGTCATGCCACTTGTACACTGTTTTTTACTGCAGTTACACTACTATATCAGTAATCACCTCTACTACTACACTAATTAGTCACTCACACTAGAATTGTATATTATTATTATTATTATTATTATTATTATTATTATTATTATTATTATTATTATTATAATTATTATTATTATTATTATTATTATTATTATTATTATTATTATTATTATTATTAATAATAATATTATTATTATTATTATTATTATTATTATTATTATTATTATTATTATTATTATTATTATTATTATTATTATTATTATTATTATTATTATTATTATTATTATTATTATTATTATTATTATTATTATTATTATTATTATTATTATTATTATTATTATTATTATTATTATTATTATTATTATTATTATTATTATTATTATTATTATTATTATTATTATTATTATTATTATTATTATTATTATTATTATTATTATTATTATTATTATTATTATTATTATTATTATTATTATTATTTAACCTTAATGTCACTACTTGTTTAACTGCTGTAACACTACCATTGCACTGTCACTACTCTACTAGAACAGTAATACTACTACTGTAAAACTTCTTTTACTTTTAAACTGATGTACTTCTACACCATCACTATTATAACACTACTATACGACTAGTATCAATACTATTACACTACCATTAACCTACAATAATAACACTACTGTTGTTATTAAACTAAATGTTAAAGTTAATGGCACATTTTATTATGGTTTACAATATCCATGTCTAGTGGACAATCATTAAATGGTGCATTTATATAGCGCTTTTATCCAAAGCACTTTACAATTTATCATCCTCACATTCACCCATTCATACACTGACGGTGGAGGCAACCATGCAAGGTGCCAACCTGCTCATCGGGAGCAGTTAGGGGTTAAGTGTCTTGCTCAAGGACATGTCAACACGCTGCTCGGAAGGAGCAGGAATTTAACCGGGAACCTTCCGATTACCAGACAACTGCTCTACCTCCTGAGCCATTGTCATTACAAATATATATATATAAGCATGATTACATATTATTTCAGTCTTAACCCCTGACGAGACCATGGACCACTACCACAGAGTGCTGCTTGCTGTAAAGGAGAGGGAAACTACAAAGACTGCTGCCTACCAAAAGGCGTCGATCATAAAATTATTGCTGACACAGCAGCAACCACAGCAGCAACCACAGAAATGCACGTACGATGGCCACAATTGGGCCACTCAGTATGATGCACAACTCTAGTGGACACAAACTTGGTAAGTAATGAACAGGTAATGATTCAGTGCTCAATAACAACACTGTATGGTATTACACAGATATATTTCGTTATAGCTTACGCTCTGCTCTATTGGATCTATCCCTTTAATCATATTCTATCATGAAAACTTTCACCACGTGTACGCACCTGCCCACCTGCCTGACCACTCCCACATCCGCTCCTATATAAGCGGGGTCATGGCCATACTATCAGCTCCTTCCCTACTTTCACCGCCGTGAAGTATGTGTATAGCACCGCTTCAAGTTTAGCGCTTAAAGTAGTTAGTTAGTTATAGGAGCTGTGTTGGCATTGTCTTTTGTTTCTCCCTCTCTCACTAATTTACAGGAGAAAGAAAGGATAATGTCGTCACCACCGGAGAATCTAGAGGATTATTCTGACCTCCACCGGCGCTTCGCATTTGGGGCGCGCGTCGCTGAGCAGTTCCCCCGCCGGCGTTGTGCTCCGGCTGTGCAGCTGGATGCTATGCCTCGAGAGGCGGTCGGCTGAGGGAGCTGACGGTCTCTCTAGGGCGGGTGGTGTCTTGCGACGCGGGCCTCAGGTGTGTCAGAGAGAGTTGTGCGGGGGCAGCTGCACAGCTTGCGTCCCCGCACAACAGCCGGCTCCAAGCGAGAATCCCTTCTTCGTTGCCTCTCCATAGCGGTATGGAGGGGATTCTTGTTTGATGCCCCACGACCAGTGTTCGAATTATGAGGGGGCCAATGGGGGCTCAGCCCCCATAGCTAGAGTCTGAGCCCCCATAGTCAAGACCCCCTGTGGGGGTCTCTCAAAAAAATTATATAATTTTTTATTTTTTTTTTATGCACAAATTAGTATTATTTATGTTACCTAAATAAATTGTTAATAGATCATATTTTTCTTTTCAGTTTTTAAAATAACAGAGTAATTAATGTTGTGGAATAGGCTGCATTTCACCTCCAAGCCGCTATGCGTCGCCCATAAGTTTAACGCTACTCCAACCTAGTGAAGAAGAAGCAGCAAGCAGCTGCTGTAAACAGAAAGCTGCCGGTCCGTGTCCTGCAACTGAAAACATAAACACTACAGTACGCCACATACCGCCAAAAAAAGGCTCAACCCGCCGCAAGGCTGTACAGCTTTGGTTTTATAAAAAGGCCAAAGACTGACGCTGTTAGTGCAGCAGCTAGCAGCACTACTGTCACTGAAGTTGACACTGCTAGTGCTAGTACTAGTGTTAGCTCTGCTGCTCCTGTGCGCAGTGCACCTGTTATTGTTACCGCGCCGGTTGCCACTGCCAAACCCGAGTCTCCACCACTAGACCTGGACTGGACTGTGCTGCTACTCAACCACCACAATGCTGGGGTCCGAGTCAGTGGAACTTTTGGAAAAATAAATATAGCTGGTTATTTGCCAAGGAGGGATGCATTGTGGACCCTGATGGAAACAAGACAAACGTCTTTCTCAGGTCTGCATCCCCTTAACAATTGTGTGTATTGAGCCGTACTGTATTGTACCCATTCTGCAATCTGTTAAATAAAGTTTTCATTCATTCATTCATTTTCATTCATTCATTCAGCCTTCCATGTAAAAACGCCAAGACATTGTTAAATAAATCATTTGGAGCCCATTTGGCAGAGCAGTGGATGAATGGGACTGTGACTAGCTCTCAGAGCAAGAAGTTGAGGAAGAAAATATACTTGCACAGTGATAGCATTGCTCATAGAGCTATAGAAATAGAAAGTCAAAACCAGAAGGAAGTGCTTCCAAAAAAAGTTAGCAAAATCACATCTGCTTTGCTCAAGAAGACAGCCAGTTCATTCAGGGCAGCATATACTGTCGCTAAAGAAAGGTTGCCATTCACCAAATTGAACCCCCTTATGACACTTAATGAGTTGAACGGTGCGACAGTCGGGCCAGCTCACCGATCCGATCATTCTTGTGCACAGATCATAGAGCACATTGCCACAGAGATGAAAAAAAACATAATTTATTTAGATTTATACAAGTATTTATTTTATGTTCATTTTATTATCAGATGATAATGTTACACTGTATCCTGATAAATGCTGCTGTTGTGCCATACAACTATTTATTTTCCATTCGATTATTTTGTTAGTTTTTGATTTATAAGTGCAGAGACAAATAAATGTTAATTCAAGTTCATAAATGTTGTCTAATTTTTTAAATTAAATTGTTGTATTTTATCAGATGCAAAATGCAAATAAGTAGGGATGCTCGATATTGGCTTTTTTACCGATACCGATATTCCGATATTGTCCAACTCTTAATTTCCGATACCGATATCAACCGATATCAACCGATACCGATATATGCAGGGTTTCCCCATCTAAAAAACTGAATAATTTCAGGTAACTAATAATTTCACTGGATATATATATAACAAATATTGTTATTGTTTTTTTTTGTTTTTAAACCGATACCGATATTTTCCGATATCACATTTTACTGCCGATATCGGCCGATAATATCGGTCGGCCGATAATATCGGACATCCCTACAAATAAGTAAATATGGCATTATATATAAGTGAGTAAGAAAATGAACAAATATTGATTGTTAAGAATGAGACTGAATAATGACATCACACAATAGTCTAATGATTAGACTGTTGTGTGATGTCATTATTACTTAGTATTAGACTAATCCTAATGAGATATTCCTCTAAATATGACTTCAAAAACAGCCACAATTTCAGGAAAAAAAATAGTATAAAAAAAATTCAGGGGCCCCCCATAGCTCTCAGGTGATAATTCGAACCCTGCCCACGACAACACAGTGCTCCTCCTCAGAGAGTTCGTAGCTTTGTTTTCCTGGGAGCCCCGATTCCGAGTCTAGGGTTCGAGTCCCGGGTCTCTGAAAAGGGATGCCCTCTGCCGCCGCGCTGGACGACGCCCCGCCTTTCAAGACGAAAGCTCCCGGCGCGAAGGATGCAAGCTTGGTGTTTTGTTAGAAGAATATCCCCGAGCTCAAGACGGCAGCAGCCCGCATAAAACAAAGCTTTGCTGCCGATGCCACTGTATCTCTGGTAACACCGTTCTGTGAGAGGGACGGGTGTTGTCTGCCCCTTTTTTCTTTAAGGGGCTGAAGAAGAGGCAGTCGGCTGTCTGAAGTGATCAGGCCTGCATCGCTATTCCTCACATTACACAGCTTCAGTAGTAGCCGTTAGCTAAACAGTGGGCCTGTGAGAGCTAAACCGTTAGCTTGCTGCTGCGTTAGCCGGTAGCTATCGGTAGGCCGGTAAGAGCTAGTTGTTAGCCGGTAGCTGGCCGTTGGTCAGTGCCGACAGTGGGCCTATGAAAGGCTAGCCGTTAGCTTGGTGCTAACCATCAGCCTGGAGTTAGCTGTTAGCTTGTGCTAACAGTTGGCGTTAGCCGTGGGGAAGTAGCGGGCCCTGAACACTCTGACTCTGTGTCATCTCTGGCAGAAGATGTCGTCGGCCTGCACCATGGCCGGCCGCAGGATGTGGGCGAAACGCCAGAGCGAGGCTCCAGTCGTCGCCACTTCTGGCCCCGCCAGCAAGAGGCCTCGTCAACATAGTGGACCAGCCATTTGTTGCGGCCATTCATCCTGCGTTCCGGGAGTCAGGCATTACACTATGCCCCACTCTTCCTTCCTCCCCCCCCTGAATATTTTTGGTTAATAACAATGTTCTTGTTTAACAAAACGTGTGTTTACTTCACTGCATTTTGGGGGATACGACGTGTCACAGCTACAAATGCTGGGGGCGCCTTCTTGCTTGGAGTTTGTGCAGTTTTTTCTGAAAAATTGCATTGGTTGCTATTGTGTATAATTTAGCAAGGTACTTCTAGCACTCGGCCAAGGGCTTATGTCCTTCTCTCAACTTAAGACAGCGTTCTTTCTTACGTGAGTAAAGGTGAACTTGGGTTTTTTATTGTATGATGAGAGTTGTGTGTGTTCATGTAACGTTTAGGTAAACGTAGCATTGAGTCCACAACTGGTATGGGTGTTAGCTTACAAAGTTGTACATATATGGCATATGAACCAAGGACCTTTTGAGTCCCTCTCTTAATCTGATATTTTTTCTTTGCTTAAGGGTAATGATAAAAATAGCGAGTAGCACGTTTTTCACACATACGCCAAAGCCGTGAAATAAAACAATTTTTTTACACAAACAAGGTTATCGGCTGTGGCTGGCGTGCATGATGTAAAGCTTTTACTCTACAGGTAAGTATGTGCTTTCATCTGGCGCGCCATGCAACTGGTGTCACAGGTCTGCTTTTTTATGGCGTCATATCAGGGGTGAGGTGGTGAGGGGGTGGATAAAATAAACCCCCCCTCCCCCTCGGATATAGTTATATCCTTTACGAAACTGATTGGCCGAGAGGTTGTGCCTTTCTACCTATCAGTCTCCCTGTCAAGGGTGTTCTCTCTCTCGTCACAGGGGGGGGGGGGGGGGGGGATTTTCCTGTCTCCCACACCAAACCAGGATAGGTGGGACACGGGATTCCCCCGGCCATTTGAAAACGTCACAGGCGCTTTTTCTTGCTGGCCAAGAGACATGTCCGTGAGTTACAGGGCCTGTACTACAGGCCGCTGTCATTGTAAAGGAAAGGTGATGCAATGCAGTAGAGACAATTTGTCTTCTACTCTGCTCCCTACCAGTAGTGTATATTGGGTCAGAGCCTCCTCCTCAGGGAGTTTCAGAGCCTCCTCCTCAGGGAGTTTCAGAGCCTCCTCTGAGTTTCAGAACCTCCCTCTCAGTGAGGGAGCCTCCTCAGAGTTTCAGAGCCTCCTCCTCAGAGAGTCTTAGTCCAATTGTTACATGAACCTTTTTCAATTGTTTTACTCACATTGTGGTCTCTCTGGGAAAATCGCTGTCTTCTCCTCTTACATAAAGAGCAGAATTGATGCGTTTTTATTCCCAGGCTCAAGAAGCCATTGAAGCACAAGCACGTTTTCTTATTGGCCAATATACATGTCCGTGAGTTACAGGGCCTGTGCTGCAGACCGCTGTCATTATAAAGGATAGGTGATGCAATGCAGTAGAGACAATTTGTCTTCTACTCTGCTCCCTACCAGTAGTGTATATTGGGTCAGAGCCTCCTTCTCAGGGAGTTTCAGAGCCTCCTCCTCAGGTAGTTTCAGAGCCTCCTCCTCAGGGAGTTTCAGAGCCTCCTCTGAGTTTCAGAACCTCCCTCTCAGTGAGGGAGCCTCCTCAGAGTTTCAGAGCCTCCTCCTCAGAGAGTCTTAGTCCAATTGTTACATGAACCTTTTTCAATTGTTTTACTCACATTGTGGTCTCTCTGGGAAAATCGCTGTCTTCTCCTCTTACATAAAGAGCAGAATTGACGCAGTTTTTATTCCCAGGCTCGTCGTATGTGAGCCTGTGTCTGTGTCTCTAGACCGGCTCCCTGCTGCTCGTCCCAGACAGCAAGGGGAAACGTTGTGAGGCTCTTTCTTGTTAGAAATTCGCCGCCACTGTTCTCGGGTTCGTTGCGAGCATATACGCTGTTTTATGAAATCAGCGTATGGTCTTATGATACCGATCAGCGCTGGCCCAGGGTGTTTTTTCAATGATTGAATATGCTTTGTGGGTCCGGCGGGCCTTGGTTGCCCAACATAGCGTAAAAACTGCGTTTTTTTATGCGGTCAGCTGGGAAGGAGATTTTTGTCTCTACAGAGCGCAAGTGCACTAGGTTAGACTCGACGGCTCTTGTACATCTCCGGGGGGAGATGACGGAGTAGATCAAAACATTGGCAGGGGGGTTTCACGCCCGTTGGGTGGGCCACCAGGAGCAGTGCATTCGCGTACTAACCGTCTTGGTGGCGCCCTCTGTGATGTTTTGGATCGACACGCGTACCTACCCCCCTCTTAGGACTGGGGGCGGCGGCGTGACTAGGGCACGGGACTGGTCCTGGTCGCGCCGGACCGGATCAGTTTAACCCGTTGTCCACCGGGGTGCAGACAGGTTCTGGTACCCCGAAGGACTCTGTGCTTTTCCGGGGGGGAAATGCCAGGTCAGCCCGGACGTCACAAGGGTTGATGTCATGAATGTGTGTGTCATATAGATGCCACCACGAGTTGCCCTTAACAGTGGCATGCATTGGTCCATACTGTGTTGTACCTTTTTGCACGATGTTAGGGGGTTAGTCCTTCTCCATTTGTTTTCACCCCTCCCTCCCTGCTAAACCGGGGATGAGAGGGGGCTGTCGGGAGGCTGCCTCTGTCAACTCCTCTATGCATCCCTGTGTAGGTCCCGGTCCGCCAGGCCCAGGTCGGGCCTTGCCCTCAATAACCTGTTGGCCTGGGTTAACCCTTTTTAAACCTGAAACGCTTGAACTGCATTGTATAGCCTGTGTATACGTGCAGTTATGTTTCTGGGGTTTCTTAGTGGGTTAAGGGAGCAACCACTCTCTGTTAATAAACATAGGGGGGTGGTTGTCTCTCCGGTGTGTTGGGAGCAGAGTCGACTCTCAGGTTGAGCCCGGGTCTGACCCATGCTGCCCGAGAGTATGCCCCCGCATCTTTCATGACGTCTGCCAATTGTGTCAAACTCTTTCTCTGAACCTCGACCCCGCAGGATTAATAAATTGGCAGGGTCAGGGTTCGTGGTGGAATCCGTTCGCTGTCGGGGTTGGCTAACTCCGACTACACGAGGTTCGTGGCCCCATGAGATTGTGACATGGTGCACAGCATACCGAAACACCCTTTCCGCCGGGGGTTCTGTTCTTACAGTAAGCCCCTTAGGCGCCTGTCTAGTCCACACAGTGCTCCGGGCACAGGTCGAGTTCTACTCTTGGGACCTGTCGGCCTGGATTGAGGGATCAACCTCCTTCGAGGGTTGCCCCCCCCGGCGCGCCGGCTGGCCCCACGATATTGTGGGGGGGAAGCCTCCTTGCGAGTGCTTCGGAGCGGCATGCCAAGGGGAGAAGGGCCTTCACCTGGTTTAGGCCCTGTCCGATACGCTGGCGATGTTGACCTCACCAGGCCCCTTTTTTCAGGGGGTCTTAGCCCCGGGATGTGGGGGCTGTGACATTTTCTTTTGCTCACGTCCGTTCCCTGGTGGCATGTGGGATGCGCATCTGAGTAGTTGCGGGCCCTTCTAAACAAAGGTAAGTCCCACGGTCTGCTCACCCTGTGCGTTTGAGGCGCTAAACCCTCTTCGCACAGTCAGGTCCGATCTCCCTCCCGTCCCTCGCTGGGGGGGGGGGGGGCGGGAGGGCCCGGAGCCTCCCCGGTATTCTGATGGTTGTAGGGGACCTCAGCGGGTACATCTGTCGAGCTTCCGCTCTGCTCAGCTCTTGGGTTCCAATAGAGCAGAGCGTAAGCTATAACGAAATATAACGAAGGTTATCCTATAACCCTAGTTATATGAGTAATAGCGAGTAATGACTCACTGAGGACCCCACGGTCTTCCGTTTCGGCGGTGAAAGACTGGGGAAGGAGCTGATAGTATGACCATGACCCAGCTTATATAGGAGCTGGTGTGGGAGTGGTCAGGCAGGTGGGCAGGTGCGTACACGTGGTGAAAGTTTTCATGATAGAATATGATTAAAGGGATAGTTCCAATAGAGCAGAGCGCTAGGGTTATAGGATAACCTTCGTTACTTTAGGAGACACAAAAGTAGAAACTAATAGCTGGGTAATAATAAAGTAATGATTTGTTATTGGTTAAGTGCCATTTAGCGCATTATTCAGAAGTAATCAAGAACTATGTGTAGCATCCTGAAAATATGGCTATTATTCAGAAGTGCTGACTTGCCTTTTTATCTCCCCTGGTGCACCAAGACATTCTAATGACGCAGGCTCCTCTTTGTTCTACTCGCTGGAATATGGATTATGAACAGGATTACTGGATCATACTCTACCATTCTTTTCCCTGTGTGACTAGTTGGCGGTACCAGCAGGGGGCGGTGGCAGGCAGAGAGTGTCCGAGAGAGATGGGAAGGAGGCAAGGATGGAGACGGAAGGGGAAAGAACGAGTCTCTTCGAGTTGGGACTTTGTTGTGAACAGACGTGTCTCTGAGAGCCCCGTTGTGAAGCACGGGCGGACAAACTGAACTTGAGTATGTGACGGGTTATCCTATAAAAGTAATCGTAGTGGAGCATTGCATGTTTCCCCCACTGAATAACCCTAGTGATATACAACGAGTTATCCTAGAAGAAAGGCGGTATAGCCAACTGTGGCTTAAGTTAAAGATATCCCCTCTAGTGCGGTGCCCCACCAGCGTGGCGTGAAGAGGACGGTGTTTAGAGACACCCTGCGTTATTATATAGCACGGCTAGCAGGAGGGCGCTGGGACCCAGAGTGTAGCTGCAGTGTCAGTGAGGGCAAGGTATGGATGCGCGTCGACTCCGCACCAGCAGTCTACAACCAGTCTACACCGGCGTCAACGTCGGCGCTGCACCGGCTGTCTTCAACCAGAAGTTGGACCTGGTGTTTGGACGGCTTCGGGAGCATGGGCTCAAACTCAAGCCCCGGAAGTGCTTCCTTCTGAAGACCGAAGTCAAGTTCCTGGGACACATCGTCTCCACAGCAGGGATACAGGTCGACACCGACAAAGTGAAGGCGTTGGAGGACTGGCCAGCACCACGCTCAGCGAAGGAAGTGAGGCAGGTGATCGGGTTCCTGTCCTATTATCGGCGGTTCGTGCCCCGCTTCGCCCAGGTGGCCCAGCCACTGCACGCCCTGATGGGGAAAGAAAAAAAGGGGTTCGCCAAAGGCCGGCCCGAGGCCTTCAAGTGGACTCCGCAGTGTCAGACGGCCTTCGACCATCTGCGGAAGTGCCTCTTGACACCCCCGGTGCTGGCCTACCCCGACCTCCAGCTCCCCTTCATAGTGACCACAGACGGGAGTTACTTGGGACTGGGAGCGGTACTAAGTCAGAAACAAGAGGGCGTGGAGCGAGTCATCGCCTTTGCGAGCCGAGGCCTGCGTGGGTCCGAAAGGAATGACCAAAATTATAGTGCGTTCAAGCTGGAACTCCTCGCCCTGAAGTGGGCGGTCACCGAGAAGTTCAGAGACCTCTTGATGTACGCCCAGTTCACCGTGATCACCGACCACAACCCGCTGAGGCACCTCGGCACGGCCAACCTGGGAGCAGTGGAGCAGCGCTGGAACACTCAGCTTGCGGAGTACGACTTCGTGGTGCACTACAAACCTGGTTGACTCAACCAGAACGCAGACGCCCTGTCTCGCATGCCGATGCGATCAGAACCTGAAGTGGAAGACACTGAGAAAGACTTCCTAACGATACTCGTGACCGGCACCCACACCCGTCAGGGTCTCCAGGAACGGACCGCTCCATTGTCCGTCCCCGCCCCAGTCGCCCGCAATGGCTACGTCATGGTCCCAGCGGAGGAAGTACGGGCCCTGCTGTGCCCCGGGAGACCGACAAAGACGCGGGAGGTCCCGAGTGTCAGCGCACGACAGATAGCGGCACAGAAGGGGAACAGCGGATACGACTGGGCGGAAATGCGGCAACTTCAGGCAGACGACCCCGAGTTGGGTCCGGTGTGGCGGGCGGTGACGCAGGGGGTCCCTCCCACTAAAGTACAGCTGAAAGAAGGAGACCCGAAACTCTGCAAGTTATACGGGGGCAGTGGGAGCGGTTCCGTCTGCACCAACAAGTACTGTTTCGGCGCGTCAGCGATCCCCGCGACGGGGAGGAGGTGGTGGTGCCCACAGCCCTGCGACGGAGGATCTACGAGACCCAGCACGAAGATGCGGGACACTACGGGGGACGAGGGACGGTGGTCCTGATGAGGCGAGGTTATTACTGGATCGGAATGGCCGAAGAGGTGAAGAAATGGGTGCAGCAATGCAAGCGATGTGCATTAGCTCGCGATGTGTTCCCTAAAGCCCAGGCCCAGATGACCTGCACTAACGTGACGGCACCCATGGAGGTCCTGGCCATGGACTTCACCGTATTGGAGAGGTCGGTGGGTGGCTACGAGAACGTACTGGTGCTGACCGATATGTTCACCAGGTTCACTATTGCCGTACCGACCAAAGACCAGACTGCGAAGACCACCGCCGCTGCCATCATCAAGTACTGGTTCGTGTACTACGGTTGCCCTGCCCGACTCCATGCCAATCAAGGGCGAAATTTCGTGTCGAGCGTCATCAAGGAGCTCTGCCGACTGTACGGAATTTCAAAGAGCCGCACCACGCCTTACCATCCCCAGGGGAATGGGCAATGCGAGAGGTTCAATTGGACGATGCACGACATGCCGCGTAGTCTGCCTGCAGAGAAGAAGCGGGACTGGAAGGAGCACCTACCCGAGTTGGTACTTACATACAACTGCCACGTGCACTCCTCCACGGGATACTCTCCCTTCTACCTGCTTTTCGGGAGGGACACTAGGATGCCCCGGGATGTCCTGGGGGGCAGAGACGTCATTGAGGAGTGGGCGGCGGACGAGCGACTAAAGGCCGCTGCGGAGGCCGCCGAGGCCACGGCGAAGCAGGCGTCTCATCGACGCAAGAGAATCTATGACAGGAAGAGCAGAGGTGCACTCCTGCGGGCCGGAGACCGGGTCCTGATACGCGACCACCGAATCCGGGGCCGTAATAAGATACAGGACAAGTGGGAGCCTACGTCGTATGTGGTGGTTAAGCAGAGCCACGAAGGGACGCCCGTGTTCACGGTCAGGCCCGAAGCAGGGGGTCCAGAAAGGACCGTGCATCGAGACCAGCTCAAGACCTGTCCCTTCCCGGCTTCTGAAACCGGAAGTGCGGGCGCCCCTGCGGGACGCCCCTGAAGAGGCCGAGAGCGGCGAGTCAGAGGTGGAGTCGACCCCCTCAGGAGAGGATGGGGAAGACGGCGGAGACAGAGTCGAAGAGGAGGCCGCTGGCGGTCCACCGATGGCCCCGGAGGGCGAGGCGGTGGTCCATGACCCGCCAACGGGCACGGAAGAATCCGACACGGAGTCGGAGGTGGGGGAAGTGGAACCCCCCCGAGTGGAACCCACCTGGCCCCAGAGGAGCACCAGAGGTCGGCTACCCGCTCGGTATCGCCAGGACTACGTGCTCAAGAGTGTGTTTGTTGAACAGTGTGTCCAACTCATGAAGGAGTGTGTGAAACTGTTAGCATAATGTGTGATTGTCGATCTATGTGTGAAACTGTGGTCTCAGGACCGTTTTCATGCATGCGTTGGTTGGTGTTTCATTGAGTTAACTTGCAGAGGACTTAGCAAGTTCAAAGTGGGGGGAAATGTAGCATCCTGAAAATATGGCTATTATTCAGAAGTGCTGACTTGCCTTTTTATCTCCCCTGGTGCACCAAGACATTCTAATTAGTTTCCATTAATATTCCCTCGAACAATGACGCAGGCTCCTCCTTGTTCTACTCGCTGGAATATGGATTATGAACAGGATTACTGGATCATACTCTACCATTCTTTTCCCTGTGTGACTAGTTGGCGGTACCAGCAGGGGGTGGTGGCAGGCAGAGAGTGTCCGAGAGAGATGGGAAGGAGGCAAGGATGGAGACGGAAGGGGAAAGAACGAGTCTCTTCGAGTTGGGACTTTGTTGTGAACAGACGTGTCTCGGAGAGCCCCGTTGTGAAGCACGGGCGGACGAACTGAACTTGAGTATGTGACGGGTTATCCTATAAAAGTAATCGTAGTGGAGCATTGCATGTTTCCCCCACTGAATAACCCTAGTGATATACAACGAGTTATCCTAGAAGAAAGGCGGTATAGCCAACTGTGGCTTAAGTTAAAGATATCCCCTCTAGTGCGGTGCCCCGCCAGCGTGGCGTGAAGAGGACCGGTGTTTAGAGACACCCTGCGTTATTATATAGCACGGCTAGCAGAGTGTAGCTGCAGTGTCAGCGAGGGCAAGGTATGGATGCGCGTCGACTCCGCACCAGCAGTATACAACCAGTCTACACCGGCGTCAACGTCGGCGCTGCACCGGCTGTCTTCAACAGAGGTCGCCATCACCCAGCACACGCTCTCAGCCAGCTTCTGCCCCTCTGCTCCAGCCCCGCTTGCTAGCGTCCGTGCCGAGAGCGTTCGACGCCATCTTGCTATCCGGACGGTGGTGGCGTGGCGAGGCCGCCATCTTGGTTGAGTACATTAGGGCTTCGGTGCCCAGGATCTTATTGCACAGTGTGATGAGGCCTGCGGGCGAAGTTAATGTTGCTAACTACAGTTCATAGGGGTACCCCATCAACAATATATGCCGGCATTAGTATAGGACTCTTGTCTGGTATTGTGGGCCCACATTTTTGATTTCCTTTGAGTGTGATAACGTGTTGTGTCTTTAATGATAATTTCCCATCTAATTCCCCCTTCCCCAGTGGGGAGGTTACAGACTAGAGGTCTTATACATGGTACTGACCCAGACGTGGGCGATGAGTCAAATGCATTAAAGTATATTATTCCTGGCACTAACACAGAGGTGTGTGTAGAATATACGTGGACATAAGGTATTGAGTTACAAATTGGGTAATAGTAAGATTTGATTCTATTCGACCCAGTGCTTTTAACTCTTTGTAACTGTCCAGTATAATTAGCATTAAAGAATTAGATGGGAGTTCTGTGTGCGTGTCCATTCATGAGCCGTTTAACAACTCTTTTGGTGTGGGTAACGTTAATACAATTAACCCCTTCCTATTCCACCTTTCCCTTTTTATTGTAAGGTTTCTAGTGTCACTGAGGGAGGGTACTGTTTGCGGGGGGAACC